>NW_022198383.1:4102599-4334584 GCF_009176525.2 Contarinia nasturtii | reverse complement strand
CACTCTCTTTGTCTCTTTTTATTGTATTCCATTATTATTTTTCTGTTATAATAATTTTCATTGCATTCCATTCATTTGGAGCGAGAGTTTGAGTGTGAGAGAGTAAATTTTGTCTTAATCCACTGTGTATTCATTTAACGAGTGAACGAAAAAGGTATTTTTGAAGTAAAATGCAAATTAAATTATCGTCAATGAAATTAAAATCGAAATGTGATAAAGAGAACCTTTTAATATAGTTTAGTATGGTAAACATTTTCATTTTTGTGAATTCATATGCAAATTAATAATGAATTGCCTGAGAGTGTCTCAACTTTTATTTCGTTATGTTGTCGTTTCTCGCCACAGCAATCTTTCGCGGTTGCTGACGACGTCGATGTCAACGTTGACAACGACGTTGAGAATGATGTGTGTACAACAAATGTCGACACACATCAAATCGGTGAGCGACGACGACGACGACGTCGACGATACGAATTTGTATATCTATTATGTGCAAATGCATATTGGGTGACAACGAAAATTTAATAAACACACACTGGTCGCGAATGCAACACCCATGAGATTGAAGTTGTAAATATTGTGGCTGTCGAATGGTTTGTAACAAGATGGGTTTGCACCTATAATAATTACCCAGTTTTAATCAATTTCCATAATATTCAAACACACAGTCGAGTCATTAAAACAAAGCTCGATAAAAAATATTGCATTTTACGGAGTTGTTGACGCTTTGCCGTTGCCTATATCCGTCATCATTTGTTCATACTTCTTCGTCCTCGAAAATGTGCATCGAGAAATGAGTAAAAATATTCAATAATAATCACAAGGCGTCTCTAATTGCACATGAGCCTCGGAATGCGACACAAAAATATATATACGCTAGTTGCGCGAGAGCGCGCACACACACATTGCACACATTACATATCATGCCGAACAGATTCATCTTTCAGTTTTCATCGTCGTTGTAATTTATTTAATTTGATGTTTCAGCGACCGTTCATTTTACGAGAACCGACACAAAAAGATGAGAGAAAAAAAAGAAAGACACACTTTTGCTTGATTCACAAGAGCTGCCAGCTAACGCACGTATGAATAACGATGAAAATAAATGTTGTTTAAAAATGTGAATGAAAAAATGTGAGCGAGAGAGCCATAGAAAGGGAGGGAGAGAGAGGCGTAATGAAAGAAAGGAAGAGAAAAGCGCATACACAAATCCGATATCATGAAGTTATGAATGCCAAGTGATTTTCTTTTCATGCAAAACATAAATTACTCCGACTAAAGTCCTGGCCATTTAAATAACAGCGATGAAATGATCTACGTTCCATCCAAACTATTCGATGTTGTCACACTCAATGGGCGCGCGCGGTGAGAACATTCTCTCGTACTGAATCAAAATGAAATATCTCTAGCTCGATGTGTGCAATGCATTTGTTGATATTGTGTGCTTTATGCCGTGTGTGTGTGTGTGTTTTAGCGACACTGTCCGCAAATGCGTGGTATTTTTTTCTCTCTCTCTCGTCGTGTCGATTTGGTTGCTTGCTTAATTACGCACAGGCACACATGTAAAATTTGTTCTCGCATCTTAAACGAAAATTCATGTTTTACATTCAATCTCTCGGAATGCTTTTTTATTTTCATTTTATTTCAATTCAGTGTTTAATCTTTTCCCGTTTGCATTATTTGTGTTCCATCCATGAATTGGTTTGGCTTTCAAACATTTCATATAAATAAAATCTCCATGTTTGTGATTCTTTACATTTTTCGTGTCGAAATTCATTCTCGATCATTAAGTCAACGTTCGGCAAGTTTTTTTCTCTCCTTTTTTGTTTGTATTTCATTCACTCTCATCGTTATTAATGATATGCGGGGAGCAAAAGAGTGAATCAGAGATCGAGAGAGAGAGGTGCGTGTGCATATTGCTCTTTTTAGCGTAAATAATAGGCTCAGGATTTTTGCAAGGCATATAAATTGGTGGAAAAATATATACCGTCATTTTTTCGTTGGCGTTTATTGGTTTATGGCATCGAAAGGAAAAAAAATGAGTAAATGCACGGTGCTGTCTCATCCCGTGTTGTGTTCGCCTTTTCTCTCTGGCATGCAATCATGAAGATTTATGGCAGGAATTCGAAAAATTAAACAACGATTTATTTTATGTACAGATGAAGTGGCTGGTTTAGTTTGTAAGCAACAACACAACACAACGATGAATTTTCAATTCGGTTTAAGTCAATTTAAATTAAAACGGATCATTGCACGAATTAAACCCGCACCAGTAATGCTATGGCATTGGTGTGTGCGCGGAATAGCGCACGCGCCCAAACAAAACACGCGCATTTAATGTGATTTGATGCTGAATTTTTGATATTAAGTAAACAATCACCAAGGAAGACATAACAAAAATTCGTGGAAAATACACAGAAAGAAAGAATAATAAAGAAAGATATCAAAAAAATGGAAACGTTCTCTCTCTCTCACTTTTCCGCCTGTATCATATTTAGTAGTTCATTCTATAACAATGTGCGAACATCACACATGTTGTTTTGCATATGGTTCCCTTTCGTTGTGCTTGCCAATTCATGATTATTTCTGCTAATCACAAAACGCACATGGATTTTTTCCTCCATTCTTTTCACCGCGTTTATATGAAAAGAACGCACATCAAAATTCACTAGAATTTTCGCCAATCGAATCGAATCGAGAAATAACGGGAATAATTGAAAATACCGTAAATGATTATGAACATATGACGATGCGATATCGAGGGCTGTGATTCAATTGAATTAATGTTCAACACCAATATTATTAGTGTCTTTTGAAGCGAAAATAATAGAAATATGCTTTCTTTTTCCCATTTCCATTCTCACATTCAATCCCTGTGGCAAATCGGTGCATATGTCGTTAAGCCATCCTGTTGGAGGATTACGACGATTCTTACAAACATTTGTTTGTTTGAGGGAGAGAAAATAATTCATTCCGACAGGAGAAATTTTTCCAAAAAGTAGAACAGAGATTCTCCGCTCCAATGTGATTCACATTCCACACCAACAATATTCGAAATAGATTTTTGCACTTTGAAAAATGACTGCAAAATGCAGTGTTTTCTTACTTAAGTTTCGGAACTAAGACGAAGATTCTACTGTAGGTTGGATTTTGGTGGTTGAAACAATGACACATAATTTAATGTGTAACATTATTTTGAACGAAATTACTTTGGGGTTTTTTGGGGTGGGCGTTCAATTCGCTGTGGCTTAGGTTGTTAAGTTATTGTTTTCGAAAGCTTTGGGAGCTTAGAAAACGTTAAATCAATGTAGTTTTCATACTTGGAAATCTATATGCGATGCGGTTAAATTGAAAATGGTTGGTGCCGTTCTGTGTTCCCTTGTCGCTTTGAATTGCGCAGCATCTAATAGAAATTCAAGAAATCTCATTTACAATAATCTTACGATTATGATGCAAGGCAAATTATATGGCATCGGATATTGCCATTTCTCTGCATGCTGTGTCAGTGCGTATGGAACGCTTGGGTGTCTTTGAGACCAAAGTATTCGATATCATCAGACATATACATAGAGAGAGAGAGAGAGCAGCAGAAAAAAATTTAATTTTACTTCGTTAAACAAAGTTCGTTCGCTTTCAGCATCCGTTTTAAATAAATAGCATTATACAGAGTAAAACAATTTGCTGCTCTGGGCCGTTTAAAATGCTGTTATTAATGCAATATTATTTGGTATTTCTACTTCCAATTTTTTTCTTCTCTTTTTTTTTGTATAAGACTTGCAACTTTGCTTACTGTAAGGCTATGAAAAATTCTTGCAACTTTCTTTACGACGCCCATTCAAATATATATGTGTGGAGAGAGAGAAAGAGAATACCCGAAGGAAAGGAGATAAACTTTGCAGAAAAGTGTCAAGCTTAATCTAAATGTTAGATTCCAAGGGTTTGTTTCCGAAACATTATTTTCGCTTTGTAAATGTCAGTGGCAGCAAAAGCAGCAGCGGCGGCGATTCGGTTCGAAAAACTGAGTTTCCGAACCTTTTTTCTTCTTTCATGCGTTAGAGCGATGATACATTGTTTTTTTATATCGTGACTTCGAAGTTTTTAGGCAATTTTCGAGGCAATTTTATTGTGCAATGCAAAAGTAATTTCAAACCAATATCACAAAAAAATTCAAACGCATAATCGAAAAATTTTATACACAACTTTTTTTTTTGGTTCGTTTCACTTGCTGCGTAGCAAAGCCGAGGCGGAGCATATCAACTAAATAATCTGTAAATATACAGAAAACATTTGAAATATTTGAACTGTAATCCAAAGTTCTGGCACCGAATGCATTATGTATAGGGAAATGGCAGGCTCGATTGCAAACGGTGGAGTGAGATAGAGAACGAGGACGATGTCGAAGTAATAATGAATGCATTTGCATTAATAACGATATACACGACAAATACATACACACACACACACACACACACATAATTGTCTATCAATAAAAGGGGTTAAATAGCAATTTGGGTTTACAATGTGTCATTAAATGGAACGCCATATAATTTTCAATTGAAAAGATAACAAACAGCAATGGCAATATTAGCAGCAACAACAACAATTAACTGGGCTGCACGTAGCCCGACGCGATGCTACACTCATAATACAATTGTTGTGTTTAAATGATTTGGTAAAGAATGTGCGGTATAGGCAAAAAGGAAACCGACCGTACCAATAACGAGAAAAACACATATAACACAAAGGGGCGCACGAGCATATGATTAAATCTATGGCAGAAAACCTTGGATGCGATAAATGAACCAACACATTGTGTTTATGACAACGGATTCAACACCATGCTTATGAGCAGAAGAGAGTAAGAGAGATAAAGAAAGGCGAATAGTTTTTGGGCGAAACGAATCCAAGCCGACAGCTTAAATAAATGAAATTTACTTTGTTGATATTCTTAATTCGATCCACTTGTTTTCGAAGCCGGATTGCTGGCCCATATTGCCGTGTCGCAAAAATTAAGTCGATTCATTTTCATTGGCATCGCGCAACCGGGGAGAATAGATTTCAAGCAACCTGTGGATTAGTACAGTACAGGATATTTGTCAATTGTGTATGCGAACAACATTCATATTCGTTAACGTCGACATATGCAGTACAGATTCATTGGAATACAACCCCCTTGCGTGCATCGCTTCAAAAATTATGTAATAAAAAAAGAATAAAACTACAGCCTCGGTATTGTATTTGTTTAGTAATTTTCGGTTCGGTTGAGTTCGGGCAAACACACAGAGATACGCCAAGAGAGAGCGAGAGAGAGAAATTTGGAGAATTTTGTTTGTTAATATAATTTTCGAGATTATAGAACGCATGGCAATGATCATTTGGGATGTTATACGTGTTTTGCACACGATGAAGAAGAAAATTCCGAAAATGTCTGCAATACACTCACACACACGTTCAGCATTGAACAAATGAGTGTGAGATTGTTTCAAAGTTTCGAAATGATGAACACGCATTTGGGGAATTCATTTGTGAAGGAAACACAAGCAATGAAAATTTTATACGCCACATATCTCTCTTTCACTGTCTCTTTCATTCTGTGTTTTTTTGTTGAAAATAAACGATGTAGATGCACATCAATTTTGCTCACATTCGAAAAAGTATCGAAGCGAATGAAAATGACTAAAATTCCCAATAGAATGGAAAATGGAGTTAGTTACATGTATATATATATTCAAAAATTGTTCGGTTCCATTTGTCTGCAACGGCATCGGTGTCGGTATTTTCGAATATCTATTTAGTTTTTCAAAGATATTTCATTTTCTCCTTCCGAATGCCTGCATTTTGTGTTCGAACTATAAATGTGTTCCGGTTCTTTAAGCACAGCAACCGCTACGAAAATCGGTATGCATATGTAGTGTTTCCCAATTTACAGGTAAAAACCAAACATTTTCAATAATGAACTTGCGAATGAAATTTCGATTCGGGTGGTTTTTGTGGTACCTTTTCATACGAGTGGTAAACATTGAATGTTTCAAAATGAACCGTTATTTTCTCTCTATCGAATGCACATCGAATCCGGTTGTGCGTATGTCATTCTAATAAAAGCAAAATTATTTACTCTTCAATTGATTTCCAGAAAACGCGTGTCATTTCCTTTGAATTGCAACAAAGTTTCATATGTGGATGTGTGTTCGTATTTGTTTAGTGAGCGTTTGTGTGTGTGTGCCACCAAAAGCAATTGCAGTCTCTGCGTTGCACTCACAATAAATATCAATTTGGTGTGTTTGTAATCGACGTGAATTTCTAATAACAAAATTCGTTTGTGTACGATATACAAAATGTTAGAGAGACAAACAATTGCAATTTACGGGTAAAAATATGTTTCGCCATGCAATTTCAAAGCAAATTAAAGTGATATATATAAATGTTTTTAGTGTCGCTGTTTGGAATGTGTGTACAGTTTTTCATGCTCTTGATCTCACCAGGCAACGACAATAACGAGCCCAACTCTCAGCCTCTTGTCTCTCTTGTGTGCAAAAGCATTCGTGTATTTTCGAGATATGTACATACACAATAGCAAATTAAGTAAAACTGTTTATTAAATTGTCGAAAACGGCGGGTGTCCTTTCTCTCCAAATTGCTCATTCCTACTTTGTTTCTCTCGCTCACTTATTCTAACATGCATGCATTCTTTCTCTCCCTCTTTCGCTCTTTCTCTTCTTCTTGTCCGTTTCGCTTCATTCGTTTTCACATCAAACATAAATAACGTACACCGAATCTCGGTAAAACATTTTTGATACGCATACAAACACATGCTCACATGAATTTCAAATGAATTGAAAAAAAAGAAGTTACTTGCGCAATCACATGGAAAAATGGTTATTTTGTTGTTTTTCAGGCTGTTTTGAATACAATAAGATTGGTTTTAATGTTTATACACATTGAAAATCTCAAAATGCATTTGCTTCGGTTTTTAGCGATCTATTTAATATATTGCATTGTGAATGATTCGTTCGTGGCATAAGTAAACATTGGTATAACAACGGTAATAAGGCAGCCAATCCGATGTATTCTCGTTTCTTTTTTTTTCACTTCTCATTTTGGACGCGCGCACGCACACAGCACAAATATAAACAAATAGGGGAAGCTGCTTGCTTTTGCAAAGCGTATGTCAAACGAAATCGAAACGATTTGCCGTCGTGCATCGTATGTTTACTTTCGCTGCATGATATTTGGTTGCTGAGATTTGAAATTGGAAGCAAAATATACGTAAATGCATTGCTAAGCATATAAACAACGAATGAGATAAGACACACACGGTACGCGCGCGGGACAGATACTCAGCCAAAATGATATCCAAATAAAGCGGCGAGAGAGACAGATAGAGAGAGAGAGAGAGGTGCACACAAATGAAAAAACAGCAACGAAATCGACGAGCGAGAGAGAAAAACAAAAGAAGTTACTTTTTTTGACAGCAGGAAAATGTACAAGTATATAATGACGATAAAATAGACATAAAATGCGAGCGAAACACAACGAGGATAAAACAAAGTTTGATTGCTACTTTATGGGAGATGATTGTGTTTTACACACGCACAAAAATAAGAGAAATATAGCGAGCGCGCGAACAAAACACTTCAAACGTGCCAGAAACTAAAGTAAAGAAAAAGCCGACAATCAATTCGAAACAATTCCGACGCATTTGAATGGGAGTAAAATACAGTGAAATTACATCGTATTACCCCATTTTATGTGGCCATTTGTTAATCACTGTGTCTTTGTATGCGCGCAAGCAAGTGGGCTTACATTTAAAATTCACAATTGACACTTTTCGAACGGCACAGATTGTCGTCACATCACTACGCTATCTCTTCACATTTCGATTTCAATCGGATTTTATCCATCATGCACATTCTATCTCTTAATTTCATAGCTGGATACATTCACTCTTTGCTCAATTTCAAATGATTGCATTGCCATTGTTTCCATTGTGTGTGTGTGCGAGCGAACACATTGTTGTACATGAAATGGCGAACACTCGAAACAATGGGCTCCAAATGGAACTCTTTCTCTTTTTTACAGCTCGGCGTGACAAAAATTGCACGCTGCCCGAAGAAATAGACGACAGAAAGAAGGCGGACGGAGGAAGGAGTGCGAAGAATTAGTTAGAGAGTGGGAGAGAGAGAGAGAGAGAGTGCAGGATATAAAGCGTCCGAAAGATAATACAGCAGATATTAAAGTTAGACAAACACAACAAGTTAAATTACACTTTTATTGTCTTTACGAAATGATGTGCGATATGAAAAGGATAGGAGAAAGAAAGTGCGCGCCGTTCACGATCACACTACAACATCAACAGAGAGAAGAAAAAAAAGCATATTGCAAAAGTTGATGATTTCTTATCTCTTCTTTTCTCATTGCTTATTTCGATACACTTCGCGCTTCTGTGATGTTATAAACAGCGCTTAACGAGCGATTATCTCTCTATCTCTGTGTGAAATTCCATCGTGACAGTGATAGAGTGTGTTTCAAAAGTGCATTTTATTTTCGAGAATGAAAATTTGTTCGCTTGAGCTGTTTTACGAAACCGATAAATATGTAGAAAGTGAACGGTGGACGAGCTGTAAAATGATTTAATCTGAATGGCCATTTAGGTGATATTACTTATAGACGCCGCTTTTCGGAAACGAAAATGACGACGACGACAAAAAAATGCACTGCACAAGAACTTTGTCATTCATCTAACGAAATCCGATTCGAAATTGGAGTAAGAATGAAGTGATGTAAGTATCTCTCATGTATCGTCGATAAATATTCTAATGTTTTAACAGCGACTATGCGACACACAATAAAACCGTGGCTACAAAAACGACCGGATTAAATTCATTGGAAAAAGTTTCACTTTGGCTCGTTCTTCACACCGTTAAATGAACTTATGTACCGAAAAGTTTCCGGCTTGAAAAACGGATTTTACGCGAGCAATAAAGCAAACTGGTAAAAAACAAAAACGGAAACGTAAAGTTTTTGAGTGTCTTGTGCTCGCGCGAAGGGAAGAAAGAGAGAGAGAGAGCGAGAGAGAAAGAGAGAGCGCGAGAGATAGAGAGAGAGCGGAGAGAGCAAAAGCATAAGTAAAATATAAAAAAAGTGTCTCTAAAGTAAAACGCAATTTAAAAGACACTTTAGATATAGAATATGGATTGCCGTGCTGGTTCTTATTCTTTACTTATGGCCTGGTGTTGGATGCACGCGACGTGGAGCAAAGAGGAAAAGCAGCACAAAAGTATACGAATGCCAAATTACTTATATCATCTGGAATGCAGCGCATAACGGTTGCTACCGAATCGACGAACCACTTTACAACTCGTTTGTATAATAAATTGTCGGCATGCACAGTGCACATACACCCAGTCACCAGTCTCATTCCCATTCTCTCATAGCGACATTATAATAATCATTAGCGATATACCCTTAGTTTAAGTCTGTACACACCGTTTGTAAACCGAACCGGTGAACGCGAAACGACATTCCAGTGAAGGAGGTGGCAATGGGCATGGTAACGGTGGTGGCGACAAATAAAGTTAGAGAGCGAGCGAGAGAAAGATCGTCAAGGTATAGAATCAGTATTCTACCAACAACACTTCCCAAACGGCACTCTCAATATTATGCCAAGTGCAAATAACAAAATACTCTCATTTTACGCGACTTTCTCTCTATCGCTCTCTGGTTTGGCTCTTTCTCTCTATTACTTCAGTTATGAAAAGCGCTTTTGAAATTCTATAAACGCTTCGCGTGGTCTCAAAAGAAAAACAAGTAATTAAAACGAACTTTTTATCTCAAGTGGCATGGCAAAGACAAATTTACCGTCGTCTGTAACATAAACACACCGAATTGCTGATAAGGGGGCGCGAACGTCAAAATGAAATGCTAAAACATTTGCATACGCATACATAAAGTATTTTCGTTAGAAAAATGAGATAGAAACATCCACCGTATCGCATTGAAAGCGAGGAAAAACGGCAATTTCTTTGAACGAAGAAAACTTGAATCGATGGTGGGCGGGAGAGACAGAGAGAGAGAGAGAAAGTGGAGATGCACGTGAACTGAAAACAGATTTCGATTGAAAAACGATGTGGAAAGAAAAACGATGAGCGACCGAAGAATTTGATGGAGTGTGAAAATTATGAAACGAAATTAAATTACTTTGTAAGATTTGGCATTGGCAAACATTTGAAGTTGGCATCAATTACGTTGTGCTTTGTCTAAAGTTAACCAATGAGTTAGAAAAAAAGCGGTGAAAATTGTTTTTTTTTGTTTACTTCAAATCAAAGGCAAATGATGGAGCCCAGAGTCATACCATCACGCGCAATCAAAATTCTTAGAAGTTGGATCATTATTCTGCAGTCTGGATAAAAAAAAAGTTGGCAAAGTTGTGGTTGCCCAAAAAGCAAACATCTCATAAAGGTTATGAGCACGCTCTCACTACGTTTTGTTACTTTTTAATTGGAAGTGAGAAACATCGACCGAAGCAAACTTTTCGTCGCAGCTCATGATACAACCGAATTGATAAGTACATTTTCGGAAATTTAGTTTACAATACTTTCATCGTCAATGCCTGATTAAATCAAAACCCGAAAGTTCCGTTATTACATTTTCCCTTTCCTTTTCTTTCTCTTTCTTTTCTATTTTTCTCTCCCTCAGTCGAAGTTGGTCCCATTGAATTTCCCTAATAACGATACAGGCCGATAAACACGAAAGTAAAACACCAACGGAATCTTTGGCCAGCATCTTTTTGAAACAAAAAGTAACACGAAAGCAACTCTGTACACACACACAACAAAATATCCAATTTCCTTTCCTTTATTATGTTTGTTAGACCGACTTTATCTATTATCTATCAATTCCTTTTGCTTATGTGTCATTCAAATGGAAAATCTCCTTTCCTATTCACCGAGTATTCTCACTCTGCATTCCTTGGACGATTTTCTCTACGTCTTTGTATGCGCTCACAAAAGCCCATCAACATCTTCCGCAATGGCAACAATGTTTCGCAACATACTAAGAATATTTAGATTCAATTATAATATGCTTGTTATATTTCACCTTTTGCGCATATAAAATGCCATCCGCATTGATATTTTTACATCAAAAAAATTTATTATTTTTATCTTTCTTTAGTGGCACACGCAAAAACGCATAAACATCAGCTTTGGCAATGCGATTGCTGCAGAAAACCAAGTCGAGATTTTGAAAGACTTACGTATGTCGCTTGAAATCATGTTACGAGTGGGGTGATGGAACGAATACAGTTAGAAAAAAAAATATATGAAATAAATGCCATAGAAATTGGCGAATAAGGTGAATTGATCCAATAACTTTAATAGGGAAGCGAGTTGAGGACGACTATAAAGGTGTCGCCGTCGCTACCATC
Organism: Contarinia nasturtii; assembly: GCF_009176525.2. Classification (NCBI taxonomy): domain Eukaryota; kingdom Metazoa; phylum Arthropoda; class Insecta; order Diptera; family Cecidomyiidae; genus Contarinia; species Contarinia nasturtii. The sequence goes on along the minus strand of NW_022198383.1, from coordinate 4,323,159 downwards.
AGTTGTCGACATCTGAACATGTGAAGAAATATGTGCGAATGACAGGATTGAGATATTCATGTGCTGAAAAATTTACAATTTAAATCAATTTTTTTGTCCCGTCTCTACTTTGTGTCACACTCTATATTTCCACCGGCATTTTTCGATTTTCATAAACCCAAGCATTATGAAAATTTATTTCCTTGGCTATGTAAAACTTGTAACCACTGGGATACAGTTAAAGCATCCTCATGAATTTTTCTTCTTTTCTCTCTCTCTGTTTGCATCTCTTTCCGTGTGCAGTCATCTCGATTTTCGCTTGCAAAGGTGAATCGAGAAAGCGAGTGAGATAATATCAAAAGTTACAAATTGATCGAATAAATTTTCATCTAATTTTTAATGTAAATGCTTCGGTTGCAAAGTGTCAAACCGTCAGTGTATGTATGAGAACGTCGACAGTGCCACAAACGAATGGTGTATCGAGATAGAGAGACTACGAGAGTGCTTCTGTGTTTATTCTGATTTAATTTATTGTTATGGTTATTAGTGTTATTATTTATGACTATTTTGATCGTTGCTAATAAAAATCCATGGCATTGCGTTCGTGCCTTCCTCCGTCTTTACATTCATCGTTTAATTTGAATGAGCTTATAAACTATTTTGCGGCTGAATGATTTTTCGACACAGTCAGTCGATCTACAGTAGTTATATATCGAATCGGAGTGAGTGCGGAGGTATGCATATGTTTATATGCGTGTGTGTATGCCATGTCTGTCATCATCATTTGCATATTCGATAAGTGCTTATAGTTGGGTTGTTTGAATTTAACCATTGTGTGTGTGTGTGTGTGAATACGATTATGAATATGCGTGTAATTGGTTTTATCATTCTCTTATTAGTCTCTCTTTCTTTCGCTCGATTGTTTGATGCTCTATTGTTTTCCATCTCTGTCAAAATGTGTGTGTATGTTTTATTCATTCCACTGGGCATCGTTATTGTGTTCATCGAGCATGTATTAAAATTTTATATCGAAATCGCGGCAGCACTTCCCTCATGAATTGTTTATGCCCATTTCAGTCGAAAAACAAATAAATTTTAATTAAACATACATAAATAATTAATAAAATCGTATTAAATGTTGCCACTAGTGTTCTACACTTTCATCAGCAATACATTTCATCATTCATTCAAATTTGGAAAATAATATAGAAAAAAAATGCCATTCATACACATTCAAACATATGACAGCAGCATCAGCAGCAGCAGCAGTGGCGAATTGGCATTCATTTTATTGGATTGATTCTTGGCTGGTGCCTCTCATTCGGACAGCGTTTACTTTAATTTATTTGAAATTCAAACGGCGAAAAGTGAACAATGTTCAATTGCAATCAACATGCAGACGAACATATATGAAACACAAATTGACCAAATGCAATAAAATTCATGCCATAAAACATTGAACTCTAATATTTTACACTGGTAATTTAGTTTAATTGTCTATCTATTAGATTTCCTTTTGACTTGCTGTACTTTCAAGTGTCTGTTACGTGTGTGTGTGCGTGATTCTGGTATTGTTCAAATGAAACGAAAATTAAAGTGAAATTAAATTGCATGCCATTTTGAATTGGAGAATGCCATATTCTGTGTATGTGAATATTTTTCGGGGTGAAAAATAGGCGGTCAATTGAAATAAACCGAACCAACCAGCCAGCCAGGTCCAGTGTTCTATGCAGTGGTATTGAAAATTAACATTTGCATTCTCTTTTAATATCTAAACCAATTATTTCAACCGAACATGCCATTCAGAGATATCAGTGTTTTTGAGTCGAAAAAAAACACACAAATTGCATAAACATTATCAGTATACGGTGTGGTGTATACAAATGATGTGAAGTGTTGATTTCAGTGTGTAATGAATGGAAAAATGTGCTGAACACTGACAAAAAATGCGGCACGTATTGCACATTGCAAATTTTATATATATTTGTTTGTTAATTTGTTATTTGCTTTGCCTTGTTGTTATATGTGGTTTTTTGTGTCGTTCTCTTTTTTCTACTCTCTTCTCTTCTGTTGTTCTTCTCGAATATCGACATCATTTGTATATACTCTATGTACATTTCGGATCAACAATTCAAAAGTCAATTCAGTGTTTTTTTTGCATTCTACAATTGCTGACTCTCTCAGTTTGTTTAAGTGCGTTTTATTTGTATTGCCAGTTGTTTGTGTTTTTTTTACTTCCATTCATTTGCACTATGCTTCTCTAATTTATTAATGCTGTGAATATACATTGACTTATTACTGTTTATGCTTGCGTCTCAACAATTTGTTGAATTGCGTCTGCAATCACTGATTTTATTGCTGTTGCTATTGTTGTTGATGCTGTCGTGCTTTTTTCATTGGGTTTGGTTTCTCTCTGTGTGTATGTTGTGTCTAAAAGTCTTTTAGCATTATGCAAATCATATTGCATTCTAATTCATGACACTTGAGCGCAAAAAATTTTCAATATTTAGCATTTCAAACGTTGTAAAATGCACCGTTTGGCATCAATTGCTCGATGTAAAAGATAACAACAACAGCAATGAGTTTCGACCTCCGTGCATAATCAATATCAAAATAAGATTCGCCACTTCAGCGGTTTTTTGGGTGTTTCAATGAATGATGATTTTCCCCATTTACTGTATTAAACGATTTTAAATTTTTAATCACATTTCCATGTGGAACAAATGCAATTACCAGCCAACATCCGTTCGGTACTCCAAAAAATGTTGCATGGAGCCGCACATACACTCAATGTATGCAATGTGTAGCAAACCGTTATCTAAACTCGAGTATGTGTGTGTGTATGACTCGCTTATGCAAACATTTTGTGAGAATGCTTCTGAACGATGCAAAACTTTGATGATTGAGTCAAAAATGTATGAGAGCTACACACGTATGTCGTAGCCAACCAAACCATTCAACTACCATCAAACGAGAATATGTTGTTAGCACATTTCTTGTCGCTCTCAAAATATTGATTTTAAATGATGAATTTTAATGCGTTCAAACTGTGCGAGATTTAAGCGAAGCCACAAACGATTACAACGATACAAACTAATCGAAAACAAAATACATTTTCTATGCACACACACACACACATTCCGGGCGCGATGAAATATTATTAAAATGAATTTTTCATGAGCACACAAAATCCGAATAAATGAATGAGACAAGTGGGAGAGCGAGAGAGAGAGAGATTGAGGGGGGTGGGGCAGATGAAGAGGTAGATTAAAAATGTAGCGATGCGAACGACAAAAAAAGTGTAAAATGATTGAATAAATATGTATGTGTATGGTTTGGCTTACCTTTGCATTCGTTGGCATCGCGATAGGTTGCTCGGCCCCAAGGACGATCGAAGAAATATGGTTTACACTTTTCGCAATCACGTCCGGCGGTATTGTGCTTGCAATCACAATACAATTGACCCTTATCGTCGGTGAGGCATCGAGATGCATGACCATTGCATTTGCATCGGCCGCCAACAGCAAAATCAGACACCGCATAATTCTGTGTTGACATTGTGCTCATCGTTGACGATACGAGATTATCGAGCGGTGATTTTTTCTCCTTCGACATCACCATCGAATCGGATGCATGCAATTTATTCGAATACAATTTCGTTTGTTCGATCATCAATTCTTCATCAAGCACATCCGATGGCATTTGCAAGCGATGGAAGATTATTTTGATATCGGTAACGGTCACCCAGTCCTTTTGCGGAAAAAATAAAATCAAGTAAAAACAGACATTGGAAATTCAATTATTTTTTAATGTAGTGAAAAAGCTGCAAACAGAGATAGCGAAAACTAAAAAAAAGTTCAGCAAAAAAACAGATTGGGTTTGAGAGTCATGTTACACGAATGTTATTAATAAAATATTGAATCAGTACAATGTTGCATACCTGTAAAACAGCCGATTGATCAAAATTGGATGCACTGGGTCGACCCTCAAGTGTACTAAATGCGATACGGCCACCATACATTCCGCTGGTTAAATCGCCACTGTGACGATGTGTATCAGAGCAACGTGCTTCCTGTTCATTTGCTTTGGTGATTGGGGCACGATTTGGACGACCATAAACCCGTCGACACTGTGAACTATAGAATTGGAATGGTTGCCATGTGACACCATAGTCAGCGCTCTTGTAAATTGCAATCGAGTCCGGTTTGAGGGATTTTGGACAAAATTGTAGACTAACATATGTCAATTCAAATTTTTTGCCCAAATTCAATGTGAGTGTTACATTATCGGGTGGTGCATTTGGTCCGTTCGGCGGTTGAATTGGATCCGATCGCCAGCAAGTTACATTATTCGGATTATTTAAATCGGTGAGCGCAGCAGGCGAAAATGTTTTCTGTGGATCACTTCGATCGCATACATAACATGTGTTATCGTATGGTCTCATCACATCGTTTGGTTCACAATAACGTGATGGCCCATTTTGACCACAAACACTTGACGCCACGATTTTTGATCCATAGGCCGCATTCACAAAGTCGGGAATGCATCGTTTGGCACGATCGTCTGAGTAGCATGGATCAGTTTGCAGGGCTTGTACATAGTTGCTCTTCTTTGGATAGTCTTCACCAAACGTGTAGCCCGCATAACAATGGTGAAACACACAATAGAGAACAATCAAGTATCGATTGCACCAATGTATCATCATTTTGGGTTCTTGTTTTTTTTTATCCGGTTTCGTTCAACAACAAAAAAAATGGTTCTCTTTAAATGATGATGATGGTTCTCGTGCGAGAGTTTTGATTTCGGTAATTTATGTACTCTTCTTCTTTTCTTAAATCAATTATATAATCGTTTCGTTTTGATGATTCTCTCTCCCGGTGAAATTCATAGAATTTTTTCAATACAAAAGAGAAACGAAAAAATAAAATAAGGAGCAAACCTTAAGCAAATGTCTAACGGATCGTTTGAGAAAACGATATGTTGCGTTCTTCTTGAAAATCACAAGCACACACAATCCGACAATTTTCCTTCTTCGTATCGTCTATCGTTAAGTTAATTCACTCACAACAGCTCCGTTTTTGAAACACAATCTATGTTAAACGATATGAAACACACCATTAATCGTTTAACCAACGAGTTAAGAGAGAAACGATGCGCTCTCTTGCCACAATTCAATAAGAATTGAAGATGAAACACACACAATTTATTATTTCTATTCTGATGAGTGTTTTTTTTTTGTTTTGTTTTGGCTTTTATCTTCAGCTCGCGCGGTCCAAAGTAAAAGAGTCGAAATGCATTCAAAACGATGTATAAATAATGCTCTCGAGATGGAAATCAAATACCAAAACCAGTGGAAATAGCTACAATTCGATTGGTATGCACGATACTTTCGTCCGTTGTTATGTTATGAGTGTGTTTTCTTTTCTCTAACGACTTCTTTCTATCGGTTCTGTTTTGTTCACGTCTATACGTGTGTGTCTTCTCAAAAAAAATTATTATTAGTTATCTAAATTACACATTTTCTTTTGCGCTACTTTATCGCATCTGAATATCTCTTCGATCGCTTCTTAGATTTCTATATGATAAACTGATGTGATTGGGATATGAGCGGCTGTTTCGTTGGCAACAGGCTCATGCATACGCCGATCGATTGAATTTGGCCGATAGAATGTTTGTGTGTCGTTCGTTTGTGTTTTTTAAGCAAACATTACACAATTTGATATTTCTCTCAACTATCGTGTTGTTCGTTTGTTGTCTCGTGTCTTTTGCCTGGGCGTTTTGTGCTTTCATCGACTTTTTTTTTTTGCTACAACTCCCTGGAGAATCCAATGACTCTCTTTCCGATTACTTATGGGATTGCAAATGTTATGTTTTTCTGCTGTTAAATTTATGGCAATTTGATTTTTATATTCTCGCTTTTTTTGTGGCCAAACGCAAATGCAGTATTACATGTGGTTCTGAGCTGATGGAAAAAAAGCGCAAGTGCTATTCCACAATAAATGGCCGATTAAAACTAGTTCAGAATGAAAGCAGACAAAATGAAAATGTTGTCGATTCAACAAATTCGTTGGAATTCACTTCGTTTTTCTCTCTTGGAATATGGCTACTCAATTCGATACAGTGTGTTCTTTTTATTCACTATTCAAATAGCATAATATAACTTTTTAGCACTCGATGTGGAAGCGTTTTTTTTGCTTTTAGAAGTTTGCTTTTTTGTTTTTTTTATCGAATAGTTTCGCGTAAATTATTTGATTACATTTGTATGTATACGTCTTTTTAGCTGAGGTAGACTTTTGTCACTACATAATTTGTTTGCTTGTTTTGTTTTGAGTTTCGTGTAATTTGCGTTGATCGCAATTTACTTTCAGTATAACAGCAATGTTGGAAATTGTCGATTAAATTTTTTTTTATGTGGCAATCATCGTAATTTTGTCATTTTCAGTGTGTCGTTAAGAATTCAACGAGATGCACTGCACCAATGGTTATATCTATATATATTTATTTGGAATTCGTCGATTCACTGGATTTTATGATAATGCGATTGCAATTGTTGATGGCTGGTGAATGGCAACAGCACAACAAATGAAACAGAAAAGACAAACTTGAAATCCAATCGAAAATTGTTGGTTGCTTTGTTGTTTTTTCTTATTCGCGAGAATATGTCGTACCTTTATTCGATTCGGAAATTGTTTTCTTTTCGTTCGATATATAATTTTCGTATTCACATTTTCTTCGTGAAATGTGGTGACAGTGTGTCTCTTTTTTTTATGCCATTTGCATCCTTTTTCAACTTGAAGCGTGTATTTTGGTTTATGTCTCAATTTTTCGCCATTGTTTGTTCAGTCGTTTCAAAAATAATTCAATGTTTCTTCTTCTTTTGCCACACTTTTTCTCACCGGATTACTTTTGGTGTTTTTTTTTTATTTTGCATATGAACATTCAATTCGCTTGTGATATCGCAAAACGCTCACACACTATTTGCACTTTCTGAGAGCAATGAGAGATATGTCGTTGATTCGCGACACAAAACAAAAACTCACACACAAAACTGTTTTATTCACTGAACGCGCACGCTGCGAGTACGAGAAGTGCGTGCAAAAACACCGATTTTTACACGACACTGCCACAAAAACGGGAATGCAAAAGAAAAACCGCACCGTTGCATTGGCAAGAATTACATTTATAAATATATTTTATGTTCGATGTTCGATTTAATCGTTGGCCGTCGTTGTCGTCGTCGAAATTGTCGTAGTCGTCGTCGACATCATCGTCGTGGACATTTGCTCAAAGGTTTTGATTTTTTTTTTCGTCGATTCTTTGGCCGTCGTCTTCGATTTTATTATTATGCACAGCACATACGTTTTTTTTATTATTATTGTTCGCCTCTTTGACTTGATTCATACGATGCTTTTTATATTTTAAAGTTTATACACTGTGTGTATGTGTCGTTTGTTGTTGAATCGCAACTTTTGCCAATCGTTGTTGATATCGATATGGTGGCTAGTCAGGCATTAAGGTGGACTCGAATACAATTTATTCGTTTCGTTTCGCCTGTCGCGCTGTTTATTGTCTCTCTTTCTCTCTCTCTCTCTCGCTTATGTTCGTACAAATCGACAATTCTATATCGCGGCCTGTCCACTTAAAAAAACAAAAATTGCGCTTTCGCGTTTTGGCTAATTCACGGCGAATATTACAATGACTTCTATTTATTGGTTGGAGCGAGCGATTGTGATAGCCAAATGCGGAGGCATATAGGCAATAAATATTACGCCGATTAAGTTTTTTTTTCTCCTTCAAAATGAAAATCTCACACACCGTATTTGTGCTTCACTGACGTTGCTATCACTTAAGCTCTCGCACCTTGAAATTGCCTTTCCTTAGTTTTTTTTTGTCTTCTTCTTTTTATATTTGTGTTTTATCAAATATTATCTTTTTATGTATTTATCACTACTGAAAAATTGTCGTATTCAAATTTGCTTGCACGTTTTGCAAATAAAGCGGTAATTTTGAGTATCAATTTACATTGGTACGATAATCGAAAATACCAACGGATCTCACTGTAGTTATTTAACTGTATTTTTTGTTGGTTTGTGACTATTGTCACACCGCAAAACAAAACAAAATTTTGAATATTTGGCTTTGATTTTGTAGCTTCACATTAAATTCGCATTTGATAACAGAACTTTGTTGATTTTTGTATTTCGATCCCACGATTATACGTTTGGATACGAGCGACGTGATGTTTTCGTTAAACGGCTTCGTAAATCGCTTGATGAAAAAATACGGTATGAAGAGAAACCAGCATACACAACTGCCGAGTTCCGACTGTGAATTCGTTCTATCTGTACCGTCTATCGTTGGACTTCGATGCTGGTTTATCCGTTTCTCGTCTCAGCCAAAGTGAGAGCGAGTGAGCGAGACAAACAAGAGAGAATACACCGAAATGGAGAGAGAAACATATCTCTCTCTTTCGCTGCGAGTGTATACACATTCAAGCGGCTGTATTGTATTGACTGTGTGTTGGTGTCTTGCAAATCGACGTGAGAGAGCGAATGAGTGCTCGAAAGAGAGAATACGTACATTGTAAATGCATGAATGCAGAGCAAATACGAGAAAGATGCATGAGTTCTCTCTCGCTCTCGATCGTGTTGTTGTTCGGTTGATTAATGCATGGATGCTCTTCTTTGGCTGAAGTGCGTGTGCATACACATGTAAATCCAGTGCCGTTTTTTTTTTTGTTGTTTTCGTCTCGAGAAACTAAGGATCCTACTGCTACTGTGTGTTATTCTGCAAATTTCTTCTTAAATGCTTTTACCACATTTGGATGCACAGGAATATGTGGCCAAAAGAGGAAAAAGAAGCAGAAAAAAACAATCCAAGAGCATATTTGGCGAAAGGTGAGGCAGAGAAACAACGACACATTCTTTCACAAAGAAAATTGTAAAAACGAAAGAGAGCACAAGCATTCGAGACTGCAAATTCATTGAAACCCTAATCAAATCGAAACCAGTGCTAATGCATTGTATGGACGTGAATGCTTTTTTTTCTCGAACATACAAAATAGAACCTTTTTGAATGAGAGGACTGAAAAAAAGGAATTCCAACAATGGATGCTGCTGGATGCTGCCGTTTGTTGCAATCCAAAAGTCGGAGTTCGTTTCTTGTTAACTTAAATTGCTTGAAGTGTATGTATTGTTTTTTTTTTTCGAGAGAAATAGCAAAAAAGGCATTCTAGTTCGCTAAATAAACCATTTTGTCTACATTCATATGTGTGTTTACGTACTATCGTTTAGATTGGCCATTGAAAATTGCTTCAATCGCTGATGCTGCTACTACCGACTAGCTCTCTTGCAGGCGCACACATCGCTGCATGTATTGGATTGTACATATCGAAAACTGCGTTTCGTTTCGTTAATGAACGCATACCGAAATGATGCCATTGGTGCTCACCGTGTTATAGACAAAGAGAGTGTTGCGAAAGAGAGAAAAATCGTCATCATCGTCAGCCGAAGTTTGCAACACAGCACAACAATACTCAGTCAACGTCGCACAGAGTACCAAAACCGTTTCACATATAAATAGGTATACATGATATCTGTCTGAACTGAAGTATCCAATTCACCGCACATTATGATTGCCATTCGCGCGCGCTCTTTATGTTGTGTGCATTTGCGTTCCTCTTTTTTTTCATTCCTTGTTTCGTCGCAAATTGTGTACGCTTTTTCCTCTCTTTCTCTCTCTCTCTCTCTCTCTCTCTTTCTATCTATCTCGTTCTCTCTGTATGTGTTGGTGTACACAAATAGGCTTGCATATGGCTTATGCATTTAGCACATACGCGACACATTTACCATTGGACATCTGTATGAGTTAGTTTGCCATGATACATGTTTATTAAATTCGTCTCGGAGGCTATCGCATGCACCTTCGTCGCTGAATCACAGTGCACATTTGCCCACTGAATATGTCGATACGCGTGTTATTTGTCATTTACCGAACCCTTCGGAAAAACGGTTCGATCTCTCTCTATGTGTCGCGTATCGAATTCATTTAAGTGATTTTTTGATTTCAATCAAATCAATGTGAAACACAAATTCTTTTGCTTTTGTTGTTCGAATAATGAAAAAAAGACGACAACGACAACCGAATAAATTCGGTTCGACCGCCAATGAAGAATTTCATGCTAAATATACACTAATTTCAGATGCATAAAATAAACGTTTTGTTTATTTTCTCCACATCACTCTCTCGCCAGCCTTTGCAACGGCAATGCCATTCGATATTTCATCATTTTTCATTAATGCGCCGCACAGTGTGCAGTTTTGTTCTCTTTGTGGCAGTTTTTCTTTCATGTGGCAACCGTACTAATTGTCATTTCACACTATTCGACCACTTAAACTTTGCGCTTTATGTTATTTTTATGTGTCATTTTTACCGAGTGTATGTGTGTGTATAGTTTTTTTTTTCATTTCTGGATTTTCTGCCAGGTCGATTGGTTCTTTTTTTTCTGATTGGTTTTTATCACCGACCCTTATATACTATATTCATTGCTCGATTCCTTCTCTTCATACTTCGTACGCGCTCATGTAAACAAACGGATTTCATCGACCATTAAATATTTATACGATATCTTTGGCATCTCAAGCATTGATGAGGTGCTAGATTTGTAGCGCTTGAGAAACATTAGTAACATTTAATCTAAACATAACAAAATATCAATTGCCAATGAAATTGTGCGTTGCGATACAAACTAACACACACAAACACATGCATGATCCCAGGTCCAGATGAAAATGATGGGAATGTCAAAATAAAAATGATATGTGTTCGATATAGTGATGCCGACACTTCTATGCATCAATATTTTTGTTCCATTCTTTTTTCATCTATTCACTCAATTCTTCTTAATTCCCTTTCAATTCTTAATCGAACTGTGTGTATTCGTGCGCAGGTTAATCTATAGCATCTATCAATTCCCTGGGGTTTCATTCGCTCGCTCTCTGCCGCTCTTCTATATTTTTCTTTCTCGTTTTTGTGTCAGTTTTTTGTTATTCTTTATTTTGATCTGTATTTTTATCGTATTTCTTTCTTTAGCCAGTGCCTAGAGACTCTACGCAGTTTTTGTGTTTGCAGCATATCTTTTGACTTCGGTTTTTATTGCATACACACAAAAATTCATATTTCGGTTACGTTTGTGAGAAATAAAAGAAAAAAAATTCGGGCGAAAAAGGAAAAAACCATGGTTTTTTATTGCATTGAGAAAACATATGAAATTTTCAAGAAAAAAAAACCCACATCTTCATTTTTCTGCTCAATTCAATTCAAACAAAAAAGGATATTGCTGCTATTCACTTGATTTACCCTCAAAACGATCGAAAAAATTTATTCCGGGTATGCGAGTAAAAGAGAGTTTATCCACTTTCGATTTTTCGTTCTTTGTCATATTGTGTTCGCTGCGTTGTTATTTCGAGCCCCGTGATGAAATTCAAAATTTACGTGTGGTTATTTGCAGCATTTCATTTTGTTGGCGTTTGATTTTTTTTCTTCATTTGTTCTTTCGCATTCCAAACGTTGAATGCAATTTAGCGTTGAGAAAATTAGCTACAATTCATGCATGTACAGGGGAAAAAACCCAGTTGTTTAACAATGTTTTTGTTGTTGTTGTTGTTTTTCGATTCGTTTGGAGATTGGCAATTTAAGGCAAAAGTCATATGATGAAAAGTGAACGACGACGCACAAAAACATCGTTTTACCGGAAAAAAGTAACAACAACATTTTCACCAACAACAAGAAACGACAAGCACCACTGTGTTGCATGCTATTTGTAGCGATTGAACTCGTACATGGAATAATAAACATAGTAATTTGTTGCGCTCTCGGTCGAACTTTAGATTTTGAATCATTCATTTTGTTCGTTCGCTCCTTACCGTTTTTTTTTCGCAAACCGTAATTTCACTATCTCTCTCTATCTCGTTCGCCCTTTCTCTATGTGATTTTTGGCTCTCGTTTCGGCTGTTGCTGCTGTGAAATCGAACGGTGACTTGTGCATACAAATTGCGTTCGGCGCCTTTGTATTCATGCACCCTCATCAGGGCTATTTTTCAATTTCATGCGACGTTGTGTTTTAGCCGAATGATTCGACGATGGTATTATAACGGAATATAGATAATCCCTCGAAAGATTTGGCATCCGCACAAATAAAATTTGTTGTGAAACAAGTATATAAAATGGATTTTTGGGCAAAACCAATGTACAATACATCAACATCAGAAGCATGCGTTTTTGTTGTATTCGGTGGTGGTACTGTTGCTGCTGATGTCGTTGTTGATGTCAAACACCAATACACCACCAATTTTTGCCAAAGTCGGAAAAATACGAGATGAACGACACAAACAAACCCATACATACAATTTTAAATAGAAAATGCTCTCGGCACCTATGTGCCTTTGTCCCGTTGTTTACTTTACAAAAAAACAAATGAACTTTTGATCAGAGATTTGTTTGCCAATTTTATATATGAGTCTGTGCTTTTCTCTCCTTTTCTTCTCATTCCCTTTTCTCGCTCAACAATATTTATATGCCGATGGCCGTATCTATATTTTTCTCCCTGTATAGATCTGTCTGCGCCATACATGTGTGGTATCTAAGGAAGAATTGGTGCCGAAAACCGGTGAGCCAAAACCGTAACTATTGCTGATAAAGCAATTCCGCATATTCCAAGCTGGTGAATGGATTCGAAATCAAACGTTGATTGTTCTGCATGATATTCACGTTGTCCATAAACTAGTGGCTCGTAACCAATGAATTGCCTGTGCAAGCGATAGTGAGCGAGAGAGATATGTGTGTGTGTGTGTGTGTGGTCGAGAAGCTAACTATCATCAGTCGAAAGTGCTTAGAATTTTTCCATGTGGACAATTTTTTTTTCTTGCTCTGTGTCTCTTTAATATCCCTCTGGTTGTGTTTAGTTGTGATTTGCGTTCTACTCTGTACACCTCTTACCATAATGCGGATTTTCCACAGAGCAAATACGTTACCTATATCGGTCCATTGAGCACAAAAAGCATTTCGAATGCAATTCAAAACTTCAACATCGAAACAAAGAGAAATGACTGAGATAATAAAATCGGTATATGTGCATGGAGATTTATGAGTTTATTTTACGACGCACCAAAAACACACACACAACTTTTCTCACTCTGTGATTCTTTCTCAAAACAGATGAGACTCTTTCATGTATAGTAAAATCCCCAATACAAATTTTGTGCACATTTATGTGTGGGTTTAAGTCGTCTTGATCTCACTAAAACGATATAACATACATATAGGTAACGATTTGCCAAAAATCAACCGACGAAAAAACTTATTTCAACAATTGCCGTAACGAAGGAACAATCTTCTTCAATGGGAGTCACACCAAGAAAACATTCATACATTCACACAAATCGTCTGACATCACACAAAAGACGTCACATAAACGACACAAAATAATATTGTTAATGGTATTTTAAATGAAAAATTACCTGAATTAGTTAGAGAAAAGAAGAGAGGATGATGCGTACGGTAGCACAAACAAATCTTGTAGGAGTTTGTGGACACTACAAAATGCGGTACATTGAAGAAGATGTATTGTTGATACAAACACACACACAAAACATACGATTTTTGAATGAAGAACAACAACAACGAAAAAATGGAAGAGAAACCACAACAGCAAGTAGTAACCCATAAGAAATATGTCATGTGATGAATGATCTCTATCAGTTTTTCGTCACCGCCTGACACAGTTATTTTGCTCAAGTCGAAGATTTTTCGCTTTGACAATCCCAGCGCGATATAAGTAAATATTTTCATGATTTTTCCCTGCGGAAGTTTATGAATTCCTTCCGTTTCCATTGTTTATTATGCACAGGAGGAATGTCTCTTGTTCTCTTCCCCCTCTCGTGCTTCCGATATCTTTCTCTCGGGTAATTTTTTTATCTGCAAGACACGACGTCGGGTATTTGCATTTTTTTTTGTATGCACGATATACAATGATAAATAACTTATTTTACTGTTGCGAGAGAGTATTTTTCATTAGAATTTAAAATTTTCTCTCTTTCGATCTTTAAGTTAAAAAAGTATAGTATCAACAACGTTCGCTGTTTAAAAAACCATCAAGCTAATGGAGAATATGATGACTGTGGAGAAAATGAAAATAAATATTTGTCATTTTACTTTCTCTCTCTCCATCTCTGCCCTTCTATCTCTTACTCTCACTCTATTTGTAACTGTACGTACGTACGCATTATACAAAAAAATATGAAAAGACAAAGTTGTTTGAATTGAAACTTATAATAAATGATGCAGAGGAAACAGAGCGTGGTCGAATGCTTAATTTTCTTTGTCTTTTCGATCGCAGTTGATGCGTATAATTCAACGACAACGGTGTGCGTTCAAAAATCAATCACTGTCGTCTGCATTTGGTGTGCTCTCAATATTATTTTTTTTGCATCGTTTTTACATATAAATATTTATTCATATACGAACGAAATTTTGATGATGACCAAATCTTGATTTGACCTAACGACCCACCCGTATATCTTGAAGGCAAATTGATGCAAACATTTTCCATATTCACCGTTTTTCGAATCCACTTTATAAAAATGTCCATCATATTTTCGGAACAGTTTGTTTATTCAAAGGGAAACGGTAGAAATATTTTCGTGCGTTTTTTTTGTGTGCTATTTATTTTTGATTTAAGTGAGTTAATTGAAGTAAATCAAACATTCATTTATATTTTTATATTCATTGTTTTCATATGCTTTATCCTCTCTCTCTCTTTCCATTCCCCCTATCTCGGCCGCTCATCACCAAAGCTAAGTGACGGAGTGAAGTGAATAAGTAAAGAAGGCTTTATGTCTTGAAAATAGATTGAGAACAGATGGGAGCGTGGCACCAGTGAAAATGTACATTCATCCAGCGTCGGAAAAATGATGATGGGAAGGCGGTGAAAAATGGCAAATCCATTTGCAAAAAGCCGCAGCAATCTATAAAAAATAATAACAATAATAATAAATAATAAAAAAAGGCAAACAACACATTAGCGTTCAGCGTCATTTAATACAATTTAAGCGACGGTTCGGTGTGTTTACTTGTCTGTATTTTATCAACTTTTCATTTTGAGCGGCTAATTTTATTTCAAATATACGCACCGACAATGAAAACGTGGAGCATTTTAAATTCGACATATTTATTATTAATAATATTCCATCATCTTCATTTCCAAATGGCGCGAATGAAACGAAACGGAACGTTTTTTTTTTTGGTGAATCGTTTGTTTCGTTGTCGAAGCCCAAAAGACGGATATAACGCATATCTCTCTGTTCCTTAATAATGTAAAAACGTGCGCATAAATCCAATTGACGATTTAGCTAAACGGTTTCCTGTTTGAATGTTTGTGCCATTCATTTAAGCTCCTGCACTGAATCCATCATCGTCATTTTGTAATAATAATCTCAACATTCGCTACTTCTTCTGAAATATAAGCAGCGCGTCGCATCTTCCCGAAAAAAATATGAGTTTTAGCGGTCGCCCAGAGCAATGCTCAAAGTATTTGCATACTGATAATGGCAAACGATGGCTTGTTGTTGCCTGTGAATTCATTTTTCTCTTTCTCGCACTCCATTTTTACGGGCTCAACATTCCATTGGCAAAACAAATGATTACAATTATTGTATTGCGCCATTGCCAGGAAGAGATGCTACATCCACACAAGCTATTGTGTGTATCTTGGGCCTCTAATCTTCGAATCATATTCGAGATAAAAACAAGAATCCCATTTCTATGGTGATTTCTTTCCGTTTTTTGTTTGCATTTCAACTAAATTAATTCATTTAAACAAGAAAATCGACTCGCTTCATTTTAATGTAAATATCATCTGCTTTGACCTGAATAAACAGTAAATTAAGAACGCCCAAATGCGATTTTAGTTCGTTTTCATTACGCTTTCATCTTTCATAATCTCCTCCTCCCTCTCTCTCTCTTTTACTTGCGCTCACTCCACAAAATATTTTTCGAGCAATAATTTTTTGCAATGAATCACAATTAATTCTCGAATTTATGGCCAATCGAAAAACAACAGAAAGACAAAAGTTAAACTAAAAGCACGATTTATCATTTTCGATTGATTTTCATTTGAAAATAAACGAGCGTACGCGCACCGCACATATAACATTTAAAAGTGCCAGTCGTTGGTTGTAAAAGTGAAAAAAATAGTCAATTAACCCATGCCATCGTTTTTACGAGCTATTTTTTGTGTGTCACACTACATAAAACAATGAATCTTTTCGCGCTCGAGCACAGCAATCACAGCGAAAGTATTGAGCATGCCGATTGATTTATGCACTTTCAATTTTAGTAACAACAGAGACGAAATGTTGATATGGTCTCGCTGAATTTTACCCGATTGAATTTTACCCGACGCTTGTCAAAAGATAGTCGAATTTTGTCTGTGAAAAGAGACGTCGGATAAAATTCATTTTAAGTTAAAAACGACTATGGTAGTTGATAGTTGTTTCAAAGAATTTAATATTCATTTTTTTGGGTTTTTTATAATTTTTTTCATATTTTCATTAATTAAATTAAAAATTGGTTTCGTATGTTATTCGAATCATTAATTGAGATAAAATTCGAAATTAATTGAAGATTTTCCTTGACATTTTCAGCCGGATCTAATTGGGAAGACGGCATTCAGTGTCATGGTCACGATCAGGTATAATATCATTGTATAAGTTATACATTTGATCCAGCGAACACCTTTCTCCACAATTCGGTATATTCAATGGCAAAAGGATTTCTTCCTCACATTTTCTATAGAAGATTTGAATATAATGCTCTTCTTTGCCAACTTTGTATAATTCCAAATGCAAACTCGATGCAAATGGGGGTACATGCGGCTGTGAACAAGAATAATTCATTTATTTAGCTTTCATATCAAATTTTAATGCATATAATTACCTCATCAACGCCAAGGCTGTGCAAAAGAGCAATAATTGTCGAATCGTGAGCAGAGTAGATCCACAGTGAACGATTTGGCTCCAATGTGGAGTTTATCTTTTGAGTGAATCTTTGGAACATTTCTTTAATCAAAAATCCAGAATACAGTCGAGCCAATTCTTTTGTAATCGTCAAAATTTTAAAGCCAAAATCTTTCATTGACTCCAAAGCACCATTTGGTTCAATGGCTTTTATTGCCCAATCGGGAAGTCTTCAAAATTAGATACATGAATATGGTTAGTTGAAACTGTATTACAAATAATTATTCGTTACGTTTTGTTATGAAGACTTTGGACAAGTAATACGTCATGTAAGCAGTAAAAATCATACATGGTCGTCAAATTCGATCCGCACATTTTCGACCAGTACAAGATATTTTCTTTATTTTCTTCAAGGATACGCAGCACTTTTGGTGACTCAATTTCGTATTTCTTGAGAGCAACAGAATATCTTGGACAATTACTGCCCCCACGCAACCAATAGTCATAATTAGAAGGCATTGTGTGAACTGGAGTCGGTTGCCATGCAATGTCTTCATTCCATTTTTCTTCAGCGTGTGGTGGAAATAGGCCAGCTAAATTGGCAAGTGCCGACATCAAAGTGCGATCTTCGTCAGACGAATGCACGTATACTCTCTTTGGTGAATATTTATCGCCAAGAAGTTTGTGATATCTTCTTCGAAAAAATTGTCCCAATTGGAATTGTTGTCTTTAACCTTCCTGTCAACGAAAGTTTTTAACAAAAACCATTTTTATTGAAGTACAATCAAAAGTATTTACATTTGTGAGTGCTCCGAATCCACCAGGCCAATGAGACTCATTAATATATGGGTCATTTGGATAAAGGTCAGGATAACTGTTAGTATTTCGCTGACCATGACGATAGAGCTATTAATTACATAGACTTTTAATTTACATCATTTATCAATTATTTATTTTTTGTTCTTACAACATGCGCAAATATTAATTGGCTTTCATTTGAAGGCTCAGGAGCACTTTTTCCTTCCAAATTATTTACGTTGTCGTGCGAAAATATATCACAGGCACAAAATAAGAAAAATATTAAAGCAATTACTCGAGAAGACAACATGTTTGAAAATCAAACCAATTTTGGACTGAACAAAAGTTTTTGACTAACTAAAACTGTTCAAAAACTGGATATTATATTTAATTCTAATATTATATTCTAATTTTTTTCAATTATAAAAGTTGCGGAAGTTATTATTGATAAGCGCACATGACAACTTAACTTAATCATAAACTGAAATGGACACTTAAATTTCTTATTTTAATTTTTAGTATTTGAAAATGAAATGATATCTAATCTGGCTCTAATCTCTTATTTTATTCATACATGTATAAAAATGATGTACACACTCAAACATGATTCAGCGACGAATAAATATTATTATAAAAAGATCGAAGCGTAAAAGTACTTTAATCGGGCTGATATAATTTGAAATTGATTTTTATGAATTTTGTGCGTATACCAGCTATAGTTTCGAACAAAATTCATTCGAGTATTATTGAGTTACCCATCGTTCGTGTGTTTTTGTAACGAATCCGAGAGAAACGTTTATATAAAATTGCCTTTATTTTTATTCTTTATTTGACAATGCGCAGAAATGTGAAATTTCAATAAAACGAACAATATGTTTTTATAAAAAATGAAATGAACTGCAAAATATACACGACATTTATGGCGGAAATGAATTTACTGTAGAACAAGAAAAAATTACTTCATGTCTTTATTTTTTATGTGTATATCTGTATCAAACAAGCGGTGCGATACAAGTTGGCAAAATTCCACTCTGCCGCGCTCGATTTTTACGAGCGTAATTTAAATTTACGGCGAATTTAAAATGACAGAGTTACACTTATGGAGCAATTTATTCATAATTTTTCAACAAAATTTAATGCCTTTGATTGTTGATATGTTCGTAAAAACGAGGATTACTCTCACTTTCTCGCTTCGCAATCTCTTGCTTATGCGTGCCGACCTATTCACGTGGAAAATTTAAATCCGACCATCATTTTCCGCACAATGAAAAATGCGTCCAATTTTTCATTCAACTCCTTCATCATTTAGTTTTGCGTATGCAATGGTACAAGTCAATTGAAGTTTTTCATACACTTAAAATTAGAATGTTCACCCATCGCAAGCCATACTGACAACATACTACAAACATTTTTTTCCCTGTTCGTTTCAAAGTTTATCTTTTGGAAGATTGACGCGAAATTCCTGACGCAGTCAGTCAAGTCATAACTTTGGTGTGAAAGTGCTTACCATCTCAAGACATACGTATGCCAAGATAAAGAGAGATCAAATAACATCCATCCCTTCAAGCGAACGGAAAGAGAATTGCGCTCTTGATTTTATGAAAGAAGTAAAAAGCACTTCATCATAAGTTCATTCGACACAAGTAGGTCGTTTACCTTGTGAGCGTTTATTTTGTTGGTGTAAAATCAACCAACAAAGCCAACTGCAGTAGCGCAAACAATTTATTTAAGGAGTTTTGTACACACACATATATATATATCAACAATGAACGACACATTGTTTGACTTAAGCCAGCAAACTATCGACGCGAAAAATAAAAAAAGAACAAACAATATATAAACGCAATATAATCTCTGAGATTCAATACACATTCCAATATATCAATATACGTTTATAGGGCAGAACGATAAACTAGATAAAAGCAAAAAAACAACGATAAACGGCAAAAAAATTGACTTGCTTCATATATGAAATTGCAAACGCGTGCAGAAAAAAACAACTAGCACCAATCATTGTTATTGCTGCTGAATGAAGATAAAAAAGGCGGAACATAAAGGGAGAAAATGAGATTGTCCGCATCAGAAGCAAAATCAGAAATATTTATCACTGAAATTGAAGTTGAAGTATCAAATTCGCTAGTAACGATGTCGTCCCGTTGTTTTTATATATACATGTGACATATAGAGAGAATGCCATCAAATATGGAGTGGTTGATTGGATCAATGCAATGAGTCGCATTGAAAATCACAATATTGTATCACTCTAGCGACCAGTTGAGTGAGCTCTGTATTATATCGAAAATGATAAAGCATAAAAGGATTTTCTGTTGCGATATAAAAATAACCGTGCAATCCATTTAATGGATTTGAGTTTGATAGAGTAAAATGTGATTTTGTCCTTGAAATTCAATAAATCTAATAATGTTGAGAGTCAACACAAACGCACTTCATATTCAATTGGAATTGATGTTTCGTTGCTGTTACGCTAAAAAGGTTTGTTACTCTTGAGCCAGCCGATAGCGGTACACATTCCATAATTGAATCGAACATAATGACACTCAATGGAATAATGTGATATTTTTGGTTCTTGCAAATGGAATCAAATGAAATTTGATACATTCATCGGCTATGGCCATTTTACTTGCCTCATTTCTATTGTTTGTGTGATCGATTGCCTAAAATGGCCATTGTTTTTCATCTTACCCTTCAAATTTGATTGAAAGTGATCCGGTAGTGCACACTCTATGTATGTACCTAATTATAATTAGTTTTCATTCGAATGTGTGACAGCAACGTCTATAATTGCTGCCGGTATTGTTTCCAAAAGACGGATTACGTTAAGAGACCAACGTCATAAATCTTCTGGGTGCCAACAATGGGGACCAATCCAAATAAAACGCTCATAAAGTCAATATAATATATATAGAATTGTATAGATGATTTTCTCTTTATTTACACAAGAAGAAAAGAAAACAAAAAAAATAACATAAAAAAGCGATAAATTTTGAATGCGATTTTAAATTGAATCCAAAAAATTATCTAAAGTTGTTGTTTCATTTTTTGTCTCTGTTTTTTTTTAATTAAATAATTTTATAAACCATTTCGAAATATTTTGTAGTTTTTTTGTGTTGTATTTATGTAATGTTGCTCTTTTTTTTCGTTCACATAGTGTTATAAGCAGAGGTTGAATTAAAGTGCTCTTTGAGTCTTGCGAAGGATTGATTATTTTGATGTAGTGGTTTGGATAGTAAAATGTTGGCAGGTTTTGAAGCAACAACAATCGATGCATGCGGAATTGGTGGCGGTTTTGGATGAATCGTATTGTGTGGTGATTGATGGATGGTGTGTCGTTTGAAGCGCGATATTAGTGGAGTGGATGTGGTAGCAGCAGTGGTGGTGGTTTTGGTCACTTCATATTTATCCACCAACCCTTTGACGTTGATCTCTTCGCAGCCCAATTTATCATAGTTGAGCTTAAGAGTTGCTGGCGTTGCTGGTGTTGTCGATTCATTTATTGGATTTGTCACCATTGGCATATTATTCGAATAGACTGATGCAACTGGCGACGAGGGTAGCGATTTACCACGTTTTGCCTCTTTTGCAATGCCAATGTTTGACGCATCATTCGGTTTCGATTCGAAATTCAATTTAAGATTCTCAACGGTTTGACAAAGTGTACTACGATTTTTACCATGACGTTTTCCTTTGATTTGAATGTTGTGTTTGTTATTGTTATTGGTTGTATTGAGACGATTGTTCCATGTGATTGCTGGTCGATTGTTAAACGCTTTTTCCGTATAATCCGATGGCGATGAAGATGAGAATCGTTTGTTAACCGTTGCCAATAGTTCCGATTCGTATAGCATGCCATCACTTTTGCAGCGCTTCTTTATTCGTTGCATAATATCTTTGGAAAATTGATCGGCCAATCGAGCGATGGTCATGTTCACAAAACTGGCTTCGCTATCGCTGTCATTGAGCAAATTACGTTTATCAATACCGAATGCCGGCAATATGTCAACCGATTTGTTTGAGTTGGCATTTTGATTTATCGATTTAACTGAATATGCATTTCGAAGATTTTTCACATTTTTCGAGCCCGTTTTGCATAAATCGTTAATGAGATCGGTGGATAGTGAAACATTTGATGACGATGATGAATTCGACGACGATGAACCAGATCGAGACGATAAATTGTTGTTATTGTTACTATTGTTGTTATTAATATTATTGTTATTATTATTCGTGGTTGGATTGTAAAATCGGCGAGTCCATGCCGGTGAAACATTCGGATTGGATATGGATACTGTCGCTGCTGTTGCGGGTGTTGTATTTGTAACCGCTTCTTCATGAAGTGAATGTCGATTGTTTGGACTACCAAACGGTGGTTTGTTTGTATTTATTGTCGATGTAGGTGCATTTATGGCAGTCATGGCAGTGCTGGTAATCATACAATTCGCGACATCCAAACTCCTTGATTTCATAACTGGACTGTATTTTTCGGACGTTTCATAGTCCGATCGCGATTTATTCGATTCGCTACGCTTAAGTGAACCAAATGGCGACGTTCTATCACATGCTGATGATGAGGATGATGTTGATGTTGATGATGATGATAATAATGAGGAAATCGGAGGTTTTGTAACAACGCGCGCGGTTGCATTTAAATTCGTATCGGTCGTATTTATGTCTTTATTGACAATTTTACCCTCCGACAGGCGCTTCACATTCGATTCCAATTCGTTCACAATTAGCTTAACATTGGACATGCATTGTTGCATCACATTCGATTCTTCCAGGTGAAACACCTGATTTTGTGAGACACTATAGTTTTGCCCATTTTTGCATGGTAATCGCATGTTATTTTTCAGTTTAACCTTTTCCATGCATTCGGGCGGCAAATGCTCCAGAGACTGTGAATGTTGTTTGGGCAATAGAATTGCCGACTCAACGCTATCGGGTGACCAACTTTTTGGTCGATTTTTCAGCGTTGCACAACGACTTAAAAATGAATTTTCATTTTGTTTTTTCGCTGCCGCATTGAACGCTTGTATTAATGGCGTTGGCTCACTCCCTGGGAGTAATCGTGCATCTTTTACACTTCGTAAATTTGTATCGCTTTTGCTGCGTTGCAAAAGTTCTTTGTTTTTCATTGCCATCAGCATGCCTTGGTACGTTTCCAATTGATTTAGAAAATTTTTGTTTGGCTTAATGCAATTTCGATTGTTTTTCACGTGATCGATTGCCTCAGCAAAACTCCAACCGTATGCTTTCATTGCGTATGCTATCACAACCGATGCCGAACGACTAATTCCCATTTTACAATGGACTAGAACATTTGAGCCCGAATTTTTTGCATTCGATATATACTTGTACGTATTATCCCAATGTTTCAGCAAATTTGTTTTGTCATCGTCATAAACTCGAACATTGCAATAGTCGAACATGCCGGGAAAGAAATTGTCGATTTCACGTGTCACATTTAGAATGTGACGAACCCTGCAAATGGAGAAATGGTAGAGAGGACGAAAATTAATCAAGAGATTTTTGGTAGAATCAATGTATTTTGTGTGTGTGCGTGATTGATAAAGATTAAATTGAAAACTTGATTGAAAACGAACCCATTTTTCTGTAGCTCTTCTAAATTACTAGCATTCCATTCCGAGCCCAAGTAAACATGGTCAAAGATTTTCGTCGGTGCATCCAATTGCTTTAGTATTTTCAGCATTTCTTCGTCAATATATGATTTGTATTCGGTAAGATTCATGTCAAGATGCTCTTCCAATTTTGTTCGAATAAATTTTGATGTCACTTCATCGAGATCGAGTTGTACGATAATTTCTTTTAGTGTCGTTCTAATCACTCTCTCCGTTTCCTCACGTTCAGTCGGTCTATGAAAAACAAGAAGCGGAAGATAATTTTAATTATGTGCCTTTTTGTTTCTATTCTCATCGATGTTATTTTATGTCATTGTGTAAAATAGATGAGGTAATTGGAGCGCATAATTACTTGGTGCGTATGGCATCTGGTGACGGTGGTCGTCGTGTTTCAAGTGAATCCATTGCATTCCATTCGTTTAAGCACGATTGCTCTGATCTGATGCGTTCGTCATAGTATGAAACCCATTCATGTGACGGCCCACTAGGATATAAATTATTCTCTCTGGCTTTTGCACACACTTTGTGCAATGTTTGCAGTGCAGACCTACGTGCGATGAAAAAGAAGATAACAACAATCGAATTGATTTTAAACTCATTAGAAGTCCAAGAAGAATACAAAATTTAAAAGAAAAATCAGTATCGAAACGGACGGAGATTTGCATATGAATGACATACCACATTGCCTGCACTGAAACTGGTTTAAAAATATGCGTGCGTCCGCTGCCACTGATGCAAAACCCACTGTAAAAATAGAATTTGAAAATAAGCCGTGTTTGTGTGTGTGTGAATGTGATTTGAATTTGAAATCGAAATCGAATTAGATTCCTTACCCATCGCCATCCAATCGAATCGTGGTGTCACCGAGTATGCGTAAAACTAAGCCAACTGTGGTTTTTTCATTGCAATCAATGCCTAACAAACACGACTCTTCCACCTCGTTCATATTATTCGGGTTCATCTCATTGAGTTGATCAGGTTGATGCGGCTGCTGCAGCGACTGCGGTTGTTGATGCTCTTGTTTCGGTGAAGTTGATAGTCGATTCAAATTGGTCGGATCTTTTTCGATGATTCGGTGCTTTGTGCCACTTTTTAACGATGTTGCAATTAGTGCGGGCGAACTTATCGATTGTTGTGATTGCTCCGATTTTCGTTGCACACTTGGCGTTGTGCTTATATTATTATTTTGATTTTCATTGCTGCCACATCGATTATTACTACTACATTTATTGTTATTGATATTTTGAGCGTTAATTAAATTATTATTAAAATGTTGCTGCTGTGGTTGGGACTGAGTCGATTTCCGTTGAGCAGGTTTCTGCGAACAAGACACCACCACTAAATATCGTGTACGACCGTATCGGGCACTCTCCAATTTAACCGCCTATTTTTAAAAGAAAAACGAAAAAAATCGAAGAGCATTATAAATTAATATCAGCTTAAAGCCCTTTTTCTTCTTTTTTTTTTATTTAAAAAAAAAGGTAACAAAAGGAAACTTTCAGAATAGAAAAGGTGTAATTTTTTTTTGTTCTAAATAACTTCAGAGAATTGGAAACAAGCCAATCAATAGTAAAGATGTAATGGAAAATGAAAAATGGATCAAAGGGAAAAAGGCAAAAAAGAGTATATATATATTGAGTTGTTACCATTTTCAATGTTTCCTCATTCCGAAGCAAGTGGAACATCGACTGTAAATGCTTGTGAATATGCCCGTCCGCCATGGTTATAACTTAAAATTACGTTGTATATCTGTTATTTAGAAAGAACTGGACATAATTTCTGTACGATTTAATTAATCGCTGCTACTGTTTCTTCTCCTCCTTTGTCTTCTCTCTCCCTCTTTCTCTTTCTTTTTGTTAAGTTATCTCATGTAATGCTCCAATGTTTTTCTGGTTCATTACATTTGCTGTCGAGTTGTTGAAAAATTATATGTTGTGTTTTCTTTTTTTCTTTTTGTCAAACAATGATTGATGAAGATGTGTTACGACGTTCCGTGTCGAATCCGTGGCCAAGAGACGGCAACTGTACGGGCGGCGATATAAGAACGCAATCGTCACTTTTCTCCTATCTCTTAATTCCTATTGTGATGTTCGTTTCATGTTTCAGTTGTGTTCTTTTTTTTTATTTTAATCTGAAATAATCAAAATGAGATTGTGATTTATTCACGCTTCAAACAATTCAATAAAAAATATATATAAATTCTTTTTTTTTCATTCAATTTTAAATTAACTTAATTACTAACGAAAAAAGAAGATATGAAATGTAGTCGAGTTGATCATTTTCAATTCGCTGAGTGACAGAGAGACAAAAAAGCCATTGTTATTGAGAGCCAACAAAGCTGAAAAAATCACAACAAAATGAAACTAACGTCAATTTTCCGTTGAACATCGCTTATATTTATAAAGTGTTCATCACACATTCATCGATTGTGGACGCGTTCACTCACTCCGTAGACAGATTTTATTTTCTCCACTCTGTTGTGATTCATGAGCGGGTGCGCGCACACTTTTAATTTAAGACTGAAATGATAAATATCTCGGTGAAAATTTAAATGGCCACATATATGCACGTTTGCACACACACACTGTGTGTGGTTGTGTGTTGAGTTCAGCTCAAAAGCAAAAAAAGGTCATATCAAATTTGATTGTCTGTCGCGCTCTATTGTGGTGCATGAATTGACCTTTATCGTTATATAAAACGGGCACTGTCTGGCAAACACTTCACATATGCATCACGTCACTTTATTTTCCATTATTTTTTTTTTTTTTGAATTAAAGTGAACGATGCCAATAAAATGGATTTGAACATGAGAAGACCGAAAAAATAAACAACACGAGTGCGATAGACTATTGAGCGTTGATAGCACGTACGCCTCCTGGATATCTCAAAATTAAATTCCGCAAACATATAAAGCACACAGGTCGAGATCACAACAAACGTCGATTCGGTGATGAAAACACCGCAAAAAATGTTGTATGTGCGCGATTTTGTGTTTTTTCGTCTTTTGTTTCGACTGCCACTTTTGGTGATGCGCAAAACATGAACGCGTGCAATTTTTACACGAGTAATTCAACAAAAGTGAATTTTATTCATCGAAACTGATATATTCGACTCTGTTGCAAATAACTAGTTTTGTTTACTTCATATATTCTTTATAGACAGAGACACAGAGCAGCTAAAAAATGATCGCAAAAAAATGAAAAAGAAGAAGAAAAACGTTGAAATGAGAGGAAAAAAAGCATCGAGATGTATGTGTGTCTGTTTATGGTTGCCAAATCCATTTTTTTGCAGTTCGAGAAACGCTCGACGAGAGAGAGGCAAACAAATGAACAAGCAAACAATCAGCGCATATAACTCAGTGTCTGATCCGTTTTGAGATTAGAATATGCAAGCACACGATATATTTAATTACTAATTAATATTTGCGCGAGGATTTTCTCGAGTCAATGCTGTCGCTGTACACCATGAATCAAAATTTATTATTAAAAATTAAGAGAAACAGAAGAAATAAACAAAAGTAAGAAATTGAATTTTTGTTTTTGCTCTTTTTTTCCGCCGTTTTTAGTTTTTTTCAATTCCGTTTTACTAGTCCGATTTATTTTTGTCGATTATGTGTTATGGTTTTTCTCGCGAGAAAAAAAAGTGAATCGATATGCTCCTTGCACTTGTTTTCGTGTAAAAAGATGTCGAATGAGAAAGTGATGATGCGATTTAGCCAGAAATGTGAATGCGCAATTAGAGTTGTGTGTTTTTTTCGCGCAATTCCTTTTTATGCGCTGCTTTTCGGTTCAAAATTCGGACGATGTTTATTATCTTGTGTTTTTTGCACTGTCGAACATGCGCCGATTCATTGTGAACTCTTTTTTTGTCGGCGTTTCATATCTATAATTTTCTGACGACAAGGAAAATGTTTCTTTTTTTCGCTAATGCGCTATTATATACCATTGGTTTTAAAAGCGGCGCGTATTCTCATGTTTGAAGAGCGCATTTAATAAATACGACATTGGTTCGTTTACACTATATACGATGGAAATTTTCGTTGTGTCGCAAAACAGCAATCTATCGGCAAAACGACGACTTTTGATTCAAGTTTAATTTCGTTTTCGAAAGCAAATGCACACACACACGCTTAGTATGTTGTATGTCGAGTAACGTCTAATTTAATGTGCGAATTATCATCGGTGACGCCACTATGGCTGTTTGGTAAGCCGCGCAAATATAAGGTGTGTTCGTACGCTATTATGTTACTTGTTGTGTGTTTTTTTTTTTTAATTTTGCGTTCTCCACACTCTTTGCTAGCTGTGGCTAGTGCGCGCACACTGGCAGTGTGCAAGTGAGAGAAAGAGCTTCGAACAATTGAAACGATCTAAATAAGCACTGACTTTTTTTATTATTATTTGTTTATTTGTTTCATTTTTTTCCATTGGTTTGAATGTTGTTTGTGTGTTTGCAGTTCGACGGATTGAATGAAATACGGCATTGAGAGCACAATATGGTTTAAGTGCTGCAATATGATACACAGATATACACAAAAGCCGCTACAATTTAGATACTTACGATCGTTCGCTCGCGCGCACAAACATAAATGTTCATGCGCTGCCGTAAAAGTCGTGCTTCCTTAATTGCTAAATTTAGTAATAGTGCAATTTCGTTTTCACGTTTTCGTTCATGCTTTTCGCGGGCTGTCGTACTCTCTTTTTTATGAGTGTGATTGTCTAACTCGCTCTCTCATTTCAAATCATATATGCATAATTTGCTTTTATTCGTAGCTGTATTACATTTTTCATGCCAAATTTTCGATTTCGGTTGTGTTTTGTTTTGTTTTGTTTTGAATAGTTCCGTTAAGGTAAATTATGATTACATTTTTTGTTTGTTCGTTCGTTTTCAGACAAATTTCATTGTTGTCACTGTGTATTCGTTAAAATGTGCTGCTCTGTTTCATGTTTTTCAACTAAACACTTCCGAAATTTGTGCACAAAACACAGCCTATTTGCTCAATTTTTTTTTTGACAAAGATGAAAACAGTGGAAAATTACACACAAATTTAAACACAAAAAACACCCTCTCTAATTTCGTTGTCTATTTGTACAGCCGTAATGATGACACGGCGTAGAAGAGCAGAAAAAAAATATGATTTTGCAAAAAAAGAGAAATCGGTAAAAAGTCTATCTCGCATCACGTTGGCAGTGCGCGCACAATGCGAGAGGCACGAAAACGTAGGATTCAGTTCGCTTAAAATATATGCCTTTGTTTAGAATGGCTTTTATTGCTCGTAATGAACATTGATGATCTTCTCATTGCAGCGCGGCTATAGTGGATACACACACTTTGTCGAATGACTTATGTCATTTACGAGCAAATAAAAACACTTAAATTGATTTTTACAGACGTAAATGCTACTGGGTCATTGATTTTTTTCTTCTTCTTTCGAACGGTGCCTCCTCTCTCTCACTCGCACTCTTTACTCCTCGTTGCTCGCACACTAAATTTGCTTACTACATGAGTGTGATCGTCATCATCATCAATTCAAATGACACTAACGCGAGAAAATTCCACGGAAATGCCGCACCAAGCCCGAACAATTCGAGACTTTTTGTTTGACCTTTTTTTCACTGTTTAAATTTGTCAGCGTTTTTGTATTTGACCAAATTGACTCTCTGTTTCTGTCTCTTAAAGAACATGCAATTTGTTATTTACGACAAATAAATCAAGTGAGATAAAGACATTTGTTTGGCAAATTTTCACGTAATTGTTGTGAAATTGCTTTAGAAGTACTTGGAATGATGAAGAGATTTTCTTTGACAAAGTTATTCATCAAACAAAGTAGAGTTTGATCGATACTTCAAAGTTCGCATTACTTTGACACAGAAATTGTTTGTTTTCTTTTCGTTCTCGGATCAAACTTTTGGAATTTCTTCGAAAAGAGTAAAGATATTTTACACTTGAAGAATAAAAAACTGTTTTGTAATCAGTGACACAAAGTCTGAACTCTAAATGGCTTCTGTTTTGAACTTTCCTTTGACACTCGAAAAACGTTTTTCGCCACTTTAAAAGACTCTTTTAACTCTTATAAAAGTCGTGCACCGTTTGAACTCGTTTTGTAATCGTGGAAAAAAGAAAACGTTGTTTTCCACTCAAAAAATATATCTTACACTCACGACGCGAAGGTTTTAGCTAGCGTTGTCCAATGTCGATCTCTTTATTATGAATGTCTAAAAAGAAAAACACGATGTTCATTCATTGAGTTTTTGACGCAAAAACGGTTTTTTTTCACGCAAAGAGCGAGAGATCACTTTCGCTAAAAATACACGGGCGTTAGGAAATAAAATTGTATTCGTTGAGCGCGTCTCATTTTTTTCCAATGTCAACCGGACGAGTTTTCCGCCGAAATGAAATGTACTATAAAACGTGCCGTGGTGACCGTCGCACCAATTTATATATTTGATTCTATTAAATGTGTGAATTTTATGAATCGCTATCTCCTTTATAATACAATACACTAGAGCGACAAGCACGTTCGACCGAGATGTGCTCATGAATGTGTATATGGCTGGCTGGGGTCGGGTCCATGGTTAACGGATTTTTTCTTCTATAAAAAAATTGTCAAATATCGATTTTTATGCGAATAAAACACTTGGCTAATAACCTCGGAGCAGATTCGTTTTGCTCCCTGTCTCTCTCTCTCTCTATATCTCTTTTTGTCTCTCAGTCTCTCTCTTTACTTCCCTCTTTTGTCTTTGTATCGACGTTGCCTTGAATGAGTGCGTCTTATACGAGGAAAATCATAAAATTGGAAAAATGATTGCTTCTACGAAGCAAAAATAAACTTGATAATTGACAGTATGTAGAAAACAGATCAAAGCGAGAAAAATTCGCATGCTTGAAATAAATTTCCACATCGTTTGTAGTTGAGGCAAGTCAAAGTTTATTGAAAACGACTGTAATGAATGAAATCCAAGGAATAGAGATAGAAAGAGTGCTAATAACAAACATCGCACATCGCACATCAATAAGTCATCATTTTCATGTGAAACAAATGTGTCTATCTAAGCTATTTGAATAAATTTCTTTTGTTTATTTAAAACGTACTAATGAAACGGTACATGCGTTGATTTTTGATAATCATTCTAATTGCTTGTTTTAAATTAAAATATCATACTCGAAATCATAAGAATAACAAAGCTGAATGTGAGTGTGCGATTGAAATGCATCATCATTGAAATGCGATACAAAGAAACTGGCGATAATATGAATAGGCAAAGCTATAGGCATTATAGATGTTGATTCAGTACAAAGTATGTTTCCAATTTTGTACGCGAACAGTCAAACTGCGGCGAGTTTGTTCATTCATTTTATTGATTCATGTCAATATTGGCGCTGTTGCAATTGCATGTTTTTAACAACGTTGGCATGACTATCGCGGTCTGTGTTCTATTCGAAATGCGCGATTCGTTGGTTGGTGTGTGCGTTCTAAATAGCGAAGAATTGCGCCTGGGCTCTCTTGTGTGCACATATATATATATGTATAATATCGTATATGCGTGGATGCGTTCTTCTCTTTTTCTTTCTTTTATTTCAATGCAATGCACATTCTACATTGTGTACAACATTTTGCTTTATTGATTTTTTGTTGTTGCTGTTGTTGTGTTTGAACTGGGTACAAATATACACAACAACATTCCAATTCGATGGAAGACTTTTTATGGTTACGACAATAACAATAATAATCGACAAAAGAGTGCATACATGAGCGCGAGCGCACTTTATTTCAGCTGTTTCGTGTTCGATTGAAATCCCTAAGTTCCATTTGTTATCGCTTAATTCTTCACCATTTGTTGTCGTTCCGTACACACGAATTAATGGCTTTGTAGTCGTTAGTTTATTGTTGTTATCAGTCAAATCGAAAGCAATTGAATCCGATGTTATTTTTACGCCAATCAATTGAAATTTATCATTTATGTTTTTAATGCCGTTGGCCATTGGGATGGGTGGTAATTAACGTAAGAATTGGAAAAAGAAACGGTTCATCACCCAAATATCGAATGCAATTGTTGTTTTTTAAACCGTCACGACTCTATGACGCGTGTCGTACTCATTCCGTAAATATTTAATTTCAACATCGTCGACAGATAGGCCTATTTCAAATTCGGTCAAACATCTAAAATTATTCCAAACATTTGGACTATTCAAAATATCTTTGATTTACAAATAAACTTCAATTATTTGCAAATTTTATGGTTGATTATATGGAGAGAGAAAAGAGGCTAAAATGTGGTAAATTTTAGGCCGAAACCTGTTTGCCTCTCTGTACGAATTCATTTGGAACACAATGTAAAATCCAAAACCGTAATTCAATGCAGTAAAATGGCGTAAGCGGCTGTTGTGCTGAGAAATAAGAGAAAATCTTACGAAATTTCGTCACATACAATGGCAAAATAGTAATAATTATTTAATTGAGTTTCCAGCAATTCTCAACATCATTTATGTGAATTGTATGAACTTTAGAGCGCGCCCGAGAGAGAGCAAATGTTTATGCAATTCTTACGCTGCAGCCTCCAGTGGTATTTCTCGTTTAAAGTTATTTTTTTTCTTTCGCTTTTGTACACAGCCCGACAAGAGATAAATGGTTTTCCATTCATGTGTTTCGATTTGATTTTTACTCGGCGTTGAATTCAGCAGTGACAAGAAACAATAAAACCGAACATATAAAATGCCAATGTAATGAACAACCACAATTGCACCATTTTAAAAAAAGCAGGTACATTCGAAGTTCAAACCGAAAAGAGATCATCTGGAGCGATCTATCCAATTTTAAAAAGCCACAAGAAAGAGCACTTCAATTCGAATAATATGCATTTCAACACGCTCAATGCCCCCTATTTTTTTTACACAATCCCATTTGCACAATCGTTTGTTTGTTTACTTTTAAAAATTATTTTGTTTTTTCGTTTTATTTATTTATTTTTGTTTTTATAAAAATGTGTTGTGATGAAAACCAAAACAAAATACCGGAAATTTATCTCTTGATTCGATCGAATGTGTGCAATATTTAAATTGCAATTTTCTTGGGCTCAAAACCTCCAAGAAATAGTTCAATATTTATTTAATTTCACTTACAGATTCTCACACACTTAATGCACACAGCAACAGCAAGAGAGATAGAGCCGATGTGTACGCTCAC
This sequence comes from Contarinia nasturtii, assembly GCF_009176525.2. Classification (NCBI taxonomy): domain Eukaryota; kingdom Metazoa; phylum Arthropoda; class Insecta; order Diptera; family Cecidomyiidae; genus Contarinia; species Contarinia nasturtii. Next base: position 4,290,532 of record NW_022198383.1, on the reverse strand, counting down.
TCACTTGGTCAAAAGAGTAAAATTTTGTCTTGAGTCTCGTTTTTCTTCTCTTATGGTTCCACAGACACTTGAAAGAGGCAACACGGCTAACGGTTTCTTCAGTAATAATGAATATGTACACAATAAAGATCTGTCATACCGAGAAAAGTAACCGCGAACTCGCGCTCTTAATCAGCGCGCGCGAGCGGCCAATGTAGTTTTACACACGACGAAAGTACGAACCAGAAAAAAAACAACAACATCAACGAGTGTGTGTGTGTATAAAATTGTAGAAGGCAAAACAAAAATACACACAACCGACACAAAACTACTCAAAATACCGTCTCTCATACACACATCAATCGCTATATCTCTTTTTCTCGGTCGTGCTCTCGATGTAGAAGAAAAAAAAATCTACCGAAAAAAAAACAGCAACAACACACAACAATCTCAATACAATAAATGTCAATAATGAAAAACAGAATCTTGTTCAGCGAAACTCTAGCAACTATTATGAATACACGCGCAATTTTTTGCACTCTTAGTTCCGTGCATGTTTTAGGTGTTTTTTTATATATTGCCAGCCAGTCAGTCAGCTATACACAGTACAAAGAAAACGGCTGTGACGAAAACCAAGACATGTATATGTAAACGAATGTGTGCATTTGGCACTGGCCGTCCGTGTGTACAACACGTCTATATCGATACATTCGGCATTGGTCTGTGTGTGTGTGAATGCGTGTAACTTCTCTTGCATGTCTTTCTTTGGTGCTGCTTCTCGTTTTCAAAAAAAAAAAAAAACGACTGTCAGGTTCGACACAACAACGATTTGTTGTTGTTGTAATTGCTCTCTTGTGCTGGCTGATGTTGTGTGTTTTTACTGCTGTTTTGTACGTGTGTATGCGTGTACGTGCGAGTGTGTGCGTGTTGCTGCTGTTGTCTGTTTCTTCTTTTTTTGGTTATGCTGTTGCAAATATTTTCGTATGGAATTGTTTTGCAAAGCACATATCTATACACAAAAGGGAACTACCATCTCGCGTTTAGCTCTGGTTTTTTTTCTTTCTTTCTGTATTTCTTGCGTTTTTCATCTCTCTCGCAGCACACTCTCAGTGCTGCTGATGTAAAATTGTATGTGCGAAGCGAATTTTTTCAATGACAATGTTGAAGGAAACCAGATTCTTTTGCAAAAATGACTTTGACTTCGATGGGGAAAAACTTACATTTCCATTCGTGAATTTTTTCAATGCTTCTTGCAAAATTGGAATTTCCTTTTGCAATCCGCGGTGCACACAGGCTGATTGTTCTAGTTTCACTCATTCACTCAGCTCCATGGCTAATTATCATGCACTTTCAATAGTTTTGTGCGAAGGTTCTTTTTCTTCTTTTATACCTTTTGTTGGTTTCGCCACTCTCACAATTCGATGCTTGTTTTTTCTAATTCTCTCCTCTCTTCCTATATTTTATTTTCAAATTTTTTACATGCACACAATTCAAGAAGACGTATGTTTTGTGCGAACATTCGTTTTTTTTTTTCCTTTGTCGTTTTATTTATGTTTTAATTTGCTTTTCACTGAACACATTGGATTTTTTTTTAAAATTTATGTTATTTCTGTTCTTTATTTTGATTTTCAATCACTTTATCAATATCAATGAAAGGTTCACACTAAATATATATCACTAAATGCTTATGAGAAAACATGAGAAAAAAATTGAAATTAAACATCGATTTCAACTATTTCACACCGATTCGATTTGATTTTCTTCTTTTTCATTCTGTTTGCATTAAACGTTCATTATTCACAAAGTTGTTTTGGGAAATTTTTGTGAGTTTGTTTCTTTTTTCATGGAATAAAAAAATATATATATAGAGGAGAGAGAACTAAAAAACAACGACACGAATTCTATTGTGTGTAAGTGTTACTGAAAATGATTGTATGCACTTTGATGGCAATACACTATAGAAAACAGAAAAAATATTTAATACAGAGAAAAGAAAGAAGTAAAAACACAGTACAACACTGACACACAGCTTGTACGAACTGTCAAATCGTCAAAGAGGTTGCACACACAACTTTGCATTTAGCAAACACACAATGCTATGGACTTCTTGTGTTCACTTTTACCAATAGGGATTCATAATATAGAATGTTGGATTTAAATACCAGTTGCGCAATTATGGTATTTTAATAATTTAAAACATTAGAATTGCTGGTTTCATTATAAAATCATTAAAGGCAGTCATTTTTGTTTAATTTAAATTCGATACCGACAGAAATTTAATACCAAATGTTGATAAAAAAATTAACCAAAAAGTAAGACAAATCTGATTTCATTCAGAAAAGCTAAATCGTCAAAATGACGCCATCTATCGAAAATTGCTAGCATTTTTTCAAATAAAAATGCACTTTTACCTCAGTAAAACCTGTTAATTGTAATTTCTCGCCAGAAACAAATTACGTACGAAGCAAATAAGATTATCGAGTTTTTTTAACGCAAACATTGTTATTTAACTTAAAGTAACCGTGAAATTGAGCGTATTAGCACTTTTTTTTTCCAGTGATTTGGTTTTCGAATAAATCAAAACTCGATGGACGACCCAATGATCTTATGTCGTCAGTGTAATTGAAATTGTCTATTTTTTGCATGACGAAATAATGTGTTTTTTTTCGTTTCCCATTACTTTAGTAAATTGCTCTTTTAACACCGACAAAATTGTTTGCAAAGTGAATAGTTTCTTCTTCTTCTACGAATTAGTTCTTAATATCGAAAACGAAGTCAATGCTTAACGAAACGGTTTATTATCCGCAACTGTGACCAACTGGGTAAGAATAAGCGACAATAATCACCGAACTATAAAAATTAATTTCAATTACTTCACATTCAATTGCAATCAATTCCGGCAAGCATTATGCATAACTCAATATAGCGAAAAAAGAGAATCAAAATTGCAAATTTACTTTAAGATATGTGACTTTTTTTTTCTCTATTGAAATCGAACCGAAGAACCGTCTGCGTTTGTGTCTATTTAAAATAATCGAAATTGAAAGTCGATTGAACGCTCCAATTGTTGTTGTTTTCGATAAAGTTTCGCGATAAGAGGAAATTATGCAATTGAAAGCAAAAAAAAAAATCCCACCAACTTGAAGAATATTCATTAAATGCAAACGCATCAAAATTCATATAAAAACCACTTGACATGTATCACGTTTCATTCACAAGTGTTCGGAACGCATCCAAATCGGTTTTTAATTCAAATCATAGCCCATTAATAAAAGTTCTCTTTATTAAATATGGTGATTAGTTTTTGTGTTCACAATGAATTATTCATTTTGCTTGAGATCATTTTTCTATGTTTTTATGTTAATAATGATGTGTCATTTGGATATTTTTTTTTTCTAAATTGATTAGATTAATGTCTTAGTTCTTACTACTGAATTTTCGATGAAAAGTTTTGACTCAATGGATTTTTCTCATTTCAGTTCTTGCGAATATCGTTTGTGGTTGGAATGCTGTGTGTATGGTGCGTCATAGGTGAAACTATGCCAAAAGTGATGAGTAATCAATCGAAAAAGAATAATACCAAAGCTGAGATGAAAATGGAAGTAAAAATCGATGAAAAAGCAAGAGCAACACGTCAACTTGATCCAGGTGCATGGAATCCAATTGGACAACCACCACCATTGCCGGCTGTCTGGGCACCACGACCACAATCACCATTGTATACATGGTTTGGTGCACCATGGTTCGACGGTCTTAATGGTGTGATTCGAATTCGTCCACCAACCGCATTTTTGCCACCAGGCGATTTTGAAATTTACGATCATCACAAACATCACGATCATCATAAACATCATGAGCATCATCATCATACACCACTCTACTCTCAATCTTTGCTCCAAAGACCATATCCACTAGCACCATTTACTCCTGGTCTTCAAGCGTGAGTGTTCACATTTTGATATTTAATTCGAAAAAAATTCTGGCACAAGTTCTGACATTTATACTTCAATCAGAACGTCGGGTATATACATCGCTCAAAATGCTGGGGCAGTTCACATTGCCCCATTACCAGGACATGCTGAATCAGTAATTGCATCGAATTTACAGACCGCCGCCGGTACCTTTCGCGCGCCAGGACAATTTGTATCGCCCGACGCAGCAATTGCGATCGATGGACCAATACCCCCAGGACAACCAATCAATCCAATCATCGGTGCGGCGCTCCAACCAGCCCCGTTCAGACAACCAATAGCTCGAACGTGGTAGGTAACACGAGCACAACCGGAAGGGATTATATAGGGAAATAAAAATTCTCAAAAAATTCAATTCGATTTTATATAAAAAAAATCATTGACTATGTAAGTTTGAAATGCTCATAGATTGCAAGAGTTAAGATATGAAAAATAGCCAATGACAATAATTTCTTAAAATAAAATAATTCATTTGATTGCGACATATAGCGAATGTGTTTACTGTCTTTTTATTTTCTATAATAATAAATGTGGTTTCATCACTGTTCATTTGAATTGATAGAACACATTCTTAACGATATCGATCATCATTATGGCGTCTAAAATGTACTTTAATACGAAGCATTCAAACGAAAAAAAAAAACAAATCGGCGGAAAAAAAGAAAAATGAGTAACAAAGTCAGAGAGAGAGATGAAGTCAGCGCTGGGGAGAGAAAAAAGAGAATAACTGAAGCATACCTTGGTGATGATGATTATGAAACATTGTAACAAAGAAACCAGTTTGCCATCATAGTAAAAACCCGCTGATAATGAGCCAATATAGAAAAAGCAAGCGCTAGCAAATATAACACGAAGAAGAAATTGTAAGCAATTCGCGCATCCGAGTATCATTGGTATCACAAGTCGCAGAATATGGATATATATAGAAATAATCGCACGTATTGGCGATTCGATGACGTTTTAGATTTCAATGCGTTACTTTTCTTCAACGCGCACACATTTTGCCTGTGCAAAGGAGAAATGAGAAAGGCCCAACTGGAAGACCAATGGCTCAAGAATCTCTTTCGCTTGATTTGTGTGTTTGTACATCGAACTAAGAGATCTACATGAATATGGATAAAAAAACGAAGCAAACGAACAAGAAGAATGAGAAAAAAAACCAGAAGAAGAAATGTGTAAGCAATAAGCATACGTGCCAAAGCAATTATGTGCTATCACATTGGCACAGCGAAAAATTTAATCTAACGGATTCTAATGGACTGTCTAACGCATACACATATGTAAACTTCAACATGCTTGTTCTCAAGTTGTTTTTCGATCGCTATCGTTTCTCTCTTTCTCTCTGTCTTCTCATCTCTGTTCTCTGTAAAACAACATCGCAACAAAAATAGCGAAATCAAGCCAAACATATACAATACCGATTCGTTTAACCTCGATTTTTGTCAATTTTAATTTACTCAAACGAGCAAGCACATGCACGCTCTTTTGCGCATATTTATCGGCAATAGCCATGGCAAATTCTATTTGACCGATTGCAAAAAATAACAAAACACTCGCATATTGCTGCTCTCATGTGTATGTGTCTGTACCTGTGTGCTTGACCGATTAAATTTTGCGATAAGCACATATTGGTACATGAACGACAACAAACACTCGAACCATTCCACATATTATAACAAAAGATACGAAGGGTCAATAAATACAAACCATAAACTATGAATCAACGCTGAATGACGACGACGACGACGACAAGAGATCCAATGTATTATTTTTTTTTCTTTTCGATTCATAACGAATCATCTCTTGTTGAAGGACTCTGGTCAAATTGGCCCATCGCATATTTATTTTTATGTTCTTGGTTACAATGTGAAAATTCTCGGTTTGTACGATTTATCAATTTACGAATATGATAAATATTGTTTGTTCGTGCTCAATCGATTGGTTTGCTCATTGAAAACTCTAATAGGGCGACAAGTCATCGTGAATTCTGTCGTCATCACAGTTTCAACCACACAACATTATCGTTCGCTAACCACCAGAATGATGTGATGAGAAGAATAACAAAATAAAGAACATTACACACACATACACACAACATCTACTAATTACTAATTGAATAATAATAATTATGTACGGTGCTTTGCAGCTAAATAAGTCAAAACAAAGCAGACGAAAAAAAAGCTACAAAGCGCTGGTAAGTAAGAATTGAAATGAAGACGACTCACTAAACATGACGATGACGACAACAACAAAAAATTCCCTCATAAAATCTGTATGCAAATTTATGAATTGATTTTCAACATGATATGAACGAAAAAAAAAGAGCGACACACAGAGAGAAACAAAACAACAAGAGAACCACGGTACTAATCATAATTATTAGGTAATCTAGGTATACGCGCAACGTACCTGTAACTTATAACAATATTTATATGAATTATTACGAAGGAAGTAATCGAGCATAAGATGGCGCAATCAATAATGTTTATTCAAAACAACAGGGAAAAACAACAGAAAGAAACTACCATTGACAAAGATTCGCGCATGCATTTGTGATGTTTTCATTTTGAACATGGATTTAATTGATTTTTTCATAATTGATATTGAATGCAACTGATGAAATTGTATTTTAAATGAGTTGATAAATCACTCGGTTGTATAATCACCCAATTCCACCCAACTGACTTATGCTCTTTTCATGCTTTGTTGCTTCACGTATGTTACCTGAACACATACCGTCGGACCAGTAAGTTCAATGGCTAATGACCTCTTTTACATATTTAAAATTGAAGTCAAAATTCGCAAAAAGCCGTAATTTAATGCAAATACATGCATAAGTGACCTATCATCAAGAGCTTGATGACAGGGCCATTGATGATGAATCAGTACAATCTATGCGTTTTATCTTGACTTGGATGAAGTTGAGAATAAAAACCACACATTAAGTTACATACACAAAAAATATGGACGAGCAACAAAAAATGGATGCTCTCAACTCTGAGTATTGAGAACAAACCGCATAAAATTAATAAAACGATGATAAAACCATCTTATGCGAGAGATTTATTTGAAGACGGAGAGACAAAGAGTGAGCGAGCGAGACGAGGAACAAGAGAAAAAAAACGGTTCTGAATGACATGAAGAATTCCAATCGGTTTGAGCTCATTGTGTGATTTGTGTGCTGAAAAATTATCGTGCGATTCGTAGGAATATGCAAAATTAGTGGCTCTTTCATCGATGACGCGAAATTTTGTGCTCATTGATTCACGAATTAAAAAAGAACCGACAAAAAATCGGAACATTCCAGAACACAGTCCCAGGTGATTTAGTAAGGAATAATGTTCGTTCTTTTGGACCCGCCGCATATCGTACATACAATAAAAGGCATTTATTTGAGTTATAATAAATTCGTGATGCATTCAAACTGAAAATCTTTGGCAAAAAGAACGAGGACGACAGGAGGTGGAGGAAAGAGACCATTCTGGTGTTGTGCATACAAAACGTACGATCATTTGAAAATCGAACCATGCAAAAAAACAGAGTTCAAAAATGACGTCAATGGAAATGTGATCGATTTCATGCAGATAGCTCACTTGCAACTTAAAAGTTAATTGAAATTTATTCATTTCAATTGAACGGTCGCACAAAAAAAGAGGTACGAAACAGAGAGACGAATCATCGATTTGATGATGCGGACATCAAGTGAATCATAATGTGTTTGGGGTCAATTACTGAATAACCTCGTCTTGAACTAAACACACATTACCTCTATTCGAGCCGAATAATTGTTATCATTGTTTGCCTACGGTTTTAAATCAGCACGTTATGGCGATTTTTTTGTTTCGTTATCTATCTTCTCACTTTTTGAAAAGATTTGTTTCACGGAATCAGACATCATGTGAATACTGCACAGTATGTGTTCTCCTTTTGTCTCACTCTCTCACTCACTTTTCGGTATAATATTCGATTTGTTCAAAAAAATATATAGGTTATTAGACATTTCAAATGCGGTAACAATCGGAATAGCGATTGAAAAATGTAAAAAAACCGAGTGTTGTACACCTCTAAATGCGATACTCGAATAGTCATAAGTATCACTTTTAGACCTTATACAATTGTCGATAGCCTTTTATGAGCTTAATTCCTCTATTTCGTGGTCATTCATGGAATATGCGACAGTCACGGCGTGCGTTTGAAAATACATGGTTGGCAAAAGATGTAACCGCATTGATTGAATGTAAAGTCATGATTTGGCATCTCTTTTATTCGTTTTGTATTTGAAGCCTGAAGCATAATTTCATTGCCTGTTTCGTTAAATTTTGTGAGCGAACGTGTGTACGCGTTTGCCCGCTCAACGTTCATGAGCAAAAGCAGCGAAGTGTAGGAAGTTCGATCAGATGTACATTTAATCGGGTGATTTGATAAGCTGTAAACAAAACAAAGCCATAGGTGGGCTACAATCAACTACTGCTAGTCGATTCAATCGATGTTTCGCATGCCACACTTTAGCCATTCCCACCTGTGCAACGTGGTTTGCCAATCCTTTTTTTTACTAAATTCGGAAGCTCATTGATAATGATACTAATGATTGGCGAACGTGATCGTCAAAGTCATCTGTATAAATTGATTCGCACACATGATATCGATATTAAAAACGCAAAACGTGTCGTTTACAGGTAGCGTGTGCACTGCATAACAACCACGCAAATCACACCAATTCAAACGACACGAATTTTTTTGTTCAAATGACGCGGAATGACAACGACATCAACGATTACGGTATTTCAATTTATTCGGTACAATGGTCGTTAACACGTTTTCATGCAAATTCATGCTCATTTCAGATCGAACATATCACCTTTTTTCATACGGTTTTTAATCATGTCACATTAGGCCTAAACACAGATTCTGATTGATATTCTGGCGTTGATGGTAATTATTATTGACTAGAAATCGTCAGGTGTAAAATTCCGCACCAAACAAGTTGGCTGTTGAAGAGGTCAGGAAATTGAAGAATTGCGATTAACACAGTAAAAAAAGTGACACTAAAAAACGGATTATCCATAATTGCTGTAAATATTTACACATTTACGATCAAATCCAATAAAAACCACATTAATAATCAAATTAAAGATGAAATAATAAAATAACTCGAAAACATTCTCGTTTCTTCTGTTGTTTTTTTTTTTTTTTCATTAAAATTATCAACTGGAGTTCAGTTCTTTTATTGGATGTATTAACTCATTTATTTTTATAAACTGAAACAAATCAAAGATATCGACGAGCACGGGAGATTCAATGGAATGTGATAAGGTCGTCTGAAGCCCGGTTTTACCGATTATTTTGTCGTATAGTTTATTGCATTAGGCCAAATGCGTTATGAATTATAAGTTATGAGCTTTAATAATTGCTATTATTGGCTACAATGTACTTTTATTAGGATCAAGCTCGAAACCAATTTACTTCATTCATAGTACAGCGCAGAAAAAGTATTGGATTCGCACTTAAAATAGTTTTGCAATTACTTGATTTTCGTTTTGAAAAAAGAAAAGTTCGAAGAAGAGCAAATTCTGTTAATTTAAGTGGAGAATCGGTGACTTTCAAATTTACATCGAAAAATAATTATTCATAAGATTGTCAACGAAATATTTCAAAACGAAAGATTGTTGAATGCGAAAAAAAACCACACACTTAAAGCCAAGAACTGATAGAATTTCATTTGGTCTAATACTTGTGACACTAAAGTATTCGGAATGTCCGCTTTGGTCATTCTTGAAGAGTGTGTTTTTTTTCTGATTTTATAAATAGACGAAGTCTTCAAGTTCGACATATTGTTTTCTTCGAAAAAATGCAATAAAAAACATAAAAAGAGCAAATAAAGCATAAATTATATGTTAGATATAGGTGACAAATTTACGAATCGGTCCAATGACCCGATTTGCCTCTTTTTCTTGGTAATTTCTTCGAAAAAAAACCAATATTTAACTAATTATGTGGCGAAATTTGAAATATTTCCTTTATCTCGTTGAGAATGACTCCGAAAAATGAAAAAAGAAACAACAAAAAATGCTGTTTCTCCGAATAAAATGTAGTTTTGAAAACCCGCTAGTAAATTCTCGTAAAAAAGTTCGTGTTACTTGTGTAAAATCCATGTTTTTTTTATTGACATTGCGAACTCAAGCCAAACGAAAACATAAAAATTGATATTAAAAGTGGACGTTTTGTCGATAATAAAAAAAAAACAAAGAATATCGTCGAATGATTGGAATCGCTTCAACTGGGCAAATGAGTCATTTTATTGTGATTTGAAATATAACTTTGCATCATTCTCGGCTGCTTACTGCACGAAATTAATTTGTATAAAATTGGTTTTCCAATTAAATAAACTTCTTTTTTTTTATCGTGACAACACCATCCGTTAGCATTGAGAAGTGGGAGCGTTCTAAGACGTCTGCCATTTGTAAGTATATTATCGGATTTCAATGGCTTTCAGTGGCCATTGATTGCGAAACCTATAAGGTGAGTTCATTGTTTCATAGGCGTATTTGCGTTGCTATCATATTTTATCAGTTGGCTATGATTTATGTGTGCAAACGATTTTGCTCTTTCGGCATTTGTGTCAGCAGCTCTTTTGTTCCGTTCTCAATCGTCAGCATTTAAAGAGATTGCACGGATTAATTGTTGTGCACGACAACAATCGTTCCAACAACCAAAATCAACCACTATGCTATTCAAGCGGCTCAATCGTTTCGATGATGATGTATGTTAAACAATAAATCGTATTTTGTTATTTGAAGGTGATTAAGGCTTATTAATGTTTTTTTGTCTTCGTATTGTAATGAATGTGACGCGACCGAAATGTTCTTTGGCTGAAAAAACAAAATTAGCTGCGCTGTGAATTGATTAAGGCAAACGTTTTTCGCACGCAAAAACAAATCAAATCATCTTCGAATTCACATTCCACAGCGATTTATTCACATGAGCCAAAAATAGGCGCTTCCATACTTCGGATCGGTATTATACAAGGTGTGGATGGTCATCGATTCGATATCGATGACGTAAAACATTTAATATGTCACTAATCATATCAGTATATGATCATCGACACCATTTGATAGGCTTCAAGCTTTAGTGGGCTATTATCACTTATTTCATCATTCGGCCGAAAAAAAAGCATGAAGGACTCATTTGTAATACAACAACGGCTGCATTTACGGATGTTATCGCCAACAATGATAATCAAAAACACGACAACAAAAAGAGATAGAGAGAAAAAAACTCGTTCCGAATCATTTGGCGAGGATTTCATCATTGTTTATTTGAGTCAATGGTGCGACGCATACAAAATCCATATTCCTTGGTAAATTATCAATTCAACGCAAAAATATTTATCTGATGATTCGCCTTTGGTGATGTTGTTATTCATTTAATGAGAATGATTTTATTCAGTTGAAACTAAAAGATGAAGTGTTTTTTCTCTCGCTCTTTGTCATATCTTTTTTCTTCATTCTCTTGATGTATACTGTGATGCTACTGTTTTGATTGTGTGGCATTGCTTAAAATTAATTTTCTTCGGTGAGTTAGCATTTTGTAGCATTTTTGTAAATTGACAAAAAGGAACTGGCTTCGTTTGTACATTGCTGTCTTTGCACTCTTTGATCACTTTGGTTGGTGCTTTGCTGTATGAATTGCTCAAATTAGCAAGGAATTTTTTAATTTGATCGCTCGATTTGATCGCAGACAAGTCATTAAGACTTTCATTATTACGACTTTTTTCCATTCATTCTTAGAACGAAAAAAATCAAAGAACTTTCAAAAAAAAAGAGATTGCCGCGATGTGATTTTTTGGATGAAAATCAAAAACACAATATATGTAAATTAGAAAAATGGTTGGATTTTTGCGTCGGGAACGCCACTTCGGATGTCGGTATAAAGTAAGAATCGACAAAAATTGAGTCGTAGAAAAGTATTTCATTCTGCAATAATCGACCTTATTTCATATTCGTTTACCCAATTACGGTCATTATCTAATTTTGTCTCATTTTGCCCATTCACCTTACTTAGCATCGATTCCTTTTTATAGCCAATTCAATGCCGATTGTTATCTCGAATTATGTATTACATTTACCGATGACAAATTATCAGATAGAAAACATTTCGCTTTTCTGTAATTTTTTTTATTATTGTTTCTCTCTGTGTATTTTTGTGTAACGGTTTTTTATTTTCGTTCAAGATTCACATGCATGCGCGCACAATTTGAAAACCGTTCATCGTCTCAACATCGAAACTACCTTCATAAATGCTTTCTCTAGTTTGTTTTATGTTTGTTTTTTGAATGCCAGCGTAATGGGCGATTAACTTGAAACATATGTGTGAATCTCCGCAGCATACCATTCATAAGTAAACAGAGCATAAGAACCACATAGAATCAGATCGATTAAAAAGAATCATAACGAAATCCGGTTCGAATTAAAATAAATTTGCGAATCTTCATGGCACAGAAGCAACTGATAAAATATTATTTATAACCCTTTTTGCATATTCATGTTATAAAACAAAAGATTGCCTTAAAAATACGAATTCTCAGGTAAAGAACCTTTTGATCGAATAAACCGTTAGACATTGAACTATGAGAATACAACATAGATTTCAATTAGCTCGACCAGTTCAGAAACATATTGTGTGATTATGAACACAGTTTTATTGAATTTAGAAGAAAAAATAACCATGATGGTACCTACAAATCAGAGAGTTTGATCTGAAAATAACAAAATGTGTTTTTAATGTTCTGTTAATCATTTGTTGTGACCAAATGGATATCAACATCATTTGAATAATTTGAACTTAATAAACCTCGATTCAAGTGATGCAAATAGATTTTGAACTGGCGCCGAATTTCGAGAATATTTTTTTAATCTGCGAGTTTCTTTTGTTTCAATCTTACCAAAAACGTAATCAGATATACTTTCCAAAGTGTGTTTACGTCGAACTTCGAAGACGATTTTTTTCTCGTTTGAATGTGAAGTTCAAGTGCAAAAAACAGTTATTCACGTGTCGAAAGAAACCAATCAAATCGAGACGGGTGTGAAACGGAAAGTAATAAATGACAATATAATTGGATATTACAAAACTTATGTCATAATCGAATTTATCAAATGATATTCTTGTAATTCGCAATGAAACAAGTGATTTCAAATGGCCAGGAAGAAGAAATCAATGAATACGGTGTCGATTTGTCATGGCCATGATCAATCATGTGCAATATAGTCGAAAATAATATGTCCGCAGCAGTCCATCTAATCGGCTTAAATAATGTGTCGATGTGTGTAGTTTATTTTTTACCGACTCATCGTCTCGTCAATGTAAGCCGATAGAAAGATTTGAATGCGTAAGTAAACCACCAATTAAAATAAAATAGCTATACAATGATGCCATAGGGTATTTATGTCCGAAAAGGCACTTTACCTGTTCTTAACAGAGAAACTTTTTATTTGTGATAAATGATGACCACACACACACACACACACAACATTGTCGGAATTTGTTCAAGCGATTTTCACTTTTGATTGACATTGGATCAAGTGGATTTCTGCTAAGCTACATTGTAATTATCCTGAGATTAAGTCACATTTGAGGAGTGGAGAGATGGAAATGGTGCGCATTTAATAAAAATCGATTTAAAAAATAATAAATTGTTTTGAAACAGGTATCTCGTTCCCCGATTGATTAGGTATATTCTCGTTTCGTGAATAGTTTATGCAAATTGCATAAAATATAATCAGCCGCAAATTGCCGTTTTGCCGAATGAATTCTTTTCTCTTTCATTTCAAAAATAAAACGGTTACGTTGCATGGAACAAAAGAATTTACGTTTAAATTTTATGCCAATTTAATAGGCAACCCATCTATCACTTTTTAAAGCCATACAATCGATTTTCATAAATAATTTATCAAGCCTACTGTGAATATACTACTACATCAGACATTGTGTTTTTTCTTCTCTTGTACTCTTTCGATCGATTCTACTTGAACCAGACGCCAATAAAGTGACAAAACGACGATGAGTATATATTGCCGAATCGAAAAATGTTCATTTCCGTTAAATAGCAAATAATTCATTTCATCAAGTTAATGTGAATTAACGTTGATTTATAATGACGGCGTTGATAGTTTGTCTTTGAAACGGTTACATTTCTACTCAGTCTCGCTTATAAATTTTGAACTGTTGAGAGTTCTGTCTGTGGCGAAAATTTTAATTTCCAATTTAATGAGAGAAAAAAAAAGATCCGAAGAAAAATTAAAAATATGTATTACACATGTTTTATCGACAGTGTCGATTCGACACTGACTGGCACACACATGCTGATGTGCCATAGGCTCTTTCTGATGCTTGTAAATCGTTTAAAATTGACGCTGTAGCAAATTTGTATTCACGTTTTCATTTTGTGTTGTGTTTTCGCGCTCTTACAACAGTCTCTCGATTATTTTATGGTTCACATGGTATCGATATGTGTGTTGTATGCGCGGCCCGCGCGAGCTATCGACGTTGATCGCTCTCATCGTTGATTTAATAGTACGTAATCAAATTTCATGCGATATAAACAGCAAAATTATGCAGATTAGTACGATGTCTGATTACTATACACATACGTCTAGTTTGGCTGTTGTGGTTTTTTTTGTTTGGTTCTTTTGCAAAGTCCATTCATGTGAATGCATGACATCAATATCACCTTTCGATACATCCGTCGATGATATGAGCAAAAAAAACTAGGCACAAATTGAAGAAGTCACTTACAGCGACGCATGACAGATTGGTTAAAAAGAATATTCGATTATTGTTTCTTTTTTCTTGAAAAAAAGAGATGGAAATATCTTTCGATGGTCTTAACGGCGAGTATTTACTTATCCATTGAAAAATATGCCAAAGTGTGATTGAACTCTGTGTCAACTATCAATTATTAATGTGTAATTATTCGATGGAATCCGCTTCGCCAAAAAAAACGAGTGCGAACCTTGCGCGAAAATCGAAAATCCCGTACAGTCAAGTGTCAAGTTCAATATTGATCCAAAGTGTTAATTGTTTTTTTTTCGCCAATGGGCTCTTGTGTCTGCCATGGCAACTCTTCCGCGCGTACAAAGCAATATTCGTGTCTTTGGCTATTATGCTAATTATGGTAATCTCTCAATTTTTTGAAGATGATGGATGCCATGGAATTTACCGAAAATAAACCACTGACCTGCACGAAACACTAACACCGTGTATGCTTTTATGTCTCGACAGATATTAAACCTCAAACAATCGCAACATCAACCAATAATACACATAACGAACAAAACAATCGTTTCACTTCGGCACGATAATCAAAATTAATTTCACATTTTGACACATGAATAGCTCAAAACGTTGGCTGCCGCGTTTTTTCCACTCAGTTATTACAGACGCACGCATATACAAACATTTTATACATATATTATCGAGGGAATTATGTAAACCAGTTAGTTAAAAAAGAAAATGGTTAGTAGAAAATGTAGAAACACTTAGTAAAATATTACATCGCCGGTTAGCAGTTTAATAGAAATAAGTGCGTCAAAAATTAAAGAAAAGTTAGTAATCAATTTGGAGAGAGTTAGTTATAAATTTAAAAGTATTAGTTTTTTTTATTAAATGGTTTGTCGAATATCGTTAAAAGGATAGTTCATATGTAAAAAAAGGTCCGCCGTTTTTTATTAAAATGGTTGGTAAAAGAACAATGCCAAAAAGTGAGCCAGCTGTCATTGCTTGCAAATTTGTCAAACCCTGCGGCTATCATAACAAAACAACGTATGAATTGGAAGAAACGACACGAAAAGAGAAAGACGTAAGAAGAAGAAGGCAAAAAAACTGTAAAAAAGTTCTTTTAATAGTTCATTAGTATCAAGATTAATTGGCGGAAAATAAATTGAAATGTGTCTTTCGCTTGCATGATTATTTGTTCTTTTTTTTCGTTTTGTGAATGGGTGATTCGACACTGGAGTTAACCGTTGTGGCTGCTTAAGCTTTGATTGTTTTTGTTTCGGTACGGAAATTTAGTATCTAAAACCAACTGTACACCATTTGTTGTGTGTGGCAACCGCAATTAAATTAAGAAATGAAGAGACCAAGCAAAGCAAAGAGTGGAAAACAAATGACCACGAGAAATATTTTTAGAATGGTTCATCAAATGACGAGAGTTGCTCAATCCCTTTATCTTATTTCAATCGCACCATTTCCATGTTGTCAGTCCGATATATTTAAATGTAGAACAATCACGTAAGAAATTCTTTGCATTTTTAATTTTCAAAGCAATAAACATGAATTTCGGTAACATGCGATCAATTTACCTTCCAAATCTCAAGGTCTTACCGCTTAAATTGCATGAAATCAACACAGTTTGGAAATGTATAAATCTTTCTCTACGCAAAATTCACACGATTAATAGATTTATAGATTTATTGGGCCTAACTGACAACTGAAAAATGTTACAGATTTGACATTTTCAAAAAGAAATTATTGCCCTTCACCACATGGCATCCAATCCCAAACGAAAAACCTTTCTTCTTCTCTCATTTCTTTTGGTTTATTTTTCTCGTTAATTATTTGGATGTAAAAGATATCATGCCAAATGCTTGAACGACAGGCCACATTTCATAAAATGCAAACGATGTGATCATGCGATTCTTATCGTCACTAAGAACATCTTTGGAAAATGACGAAAAAAAGCGGCTCAAAAAACAAAATCTCGATGCCAACAATATGTATTCACATTTAGATTATTTAAATGTTTCTTTCATTAATATTGCATACACAAATTAATTATTGGCTTGAACGAGAAGTTCGAATTTAAAAAAAAATCTTCTCCGTTTTTAAAATTCTCTTGTTTGTTGTGCAGAATTCTCGGTATGAAATAAAAACGTTCTTTATTGTTGTTGAAATGAAAATGGCATTTGTTTAATTGTATGCAAACGTTGTCTGCAACAATTTCGCCCGAAATGAAAGAAAGAAAAATTATCCAAAATTATTAACTCGCAACAGCATCATGACGCCGATGCAGTTTGCAAATTATAAATTACCGCTACTTAAATATGGTTAATGCGGATGGCGACAACAAAACTGTCAATGTTCAGATTGTCACGTAAAGAAATTATTTATTTTATTATATAAAAACCTTTCAATTCTCTCCTTTTTCTCTCTCTCTTTCGCTGTCCCTTTCTTTCGCTCTCTCCTTCTCTCTAGGTGTATGTATCGTTTCCGTTATTTATACTTTTGCCGTATAGAATTGTTTCGGTTCTTTAGATAATTGATACAAACGATGTAGCAAAATGAAGTTGCATTTTTCGAATTGCAACAAAGCATGGAAAAAATGCAATCGATTTCAATTTCATGCTCTTCACTAATGACATATCGATATTGTAATGGAATACAAACATAAAAAAAAACAACAAAGTGAGTGACAATTTCTATTTCTGTATTACCGCCAGAGCCAACTGGAATTTTTCAATATTGAAATTGAAAATATTGTGTGGCATCAAAGTCAGTGCCAGCGTAATTTTCTCTATCAATTCGAAAAATTTATTGTGTATTTGTTCAATAATTGAACCGAAAAATGTTTTTGATTTGCAACTAAAAAAACAAATAAAAAAAAATCCAAAATGAGAAGAATATTTCATTTTCCCGTTAGCAACGATGTATACGACCAAAGAGTTGGGAGAGGGAGAGAGCGACCACTGACAGACAGAGATCGATGCTGCTCAGAATTTCAGTGGAAAATCAAATTGGCCATTTGATTTTTATCTTTATTTTTGTGCTCTCGAGTCAAACACACATCAACTCGCGCAAAAACTCGGAGCGGTCGCTTCTGATCCAGAACTATGCAGTGTTTTTTAATTGGTTTAAATTACCGTGAGTGATATGGGAATGGGAATGAGAATGAAAAGTGGAAAGAGTTGAAAACAAACGAGAGATGAGTGCACCAGAGAAACGAAAAAAAAGCGAAATGAAAATTTTATGAAATGCGAATATTCTGTGAAAATATAATAGTGGAAGAAGACACACAGCATACACTCGATTTGGTATGGTAAATATACGCTGTGCGCATTTAAAACATTCAATTATGTATTTTCATATGTCCGAAGTGAGTCTTTCTCTCCATCTCTCTTTTGCTCTCTCACGTCTTTCGGGATGTTATGTTTTTTTTTTTAGATTGCACGCATAATCAATTCAACACACATACGAAGACGCATTTCAATTCAAAATATGCGTCTGATTTGCCACGGACCGAAAAAAGCGGTTGGCGGTTGTACAAAAAGATATGCAAAAAAAAATCGTATGCCAAATTTCAATTTTCACTAGCCTGACTTTGATCGTTTTGATTGTAACGAAAATCACACAGCCCGAAAATTTCGCTCTTCAATTTGTTTGTAAAAAAAGGCGAAAAGCTGAAAATCTCCATTTTATCTTGACATAAAAATGAATTAATTTAATTTACGAGAGTAAATGCAAAGAGAGAAATAAAGCCACCACGCCTAATTGTTAGTGTTGTAAATGCATATACATCAGAGCTGTAACGATGGTCATCAAAGTACAGAATATAAAGATCAACAGAACGTCAATTATTCAAAATAAAAATGGCAAATAACTTTGAGTGAAATAAAAAAGAGACGATGCATTGTCAGTTATTGCAACAGTTTTGAGTCAAGAACAAACAAGAGCTCTTTCTCTCTCTCTCTTTCAAGATCATTTCATTCTTTTCTCAAGACATGCGGCACATACTACAAACAATTTACTGCGTGTGTTCAAGCAACGAAACTAAAACAGAATGTGTATGCCGAACGTACTGCTTTGCATTGTTGCAAAAGATGTGCGATCATATTGAAAGAAATGCACACAATCGGAAATTGCGATTGCTCTGGGAGTTTCGGGCCCAGTGTGAACAGCGATGATGGTAAAATGTGTGTAATTTTGTGATGCACGATTTGACGAATGTGAGTCATCGCATGCAGGCGAATGGCCAAGTGCGTCCACCACGCCATTGTTTCAATGTGAAACAAACGAAATTGACAAAGGTTGTGAGTAAGGATCACTTTCAATAACAGGTATTTTTCAATAGCCGCGTATTTTTAACGTTGCTCTCCTGCATCGTACGTATCGTTTTTGCACAACGATGGTCGTGCGTAAGTTTTTAATATTATCTCTTTTGATGGCGGGCTCTCAAGATCGATATTTAAGTCATTTCATTCGAGTTGATTGTTATCGATTTCGAGATGCATCAATGCACAAAATTGTTTTGTGGCGCACATCATCCATTGTCTTCGGCTCGTATTGTTTACATTTTCGCATGAATTCTATGCAATATTTTACATTTTGCTCTTCCTTTGTCTTTGCAAACAATTTTTTTTTTCTACTTCATTTCATTTTGTTTTTCTAGATCAAACTTGAATTTAAGAAGAAAAAAAAACGATTGAAAAAATATAAATTCTTCGTAGCATAAAAAAATATGTTTTCGAATTGAGCATGAAATGAATGCATGCAGACTGAATAGAGTTTCCAATTTGTTTTTATTTTGTTGTTGTTATTGTCATCGGATGATAATAGCAAAATGTATATTCGTCGTTTTGAATGCACTAGTGAAGTGCGCGCACTTCATTTCTAAGAAGTATTTTTTGACTCTTTAACGTCTTGTCGTGCTTTTACTGCCCATATCCATATCGAGAGTCGTGTGTCTTTTGCAGCCTCGGCATACGCGCACACACACACAATATCACTTGGCGATTTGTTTTTCCTCTTGTACCATTCACGTTACATCTATGGAATGGCGAAAAGGATGTCGACCTCTCAAGGTCGATTTATATATTCCATGGTGTAATACAGATTATTTTCTTTTCATTTCGTCGCTGATGTGCCTCTTCTTCTTTTTTTCTCTTTCGCTTGTGCTCTCTATTTGTGTTTGCTTTTTGTATTTCATTTTATTTCTGCTCTTTCTCTCTCTCTTTCTCTTTTAACTCTTTTCGCTCGAAAGGAGTCTAGGTTCGTTAATTTTGTAGTTGAAGCCGTTGATTACGAAAGTGGTCGTGTGTGTGTGTGTTTAGATTCTCTCTAATAGAAAAATAATCTCATGTTTGTACAAGCATTCGATGCTGGTTTTCGTGCTCTTTTAACGCCTTTTTTCCCTCCCAATTTATCGCTCATTTTTATCGTGTCGTTTTTCCTTCTGCGAATTGAAGTGAAGAAAAAGCGAGACTTTATTTTCCTGCTCGTCTGGTCTCTTTTCCATTTTGATATATGCGATTCGACGTTTTTATTTCGATGCATGCTCTGGTTGTTGCTGTAATCGTCGTTCGTTCGTTCTTTCGTTGTTATTTGTAGCCATTGCTCGTTTTCAAATCCAATTGATTTGAACCCATCAACGTGCGCATATATGCAATTAGCCTAACAAACACTTACGACTAATTTGTAGCGCGTTCACCCATTACCATAACGCTGTATTTATTTATAGATTGTGGATTTGCAACTTTAAGGCAAGTTGTGCACCTTTTTTTATAATAAGCTTCCCCTCTCTGTTCCTCTCTGCATTTATCAAACTTAGAAGTACTGTAACAACAGCAGCCGCCACAGCAGTAGTAGTCGTTGTTGTAACGAAACATTATGCGATCTTGTGCCGCTCACTCACTCTCTCGCCCATCTTCAATATGAAGGGGATCTTGCTGAGAAATTTTTAGATGACAATCATCGCTGTATGTTTTCTGTACATTTTATCACTTCGAAACTTTTTTATATTATTTTAGGCGACAGCAACAACATTTAATTGTTATCCAAATATACGCACAAGGAAAAAAAACGGAAATCCATAAAAGGCGACGGTGTCTTCTTGTTTAATGTGAATGTAAAAAATTTGATAAGTTTTTATTGGGGCTATTCGAGGTGAGGTGAGCCAAAAGTTCTTCTTTTTTTTCGATTGAATTGAAATCCAATAAAAATGGTTATGAGCCTAATCAATCCAATGCAAATCGTCCGTTGCCTCGGCTTAACATAGTCGATTGATCGGACAACCGAATGGGTGTGTGTATGTGTACGGTACAGTCACTTCAGAGATAAAAATGAACGTGAGAATATATGTTTACATCGACATATTCTTATCCTAAGTCCAGGTTCGCATTGCAAATACACGAATGAACGGACAACAACAACAACAACAAAAATGATCGGTCAGTCTGGAATGTGACATAAATTAACTGAAATTTTATTGGTCTATTTTGCGTTTGGCGTCAGTGTGATTTTAAATCGCCAGAAATGGCGCATCGATATTCCATGCAACAATTTCAGAAAAATAGAAAGAGAGAGGCTACAACTTAAACGCACTCACGAGACAAATATGCAATTTTTACGTGCCAATCCAAGAATAGACCATCCAACTATGTTGAGGACTTGAATGCATGAATTTAAATGAAGAAAACCACACATGGGCTCAGGCTTTCTGAGCGTGCGCAACAATTGAATTCCGGTTTAGTGTTCTCTCTGAGAGAAATGAGATATTCAACCAATAAATTAGTAATACTTATGGTGTTGATCACAAGTCTCTTTCTTTTTTTTCTCTCTTCATCGTTTATCGCTTGAGAAAAAAAGATGAAAAAAAAATCTCAAATGATATTAGCATTTGCACAACTTGCGCAACCATTAGCAAATGGTTGTTAAACAAAAACCAAAAAAAGAACAAGATGAACTACAATAACAGGGAAAAATGGTAACAGAGTTAGTAAGTGACAAAATGATCAATATTCTCGATGAGTGAATAATGGAAATTCCAAAGATTGGCTGTGGCTCGTGGTTTTTTTGCATTGTGGACCATACGATACCGTCGTCGTCGTCGTCGTCGTCGTCGTCGTCGTCGTCGTCGTCGTCGTCAGGTAATAGCCATTACAATTGCACACACGCAAGAATTATAGGATGAAAGAAAGAGGCATCATATGCTTGACCACGATTCTGAATGATGTATCAAACAGCGATTATGCCTGTTGTTTTTCCATTGAATCGGCAAATCGTCGCACGCTGCTCTGCCTCTTTTGCTATCGAGTGTGTGCGCGCGAGCGTGAGCACACGAGAGAGAAAACACTTCTTTCGCATTGAATTATGCTGTGATGTGTATCGATTATATTTTCGCTGGTGCTGTTGTTGGTGCATAAAGTGTCGTTCGTTATTGCATTCTCATATATCGTGTTCTTAAAATTGATATTGGCAACGATCGCACGATTAAAGGTGATCGGTTTGTGTTTGGTGTGTATTGTGTGTGTGTGCATTTCTACATTGAATGCAGGTTACACGCTGCATATTTCGTTGGAATTTGTTTGGCCGTTGATGATCCGGCCAACTGAATGAGTGAGTGAGTGAGTGAATAAGTGTAGATGTTGTGCGTGTCGTATGTATTGCATTTGGTTTGGTCGTACACATTTGAGCTCATCATTGCCTAGTTCCAACTGAACCAATCCCGAGCATCAAATGCACAGCACACATTTTCTGCGGCTATTGGCTTTGGCTATGCGCATTTTTATTGTCGCTGTTCGTTGTTCCTGTTCTTATTGTATTTTACAACAGATTATTGCTTATTTTTCCCGATGAGGCATGCGAAACAACAACACGTCAAATACGATGATAGTTTACGTGTGCACGGGGACGCTCACTTCTCAATTCCATAGGTACGCACATAGCATCTTGGCACCATCGAGATCATCGATGCGCTGTGTACTGCAAATCGTCCGATGAATAGGTCATTCAACTTAGCAGCCACAGATTTTTGACTTATGATTCTTTCTGTGTTCTGTTTCTTGCGTTTATTATACTTTTCTCTCACTCACTTTTTTTGCTTCTTTTTCTCATTATCATCATTGTTGTTGTTGATGTTATTTTAGCTGTTGTTGTCATTGTGTACCACTCAATCGCTCTCACTTGAAAGTCCTGTGTATCTGCCAAAAGCAGACGTACATGAAATTTGTCTTGCTTGTTCAAGCCTTCATTAATTTGAAATCTGAGAGAGACATAGATTGTATGTGTGTGTGTAAGAACTTCACCGAAAAAAATTGTATGCAAAAATTCTGTAAAAACCAAACAACACCGAATAATGTGCGAAGCCGCTGACTAAAAAAAACAACAACACCGAAAGAGAATTTTTGGATTGTGTACACATTTGTTTAATGAGAAAAAGATAAGTGTCATGATGCGAACACAGTTTGCTCGAGCAAAAAGAATTTTATCGGTGTTTCACGCAGCAACAACATTCAAAATCATTTGTCGTTTGTAATATGTCTCTGTTTCGCCACTCTGTTCGGTACACACAAAAAAAAACCATCATCGAACCCGATGCCAAAAAGCAAACGGTGAAAAACTGTCCAAATCAGAAACAAAGAAAACGACCGAAGAAAAAAACGACATAAAATTAAAATTAAGTAATGTTAAGGAAATATAAAACATTATCCATACAACTGGACACTAATGCGTATGCTCGACTTCGATTTTTTGTGTATGAAGAGATTGTGTAAAGATGCGGGCGCACCAGCTCACGCGCAACAAATTTAAATATGTTCGGATTCAAATTATGATGAATTCAAGAACAAAAATATGTTGAAACACAAATGCATATTCACACAACAAAAAAACAATAACGACGACGACAACAAGAAAAAAAGAATGAAAGTCCAAGCATCAGCAGAAATAACAGAGATCGGTCATAAGAAACAACTCAAAATGGGAGAGAGAGAGAAACAGTGCCCAAAGACCGACGAAATAATTTTTGGCTCTTTGTGTTTCTCTTTAATTGAAGTGGTCAATCTCACTTGCGATGTGCTTGCGCGCATACGATTTAAAATGATCACGGAACTTTCGGTAGGCCGTTCAACGAACTTTACGACAAGACAGAACGAATTTAACAGGAAAAAAAGCGCGCTCGCACACTCAAATATATACGCAGAAAAAAGAAGAAGAAGCAAATAGCAGTGACGCTTAATAAATTACGAGGCCTTTTCTTAACGTGAATTTGTTTTTATAACAACTGTTGCCATCATAGACATCGCTGACTCCAAAATGTTTGTGTGTATGTTTTTTTTTTTTTTTTTCATTTTCAGCATTCTGATTTCGCTTGTTGTATTATTGATAAATTGTTGAAGAGCAAATTGTATTCTGATGTATAGACATAAATAGCCGATGGCAACGAGAGAAAAAACAACAACATGAAAATACAATCAAAACAAATCCAAAACGATCATGTGAAAAATTCTTAAACTATTCATTAAATTACGCTGGCGCTTGCTTCAACAAATGGTTATCTATTCAGTCTAGTTGAAATTGAAATGGACAATGGGCCCAGAGAACAAATGAGCCATTTCCGAATGCGATTCCATCGTCGTCTCCATAGCGAAAGAACAACGACAAACTGAAACATTGAAAAAAAAAACACACAACAACACAAAGCATTTTCAGTGAAAACAAAATGCAAGCTCGTTCGTTCGTTTTTTTTATTCATCTTCTTTATTTTTTTCTTAATTCTAAACGACACCAGCATAAATGAAAACATATTGCTTCATCATACAAAGATGTGATTAATTGTTGTTTGATCAGCATTCAGGGCATGCATTCGAGCATTCGTTAGTGGCGATTAAATAATATAAATACATGTTTTATAACTGTAAGTTAATTATATGTCGAACCAACAACAGCAACATTGGCAGCATCAGCGAACCATTTGCCATTGTCGACAATGTGAAAACATTTTTCAAATGAAAAATCTTCCGAGGCTCTCTCATCGATATATATTCAATTGGTGGGTTGCGTTTTCAATGTGAATATTTAATTAAAACATTTACGATGTACGAAGAATATATATATAGGTATATGTGTATGTGGAAAAACGTGCGGCGTTATGTGTCTGCCATAATCGTAATCGCCATTGAACACCGATATATCGATTGAAGCGTTTCGTTTGGCCTCTAATGGGTAGAAACGGCGGCTAAAATATAATATCGAATTACATGACATTTAAACGAAAAAGAGAGCCAAATCCCATTAGCTTAGCGCCAGGCCAGTTAAATTTGTGCTCCCACTGGAATACTAATAGGCTGATGCGTCGGCCTATGTGTGTAAGTGTGAGTGTTTGTGTCGTTGCAAAACTATTAAATAGCAGAATTTATAACAATTTTAAATCTTTTAATTCAATGGTTTTATTCTGGGTTCTTCGGTCGTCGCGTCGTTCCATGCATCCCATCTCCTATATATGTCTATGTATGTCTATATGCGTGCGATTCATGCTCCTTTTTCTTTTAGCGCTGCATTTTTGTTTACTGCCTTCGTTGGTGCTGCTGCTGCTGTTGCCTCTTTATGTATACACCGATCTGAGATGGTTGAATAAATGTGCAGAAATTTATACAGTAGACATGGCTATCTCATTTCAATTCGCGCGTACATTAATTTTTGAGCGCGCGCAACAAGGGGAACGAAATGGTGAAAGAAAGAATTTATCCGTATATATGTTGCCGTTTGTCCGTTGGCATATTTTATGGTGTTTTTCTGTGAGTTTAAGCGCATCCTTTGCGCTTGGCCAAATCGAAACGACGATTTCCATTTTCATTTTACCATTTTTATTGGTTGCAATCGGTTTTAACTATTTTTGTACGATCGAAGTTTGTTTCTGTTCGGTTGTTGTTTTTTTTGTGCCGCATTTTCGTTATTGCCTCTTCATTTTCATGCACATAAATACTTCCATTTCAACCAGCAACCGCAATAACAATTGCAAATGATACAACAACTGCAACAGAAGCAACAACAACAACAACAGCAGCAGCAGCAGCAACTATGAAAAGTGCATTCATTCTTTGGCTTCACGCGTCTCATCGGCCACATTTAGAATATGTGAATGTGTGTGTGTATTCCTAATTTTGTTGTTCATTCGATGTTTGAATCTTATTTTTGCTACCGGCAATTACATTCTACAAAACAACAGGAATAATTGTATGCGACGTGGAGCCAGCAAGTGCCAACATTATCACTATCACAGCAGTCGATTTTGTCTTGCTTCTCACTCTCTCTTTCTCTTTTTATCGCTCACTCACTCTTACAACTTTTTTTTGCTCTTGGCAAATAATCCGAGCTCTCTATCTATCTCTGAACTCCGTCAAAGTCTTTAATTTACAGTTGGCTCGATGTTAAATTGCAATCAATTTTGTTCATATTGCAAAATTTGTTGTTTTATCTGTATTGTGTGTGTGTCTATATAAATTCAAATGTCCCGTTTTTATCTCTCACTCGTCAGCCAAAGCTGTTTGCAGTCGTAATTAAATGAAAATATTTTCATAAACTTTTTCATTAAAACTTCCTGTCTTTTGATATGCAGAAACATCGCAAAAGGTCGAAAGAATTCCATGAAAATGTTCCACATGTAAAACAAAAGACCTTTTGCTTTATTCACTTCATTTTATTTTGATTTTATTCGTTCTGTGCTGGCATTCTTTGCAAAACATATAGTTTTCGTTCATTCGCCCGATTTTATTAAGCATAAACTAATAAAAAAAAGCGTACACAAAACACCATCTTATCTTGTTTCGATGTAAATATTTCTTTCTGCTCAATATACAAACACACAATGAACGCATAAAGAACAGTAGAGAAAATTTAATTTTTGTTTAAGTGAGAAAAAAGAGATAAAGCAATAAACCGGTCAAAAGTTTGTTGAATTGAAACAGGAAAAAATGGCAAAAAAGTAGCCGAAAATATTTATTTAATGTTTTCGTTCGCAGTGTAGTCGGAGAGTGAGTTTAATAAACTATTCACCGGTTGGCGTTACAGCAAAAACAGTCTTCAAACGTTTTTTTCTTTCGTTCGTTTGCTCATTTGTTACGATTTTGTGTGCTCACTTCATCCAATTAAATGCGAATAATACAAACACTTGAACTATTCAGATTATTTATCTTCGACACCTAAGCCACACTGACTTTGGTATTGATGTGTTGAACTGAAACGCGCGATCTCTCAACTCAACACGCGAAAATAATGCACACAAATTACCATAATAGCCTCAGCCACACGGCGAAAGAATGATGACGATATAAAAAAAGGTAAAAAATAGAGAAGTAGAGAAAAAAAGAAAATCGACGACTGGCGAATTATTGCCCACAAGATGGTATAAGACGAGGGCTAAACCAATATGAAAGAAATACATAGTAAAAATAAAAATTGAAAGAAGAACCATCGGCTATTATTGTTTTACCACGTATCGCTTTAGAAAGCATGTATAGCCGCTGGTCGTTTTTCTCACCTCGTTCGATATTCTTGCATCTTCTTTAACCTCATCGATGGACATGCCAACGCAATAGGCAATAATACGCTATTGACTCTTGTTGTTGGGTAAATTTATTGGCCACCGTGGCCGCCGCCGCCGCCGCGCGCATAAATATTCACATTTCAACTCGCTCTCACACGCACATATGTTCTTCTCAACGCCGCACATAGAAAGAAAATTGACAGTATAGTTTCAATTTCAACGTATGTAATAAAAAATAACTATTATAATGTTAATCATCGTTATTATGGAACAATAATAGTATTCTTTTTCAACTAAATTAACGGTATATTATGTCGTATTAAAAACAACAAAAAAGGAGAAACATTTATTTTGGATGAAAGCACTACACTCACACACACACGCGCGTGCGCGCTCGCATAAACATAGAAAATACAAGTTGTTTAAAAATACTAAAAACAAGGGAATCTGAAAAGATTCCAGAATGAAAACAAAGACAATGGCATGGGATATAAACGAATGGAAAAATAGCTTTAAAAATCAACGCAATTCACCATTCCAGACAACATACACACAAAACAAGACAGGGAAAAAGATGTCAATGTTCTTTCTTTGCCATCATTTCATTTACCAAGACGAATCATACACGCATACAAACATCACAAATTTGCTTCGAACCAACCGAAGTGAAACTGAAGCTGCTTTTCGACCAAATTCAAATGAAAAGAATCGCTTTGAAATCATTAACGCCAAAAATGGCCATTGTAAACAAAAGTTCGTAATCTCATGGCATAACGGTCGCAATTTAATTTTACTCATTAATATCACACGTTAACAAACTATACAAACTCTCTTGCGTCATAAAATTCGCGGCCAAAGAAGTGCCAACGCGCGCATTATATTCAATTTTAACTTCCGCCATCGGTAAATTCAAAACGGTTTTTTATACACAAAATTGAAGCAAAAAACCCCCGACAAGAATATGTATTTATCTGTGCTGGAGCTCCCATTGAGAATGAAAAAAAAAAACGGAAAATGAACAAAAATGCAAAACGAATACACATTGTGTGAAAATCTCTTTTTATCAGCCGATTATTAATGGCACCGATTTCTCAGTGGTCTTTGTGCACGTATTTCAAATTAAGTGAAAAATTGTGCAACAATTTGATCGAAATTAATCAGAGCTCAGCACAGTGAAAGATGGTGAAAAAAAATGGTCAAAAAACAGCAATTAAAAATACACTCATGCGAAGGAAAAAGAATTTTCGCAAAATTTCGTATTATGAACAAGTTGACTCTTTTTTCTCAACAGAACTTTCTCGAATTGCATTCGGTTTAATACCCTTAATTGACATAAAATATACGGCCCGATGCCATTTAAATTCAACCAATTTTGAAGTGAGGGAATATTTAACTGTAATCGGTTCGGAGATTAAATGCAGATAAAGTTGAAACGGCTTTCGGCGATACTCTCCGAGAAAAGTTCAAGCGAAATAAAATATTTACTATAAATCAGGTGGATGGAAGTATTTAATTAAACTAAATTGACGCGTTGATATGTGTTTACGTATGCTTGGTACTCTGAGCGAACTTTACAAAGTTGACCAAGAGTTAAAAAAAACCGATTAACTATTCGGGCATTTTGCAACTTTTAATTGAGGATTCAATGTTGACTTACATAATCCAGCTGTGACAACGGTTTTACACAGATTATTGAACTTTAAAGGAAGTGATGCACGCTTTTGACCGCACACAATTCAAAAACTACAACGATGATGATAGTTCAAAGTAATTTGGCATGATTTTGACACATTCTTTGCTTTCTTCATCGCATTCAGAAATCATTCAACCGATCGCCAATTATCCATAATTGTGAGGTTTTTTCTCACTCTCTTCACTGTTCGCTTTGTGGGTTCTATATTCTTTTGTGGTGTGAAAAATTCGTGCTTTATTCTCTGACCGTTTGAAACCAGCTAATCTTTGATGAAATCAAAAATTCAATTGTTTTTTATGACAACGGCAACCGAGCGCTCGCCAATTTAGCACGTGATGTGCAAAAATATGCAAATATTTCATCATCAATAAAACGATTATTGAAGTTGGTCGTGTGGAAGAAAGGCATGTTTGGCGCGCGAAAAAATTATTATTAGGTTGTAGTTTTTTTTTTTTGTTTATTCGTTTTGAATCCATACACCGATTTTAAATGAGTAATTAAATCAACAAAAATTATGCTGTATCATATAGATGCGTATTATTCGGTTGAAATTTAAGCCGTTTAGCGAAATTCTGCAAAGAAAAGAATATGACTTTTTTGTTCTTGGTTGGTCTCTTTCACCATGAACGCGCTCAATACTATTCTATTACATTGTCAACATATACTGCAAAAATATATGTCACTTAAGAACTTGAAAAGAAAAACAATCTTTTGTTCTACCATCCATTGGAATCAATTGAATATTTTACGTTCTGTCATTTTTTTCTTCTATTATTCTTTCGTGGACCGTCGCTTGTGCTACTTCTTTGTTCATTCATCGAAAAGTTTTATAGTTGATTTATGATAGCACTTCTTTTGACCGATGAAATTTAAGCCACCTAAACAAAAACAATCAAAAAAAAATGGCGAGTCCAAACCAATTTAAATGAAACCATAAAAATTATTTGCAAAAAACAGATCGATTCAAATACTACTATCAATGTATTGAAATCATTTGGCAGCGATTAATCGAAAAGAATTTCCTAAATTTAGCTATCATCACAGTGGACTCCATGGCATGGATGTAGAACATTTTTGTGAAGAAAAAGCTATTGTTCATGTGATTTTCGATCATTAAAAAAACGAAGAAAAATGAATAAGTACATTCGATGAGGTTTATGTGTGTGAGCGATAAAACAGTTATTCATGATTTCAATGCTGATAATAGAACTCTCTCACAGTTTTCGCAGCAGCTTAAATTGGAATATAAACGGCGAATCTTCTCTCTTTCACCAAATGATAATCATCGAAAATGTCTTATTCAGCCTAAAACTGAAATCAATATGAATGAGCATGATAAAAGAGGTTACCTGTGAATATTTATGTCAATTGTCTCCTTGGCATCTATGTATGTGTGTGTGTTTCACCGTTATATCAACGATAGCACTCCTGCTACCATTTGCTGATTTCAATTTGATTTCATTTCATGCCATAAACAGAAAAGTTCCAAGGTAAAATCGTCTATGGGATGCGCTAGCAGCCACGGGTAAAATGACAGAGAGACGCCAATATATTTAAAGTAGATTAGCGGTCAAGAAGTGCTTTGAAAACGATAAAACTTCATATGAGTGTTTACTAATAAATCAGCGTTCACATAATTCGTTACAAACAATTCCGTTTGTTCACCATGAAGCGTGCGTGCGTGTTGTGCGAGCGCGCAGCTGCTTTTGAGTGGCCCTTTGTTAGTCAAATATTGCTAAGAACTACGGTACTCTTTCGGGATCGCCAATACCTTTCTCTCTCTGTCTGTCTCTCTCTCGCTGTGTATGGATGTTTTATTATTATTATTATATCTTTGCTGTTTCAGTTGTGCTTTCGTTGACGGGAGAGAAACCAACGTACACGATCGTCTATTATTTATCATTGTTAGAGTTCTAAGTTGCATATACCATATTCTCTCAGCGACACCGGCCATAAATCGTAATGCATAATAAAAGTTATGAATTGTATTGTGTGTTTTGCTGTGTTGTGGGCGATTTTCGTATTGTTGTTAGTTTTGCAAATCAGCCAGACGAGATGCTGTGAGAGAACGCACACGGTGTGTCGTTTACCATCATCATTCATCGTGCACTTTTTTTTCTTGCTATCGTGTTGTTGTCAAGATCAAGTGCATTCTTTTCTAGATCTCATAGCGAGACACTTGTTATTATTCGTAATGCCTGTAATGTGTGTGGTGTGTGTCGGTAAAGAAAAATAAAAGAAAATGAAAGAGTCCGTTTTGTGCTTTGTTTTGACGGTTATATTTATTTAATGCTGTTGTTTTCATTCAGTTATAGCTCCTTGAAAGAGAGAATATGCAAATTACAATTTACTTTAAACTTCATAATCATTTCGTTAATGCGGAATGACGTCCGACCCCAACGTTTATGCAACACATGAAAAATGTTGTAAAAATTCGGATTATTTGTTTGTGTACACCGTTTGGTGAGTCTCGTCGTTGCCATTCATGGGACGTGCAATTTTGCATGTGAAAAAAAAAGGATTTTTTTCCACTGTATCTCTATTGGAAAGAAGCAAGTAATTTATATTCATTGTTGCTAGGAACGGTTTGTGTGTTGTTGTGTCTCACTGGATTTTAGCAAATGGTTTTTGTTGTTTGTGTGTGGTTGTTCTCTCCTTCACTCTCTCGTCACCGTCTTTGTCTTCGTCGTCGTCGTTGTGTCAATTGTCACCGTTTTTGACGTTGATGGTTGATCATTTGTTTACACGGACATTTTTCAAGATTTAAACCATCCAAGAGCTTATTACAATACTTACGGTATTTATTGGTTGGTAACTAATGTGTGCCGTTCAACACTCTCTCGAAACGATTTACTGAATGGTATTGAAAATCCATAAAATTGTTTACGATTTAGAATTTTTCGTTCTTGTCATGAAAATTACCATTCGTTTCTCCTATGCATTCAAGATTCTATTCGGTTGGCAAGAATGAATGGCATTCGCACATGAAAAAACTTCGTCAGTAACAGCAACAACATGAAGATGTGCATCTGAAATAAGGAATGTGCAGTGGACGCAACAAAACAAATATTTAGCAAAATGCATTTTTTTTACACAATGAAAATAGTACGAATACCGCTATTCCAATGCCAGTTAAGATAAAAAAACGGTGATTTACATGCTGATGCAAAACAAATGAGAAGAACGATCAGAGGAGAGAAAAAAATGACTAATCGCGTATTTTAATGGAATTGCAGAGATATATGCAAAGCGATGCATAGTCTGCCGTTGAAAACAATCCCAAAGAAATGACACTTTGGTTTGAAAACATTTTATTGCCGGAGCCACAATATATGATTTCGCACTTTTGTCACTTTCCAACCATTTTAATGGCATAATTAAAATTTCAATCAAACCTAATTATGAGCGTTGATGTGCATTGTTTTGACGGAATGCGAAAATGTCAACTCATGCAAAAAAACGGTTGGCAAATTTTCTCTTTTTTCCATTTCACATCGCTTCTGCTGGCTTATCGCTACCGTTTGCCGCTCTTTCTCCGTTGTCTCTGTGCCGCTTTATCAAGTTTCATTTTGTTCTACTTGTTTTATGGCCCCGCAAAGTTTCATTGCGACGAAATTCTTTTGTACAATGGATCAACAGCAAAAAAAAGCACACGCGAAGAATAAGATTCGTATATACTTTCATTCAAGCCACTTGTCAGTGTTCTTTTTTTTGTCATCGTTGTCGTCGACATTTTGCCATTTTACTGGTATTTCAAGTGTGTAACGTGCTCAACATATTAAACAAATAACAAAAACGAAATTTGATTTTTGGTTGATTTCGACCCAACAACAGTAATACACTCACTTAGTACAAAACGAGAATAAAAAGAAGAATACAATGAGAACAAGTCAAATGCATGTCCATCTCTCTTTTTTTCTCGCTATCTTTCTCTGTCGCGCTTTCTATTTCTCTCGATGTGTAGTAAAGCACTCTCCAACGATATGGTGAATGTGAGCGCGACTTCGTCGGCTGGTTTCGATCGCGGTGAATTACTCTTTGAATAAATATATGGGTAAATCTGATTAAAGACATTGTGTGTATTGATTTATGTGGAATACATGCCTTTTGCATTCGGCAACCTTATGCCAAAGTGCGGTAACACATCCGCATATTTATTAGTACCGTATGCACATACGGTTCTTTTATATCATCGTCGTTATTATCGTTGCTGTCGTCGAAATCGTCGTCATTGCCCAGGGGAATTTATTTATTCAAGATTTTTTTTTATCAAACACAAAATGTGTAAGTTTTTAATGATCATCACTTCATTTCCAATTCAAAACAGTCCAGAGATTGAAAGTTCTAAGTTCTAATCTTTTGAAGCAAAAAATTAATTGTATTATTTTTCACAGAAGGTGAAACTGAATTGGAAAAATGCGTTAATTTATTTTTCTAAAAATGCGATACTTTATCAAGAACAAATTCGATTAGTATCTGCGACACAAAATCCCCTAGGTAATCGTTGTCATTTCTGTGCATTCACTGTTACGTTTTTTTCTCTTTCACATTTCGTCCAAGTCTTTCAGTCCAGAAGCTTCAGTCAATGAGATGTGTACGTGATGTGAATTCGTCAGTCAGATTGTCGTCTGAATTAGATGTTTGATACATACCAATTACGTACTGTTCTAGAGGCGAAAAAGAATGCAGAGAATTTGTGGTTTAAAATGTCTCTCCAATCTCTCCATGCAAATTAAATATCTCGATGAATCGCAAATTAATGAAATTTAGATCAATTTCTTTTTTATGTTGATGAATGCGTTTGTGTGTTTGTTCTCATCATTTGTTCGTTTTCCTTCATTTTGTTGAAATTCTATGTGGTAGTTGGCCATTCACTTTATGCGCACTCACCGGTTGGCCCATTCATGTTCTTTTCACATAAACGGATGAAAGTAGACGAATATGCACGCGTCGACAATTGTAGTAAAACGTTTTTGGCGATGGTGGCCCGGCAGCTCGTTTACAACACGTGTGAAATTGTGCGCATACATAAGAGCCAGAATGTAGCGAAACTTAAAAAAGAAAGAAAGAAAAAACCACCGCTTACATACAACGGAATAAAAAAAATAATAATGTCAAAATGCTACTGGAATGCCTACAGGTCATGAAAACAATTGAAATGTGTTCACTTTTCATAGGCACATAGTGTTATAAAATGAAAATTAAAGAGGCATAGAAATGAGAGAAGAACGAAAATTCGATAACCAAATATCACAGTTGAGAGAAGAAAAAAACAACTGCGCAAAGTGTAAACATAGGCATCAGCAGCAGCAGCAGTAATAAACTCATGAAATTCTCACTTTGTGAGTTGATAGACCAGCAACGAAAATCATACAAGAAATATTGTTATTATTATGAACTGACTGTGAATGGAATTGCTACAAGAAAGAGATAGAGAGAGAGAGTGTGTGAGCAAACGAGTGAGAAAAACATTTTGAGATTGAGTCGCGTGAAATGGTTTTGTGGTATTTTCTTCTGGCTTCTTTTATGATGTATAAAATGTGTATAATAACACGATAATTTGGTTCAATGTTTGTTCGGCTTTCAATTTTTGGGGCTTTTATTTTCATGAATCATTCCATGTTTTTGTTTGATTGTTCAGTTTGTAACTCATTGGTGAAGAGACTGATTTGTGTACGTTCAACGTAATTGTTGGCCAATCGAGTGCAGTCATTTTAAACAAAACGGATTTATGATGACCTGTGCACAAGAATGTTGCACTGCACGAGGCAGTTCTTCAAGAAACGGTTCCTAAGAATTCGTGATTCATCATATAAATATATACAAAAAACAAACGGCATTCTGGGCGTATTCGATAAGTTGCCATTTTTCTTCGTTGAAATGTGAATATGAAAAAAAAGAGCAACGAATTTCGCTCGTGATGTAATGAGAAAAGTGCCGGTGGTCAACATGACGTGCACTCTTTTGATTGCATGCTGCAGCGTGTCTTTTTTGTTCACAATTCGGTCCGGTTTGCAGTCGATTGTGTGATTGTGCGTGTGCGGGCTATTCCATTCCAAATACACAAATTTTGTTTGTGTACACAAGTCATAAGCGTGTTCCAAGTTACGCACAACGAAAGTGGAAGAGATAAAAATAAAAAAAAAATGATTTTAACTTTTGGAACGAGATTGATTTGTTGTCGAGATGAAGATCAAATAACAGCAATCGAATTGTTAACTGTACATAATTTTCACAGTCCCAATATATCGGTAAAAATGAAAAGCATCTGAATGCACGATGCATAAACTGGTCCCTAGAATTGACTGAATTTGTATAACGCATTTTCGACTTTCAATTCTCATGCTAACTCGCACGTCCACAAGTAAAATGCGTGAACACATTCCAGATACGAGCATCACGAAAATAAAAAGAATAACAAAAACAACATAACCAATTCATTGGGACGATATATTCCTTTACACCCGATTTTTAGCACTTCGGCTGACACACGGCCGAGATGCTGTGTGTTGTTAGTATCATGCTCGTATTAGCTGTCTCAACATGTTATATTGTTGCGATGGCATTCAAATTAAGAATATATTATTGACGTTCGCGTGCACAGCTCCAGACATGAAACTGTGTTCGTTTGTTCGATGCGTTTCCCTTGTTTACCCTTAAAAACAACAAATGACGTTGTTGTTGTGAATTATTTTCTCATGTTACTTGCTGTGGGCACCTCATCCAATTTCATAATTTTATTCAGATCGTTTTTTTGTTGTCTTTTTTTTATTGGATTTGATGGGCTGAAGCTCCTGAAGACAAAATACATACAATGTAAGACTGACAGGGCAACGGTGCATTCTCGAAAACGTTCACGCATATTGATTGCGAAGGAACCCCTTTTTTGCGCTGAGAGAGCCGGCTTTTGTAACATACACAAACATGCAAAGCGCACCAGAATGAGACAGAACTAGAAATGGGTAAGTGTGTGATGACGGCATGCCATATATATTTGGATACACAAATCAAGAGCTGAAATCATGTTAAGCACTCGTCGAGCTGCTACGACGACCAATCCACTTGATTTTAAGTCTCTTGTAGGCCTGTTCCTCTTGGCTATGTAATTCAAAAGTCATCGTCATCATTCAATCCAATGGATGGCATTTCTTCTGTATTTTTTTTTGCTCTAGCAATGATGATGCGATACACACACACACACATGACAACCAACTGAGAGACTGATGAGCTCGCTCTTTGCTCATCCTCATCCGCTAATTTCTTATTATTACTGAAAGAGAGAGAGATAGATAAATCCATATGTGTATGTGCATAGATACACACCGAAAACAATGCAATTGACGAAGTCTAATGAAGGCTTGATTTGCTTGTATCTGTCGCTTTGATGAAAATGTGCACAGAATAATGAATCAGCCTCATTATTTGTTAAGAATTACCCGAAGTTTTGGTGCTCTATTTCTCGACGCTATTGAGAATTAACTCAATTGATTGTTGAATGAAAAAGATACCGACAAAGTATGACAAAGGGAGTGAACGAGTGAGCATCCATTGCACAAAAATGCGAAGTATTGAATTCGTGTACACATATGCCGGCTCATATTCTCTTTCCAACTTTCCATTACGAATGGTGCATGGATGCGAAAGTCGCCACTCGTTATCGCTGTCGTTTTTGTTTTGGAGTCATTTTACTATGTGTGATTTTAATCGCGTCTCTCTTTCACTCTTTCTCTTATTGGCATTGCTCTCCATTTCTCTCTCGCTCTCTCTGAATGTCACACCAAATGATATTCTCCAACTTTTGTTTCTCCACTTTATGTTCTCTCTACCAAATGCATTGTTTGCACAGAGATTCAAATCAGAGTGTTTCCAATCCGTTGTATATATATTCTTTATTTATCTCGTATGTATGTCTATCTGCTTTCGACACAATTTATGCACCAACATCAAACACAAAAAAAAATTCTCTAAGCTTCATTCCATTATCCAAAAGTAAAGTACCGAATGAAATGCATCAGCCAATATACAATAGATGTATTCGGTCGGTGTCCGCAATGTGATGACATGTGCAAACAGTATTCAATGACTGTGTGGTGCTTTGGTTGCTGTGGTACAAAAAAGAGAATCAACAAAATGACACACCATCGAAAATTGAATTCGGCAACATTCTTTCTCAGTTCGCTGTCGGCCAACAATAACAGCCAACAGCACTTGACTGACTCAGCTGAGCTGGTACCGCATTCATAGCGTAATCATTCGTCTACCGTTGCCGTCGTTACCACTAGAATCGCTAACACTCTCCGAATCATCACCATCATCACATCGGTGCGTATGAGTGTTTGCGTTTCTTCTTGTGGCAAACGGTTCGGCACTGGCCGCGCTCTCTTCCAAACGTTGTGTGAACGCGCAAAAAAAACACACACACGACATACACACAATTGTGTGAAAGAGAGAGAACGCGCGCGCGAACACATCGAGAGAGTGAACGAGCAGCAGCAGCAGAGCAGCAGTAAACGGAATTCTATTCTGATATATAATCTACCCGGTTTTTCGTATTGCACATCAATTCAACGAAAGATTTCGATTAAATGTGATGTGCGGTGCCTTGAACCAGTGAGAACTACGCTGTACGTGTTCGAATGAAGACGTCGAGCTTAAGAGCAGTGAAAAACTCAACAGAATTTATATCGGCGACCTGCTGCTGCTGAACAGCAAAAAAGAGTTTGTTGTTTTTTCCCAACCCGAGAAAAGGAAACATTTTAATAAAAAAAAAATCATCATTTTTTTCGTTCGACACATTTATTTGTGAAGGAAAGAAAAATAAAACGAAAGGCACGAACCCCAAGAAACGAATAATAGTGAAAAATACGATCGAAGAAATCGTTGAGTGTTTATTTTAAAGTGCATTAAGCACGCTTTTTTTCCCGAATAATACGAAAGAACTTTTTATATCGAAGATTCGCCACGTCAAAACACATGGAATAAAATTACCGAAAATAATTCAATTGGAATCCAAATACGCTCAATCAGTTTGCATTTTGAAAGGGAAATTTTATTATTTTTTTTTTCTGCAAAGGATTGTGTGCGCGATTTTTTATTGTGCTTTTTTGACCGAACATTTTCATTCATAAGACGGATCGTAATTTTGTTATTTTTTTCGAAGAACTCGCTGAAGTGGTGTTCTTATTCGAAAAATTTGCATCGCCAAATACCGAGCGAGAAAAACGACAGAACAAAAAGCTTAGTTTTATTAAGTGAACAATTCTTTTTTCTTTACATAAGCACAATCAAGTGTGTTCTTTTCTATCATCCAAGTGTGAACAGTTAAAAGTGAGTGGTGAGTACCGTAGAAATTTAGGATTTTTTTCAAATAAAATTTTTTTCTAATGAAAATTCAAAAAAAAAAAAAAAAAAAAAATTAAGATAAGAAAATACCAAAAAAAAATGTTTTTTTTTTTGTTGAAATTCATATTTTCAGCGAAATAATGTAATTATGTCAATTTTGCCTCGATAGAGAATCACTTAACAATATTAATAATAATAAAAAAAAATATGAAGTAATTCGAATTTGAAACTTCCTCTTGAGCATGATATATCTCTGCATGGCGTTGTTGTTGTATCTCTATTATTTCTTTCAATTTCATCTCGAAACCAGAAAAATGAGTTACGGCAATCACGAAGAAATAATAAAATTGCATAATAAAATATAATTGAATTAAAGAAATACGAAGGAACGAGATAATATACATAAAAAGAAAATACCTTTATTAATTCAGCACCACACATTCGCGAAGATGGTTCGATACGAGCACAAATCGACCATCCGTGTATACCTATAATCATCGTTTGAAACACCGAAGGAGAGAATGAAAACTGTGTAATCGGATAGCAATTTTTTTTTTATTTCATCATCAACAAGTCAATTTCTATAAATAGAATACTTACAGAGAAAAAAACAAATCATGTATTATGTAAACTGGAAAAGGACGAGATGGAAAGAGAAAAAGAAGAGAAAAAAAGCTGAAAGAAAATCCAAAAGCGAAATAGACGAAAGCACGAACTGGAAAGCAGAGAGAAGAGAGAGAAAAAAATTGTGCATGAAGGAAATATCATGAGATTAATATTCAACAAAGTACAAGCGAAAATCTAAAAATAAAATCATTCACATCATTAAATGATAAATTTATGTAAAAGGAATGAAGAGTTGGACGGTGAAATATAAAAAAATGGTGTATCCATCCACGGGCAGAAGATACACAAACACCACACACACACATGGTGCGAGAGAAAATAAAGATGGAAACAAACAAGACTTGCATGCATTTTTATATTATCTATCTCGCTTATAGTGAAATACACACACGATGGACGTTTTTTTGTCTTTCGTTCTTTCGTTTTTGTTATTCGTTCCTTTTAGTTCGTTTACGAGAGATTTAAGAAGTGCACATTGACGTTAGGCTCCTCTTGAGAGCACACGAAATTAAGCCGGCCGACATAAGAAAACAGAGACGTTGAAAAGACCAAATGAAGAACGACCCAAAACACACAGAAAAATTGCCGTGTATATTGACTTCGTCACACATTCGATCTATCTCTATCACACAATTTTAGTTTACTCGCTGGCTTTTTTTGTGTTCAATTCATTTTTTTTGTTCATTCGTTCTTCGTTCATTGAGTGAGCAATCGTGAGCGAGTGAGAAAACTGCGAAACCAACGAGAATAGAACCATCGCACACACACATACTCTGTAGAATGGTTTTCTTTGGTCTTTTGCTACAGTTTACATGATTACATGTGATTATATGTAAACTACGGTAAAATAGTGTGTTTAATCTGTTGTGATATGCACGATACACACACCGTAACTTATACTGATTGGCGAGAAGATATTCGAATGCGCTGAATAAATATGTGGCTCATTTTCCACTGTGGCAATCATCGTGCATCTATCGGTTGATTTGTTCTCACCCAGCACGAACCAACAACTCTGCAAGTTGGCTGCCATTCGCGAGGCTCTATCTCACTCTCTGTCGTTCACTCTATATGCTCGAATATATATATATTGGTTTTTTATTCGTTTCTATTGATGATGACTTCTCTTCTTCTGATCCGCTATTGTGTTCTGGTATCGTTCTGTGATTTCTCAATTTTCTTACAGTGCAAACATTGTGGTCAAAGGCTGAAATTCCTGTGCATAAGTGGGTATGTACACATTTCACTTAAATATCGTGGGTAAATGAAATGTGACAATTGAGAAAAATATGAAGAGAGACCGAAAATAAAAGAGCTAATACAAACAACGGCAAGTAAAAATCAAAGAACGAACAACTGAAGAAAAAATAATAATAATAATAAGATGAGTCTCAACATTGAAATTGCCAATCGAACATCGCTTTCGTATGCGAAAAAAATTATCGATGCCACAATTTACCTTCATTCGTAATTCATTTGTCGTCCGCACTATAATCGCATTCACTTCGCGAAGAGAATTATGCCAACAGCACAATCAAAAAACAAAGCTAGATATGAACATAAAATTAAAGACAAAAGATTTTTTATTTTTATTTCTTCTTGTTGTTGTTATTATATATTCGTATTTTATTTTTATTATCGCTGTGGCAATGTCCGAGCGCAAATAAAAGAAATGCCCGAAAACAAATGAACAACTGGCTGACTTGAATTGATACGCCCGCGAATGAAGAATGGATATTTTGGTGTGTATGCGCTTGTGTGTCCATAACGACAAGAATTGAATACCACATTTCTCCCAATCACACGTTATTATTGCTTTTCTATTTGTAAAATAATCATCGAATTGTCGTGTCGACCCGAACTCAACTTGAACAAAATGAAACAAAACCCATACGGCAATTTCACATTGCGGCTGCATTCCACATTCGGATTTTTCCGTGATTCTTTCAATCGTCAATTATTGGTTGTTGTGTGTGCTGCTTTTTTTTCTTTTCTTTTCTTTGCTACGGTAATGTTGGCAAATAAGCATACACGTATATAAGCCGAGAGAGTCACATTTGACTCCTAGTGCATGCGATGACCGATTTAAACTTGATTTCATTGTATGTGCCGAATGAATACCATGTCGTTTTTTTCGCACTTGGCAACAAGATGACAATTCATACGCTGAACAAAGTAAACTTCTCTTTTTTTTTGAAATTTTGTCAATGTTCGACGCGCACACACATAGTGTTCTTTGTCAAGAATCTTTTCTCTTTCTTTGTCGATGACCGAAAAAAAAGAGAAAGAGAAGAGCAAAAAAAGCACTAAATGTTGGAATATGGCATACTATGGTTGGCTTGGCATCAGTGAGCTCATTGTCATTTCTATGGTCGTCGAAATTGAATTAATTTCCAACGTACGAATTGCACAACTTTTTCTCATTTTTGGCATTTTAATTCGAAGTGAATGTACTAGCGCGCACACAAGTGGGAGAAAACAGAGAGTGAAAGAAATGGCGAAGGTGAAGATCAACGAAAATATAATAAGAAAAATGAGCCAAATGAAATTAAACGCGAAACTGCAGCAATGAAATGTAATAATAAAAAAAAAATATTTACATGAAAATAAAACGAAAGAAATTAACGAGAAATGAGCGCGAGAGCGAGATTGATTGTGTACGGAGAGCAAAGTAAAGCAGAAATAGTTTTTTTTTCGTATGCGTATGTTTCCGAGCGAACAAGTGAAAAAAGTCGTAATTCATTGCTGGAAGAAGACCATCTTCATGGCATCTTCATCGCCGAATCGTACAAAAATGTACTGGGTAATAAAAAAAAGGCGAACAAACGAGCACGAAAATGAGCGAAAAAAAACCACCAACTAAACACACAACACACGCTCACATCTACTGAAGAAGATTCTCTGAGGAAGAATCGTAGATATATTAGAGAAAAACGCTAGCAAAAAAACTAAGAAAAAATAGAGGAACAAACCAGCAAAAAGAGAAAAAGAGAGAGAGCAAGCAAGTCACATCGCAAAGAGCCGATCCAAAACGTATACACACAGAACAATTCATTGACCTATAAGAAGTTATGTATAAAACAGTTATATTATGCCATTTTACGTTTTGTTTGATGGTTATTTTCTCTGCTCTCTAGCGTGTTGTGGTTTGATATTATAATCACTGTGTTTTATATGCGCGCATCGACCATCCGACACTCATGATGAATATACATATTCATATGCGGTGGGCCCTCGCTATTACTGCTCGCACGGCTCGCCGGCAAAATGTCTTTTCTTCGCTTCGTTTTCTCTCTTTTTCTCGCTGACTGTTTTTCTGGTAAACATATCTATGCTTTGGATACTTCTTCTAAATACATTTGTATGTCCGATTCGCGTTCTGTGTGCACACTTCAGAACTCTTGAGTTGTGCACGGTGCCACGGCTCTGTTACTACTGCTGCTATTGTCGTCGTTGTCGGCATTGTTGTTGTTGCTGCTGCTGCTTCTTTTTTTCATTTCTCATCTTTTTCCATTATTTCTTTTAGTTTTCTGCTTTAACATTCTATGTTTAATTTCATTTCCACTGTGTGTTTCTTTGTGCGATTTTCAACTGCGAGAGCGTTCTGTGTCAAATTGTTTTATAGGTCTTTTTATTTTGCGTTTTGCTCTCTAGCTCTTAAATGTGCTTGCAAACCGTGAGACGATTTCGTATTACACGCGAAGCGACCAAAGGGAATTTCAAAACGACTACATTGGACGCACAACGCCAATTTTCGAATGATGAGTAGCAGCGCAACAGCAGCAGCAGCAGCAGCAGTAAATGTTTCTTCTTGAAATTCATCCCTTCGTTGCATATCTTGTCCTATTCTTTTTGTGCTATTATTGCTTTTGTTGTTGGTTTTTGCGTGTGTGTTTTTTTTTCATTCTTCTCTTTTTCACTCCATCTAATATTCAGTCTTTGTCGACACAGTCTTCACTTCACTGCATCAATTCGCTTTTGCTTGGCGAAAAAAAAGTGACTTCTTTTGCCGAGTTCATCACATTTTTTCGCTTGGTTTGCGCTCCAAAGTCAAAGAATCAAAGAGCCGTGTACAGATTAGTAATGCCATGCAAAACTAGATGAGAAAAAAAGAGCATTTAATACAAGAACACACACACACACACACACACACACACACACAATTATTTTAGCACATTTGCAATCTATTTCGCAGCTCCATGCAAATTGAATGCTTCTGAATAAAATGCAATGATGACGGCGACGATGCTGAGCGCAAAGCAAATGCAAGAAAAACAACAAAACATTTCAATGAAACATTGTTTTGCTGGAATTTTCAGAACGATATATAAAAGCAATAATGGCATTTTTCGCGCGCGCACATACACACTCTTTCTGTCCCTCACTCAATGGGCGAACGATCGTAAACAAATCAACACAGGAAATGTACTTAACATGCGTGCATATGCATAGATTGTGCACTAGCATTTAGATTAGAAGGAAATGTTATAATTTTATGTCTATTTATGAGTGGCTGTGGCTGAACGCCGATACATATAGAAACTTCACAATTGCCATCGTTCCAACTTACAAAATCATACAAGGATCATGCATATTAAGTATCGGCATTAAATTTATACATTTCTTGACGTTTTTCGGAGAAATAAATTCTTATCAAGCACAAACTTATGCTCGTTATTCAATGCACCGATGCCAAAACTTTAAATATGTTTTCATTGTTTCTATCATCATCATCATCGTCGTCGTCGTCGTCGACGGGGTCTGACATGTAACAAAGCCAAAGTGAAATTCAAAAACGACAAACGGATTATTCTAAAAGTTCTGTATCTGTTGAATACATGCATGTGAAAGCTTGTACATTTTTCATTTTGGATGCTTTTTGAAATATGATCGAATCGATTCGTGTGCACGACAGAAGTGTAGAGGGTCCATATCAAACATATATTCGGATATAAAACTTCTCAATAAATTACATTTGTCACAATATTGTTGTAAATCGC
This sequence comes from Contarinia nasturtii, assembly GCF_009176525.2. Lineage (NCBI taxonomy): Eukaryota > Metazoa > Arthropoda > Insecta > Diptera > Cecidomyiidae > Contarinia > Contarinia nasturtii. The sequence continues at coordinate 4,246,606 of NW_022198383.1, read as the reverse complement.
ATTCTTAAAAAGAATACGAAATGAACCATGGCAAAACGTTTTTGCAGCGTTCAATGTAACATTCTTCTTTTCTCGCTCGCTTTTTTTTAGCCATGTCTTCGTTTCTGTTTGTTTCTTTGTTGTTGTTTTTTTGCTCTTGTTTCGGGTCGGTTCGTTGCTTTCATTTTCATTGCGGACTTTTCTCCCGATTACGTTTGTTGCGTGTATATCCATATATTATTTAGTGTGTTCAGTCGTCGGCGCTTTCGTTTCATTGTTATTTGTCGTGTGATTCCGATTATTATTATTTCTGTGTTCACTCTTTCTCTTCGGCTTGCACTCTGATATGGAACATGAACACCGATTTTACCCCCGCAGCCGCCGCAGCAGCATCAGTATCAGCACACCCGGACTGCTGTTACAAAACATGAATAATGGTTTTGTTCGTTGTGTCGCTTTTGAACTTCACTACATGAATTATATTATATGAAAACCAATTTTAAGCAAAATTTATGATGCTCAAATTTCTAGTGTCTTCATTTCTAGTTGTTGTTATGTTCCATGCAATTTTTGGTAATAATTTCACTCAGTGCGTTTGAGAGTGAGCTTATGGCCAAAACCGGCAGAAAAACTTATACACACAAGCACTCATAACACTATGAAAATGTTTGGTTTTGGTGCACAAACACCAGTATGTTTTCATTTGATTTTCGATGTTATATTTCAATGATGGTGTTCTATCGCTTCGGTTCACTGTTTCGTTGTGTACGCGCGCGTATTTTTTTTCTTCAGCTCATTCGTAGAGAAGAATGGGCAAAATTATGTACGCACGGTCTCGAAGCATTAGCTTATAAATGGGTTTTTCATTGTGGAAAATACAATCGGGCCAAAAGCAAAAAGCATGGCGAAAAATAAATAGAAAATGTTCAACTAATGCTTTTATCCTCTTACGTTCTTGAGCTGCATGCAATTAATGGGGTTTACGGTGTCTGATACCCGGATGATATTGAAATAGATGCTTTTGCTCTCTTCTCTCCCTTTCCAGCCACAAACTTTGGATTTTCAAACGTGTTTTTTTCTTCACTTTTTTATCACACCGAAAAACTATTTGCACAGAATTTCCGCAATTTAATCGAAACAGCAGTCCCCCAAAAAGAGCGCAAACAATTTTAACAATTTGCAAAAAATTTGTTATAGCACACAAATGCACTATTTTATTTGCATTTACGAATGGATAAGAATAATAATGCGTTCGCTTGCAAATTGTAAAGGAGTCGAATGACGACCGTTTTACAATGAAATAATTAGAGTTTTATGTTTGTTCGTGCTTTGCATTCAAAAAAAAAAAAAAAAATAAGTTGCCATCGCACACGCTTCTCGTATATAAAATGTTTTTTATAAATGTTCCGAACATGAAAATTACGAGCATTTTATTTGATTCGTAAAATGAAAAGAAATTAGCACAAATAAATGAATTGAACCGTGCGGTCTGTGTCGGTGGCTGTACCGACGCGGCACGAGAACAATAAACATGTTTGAGACATTCAGCGAGTGGTGAGAAAATGTGAAAAAACAAAAACAAAAATCGAAGAAGATTTCCTTTAAATGAAAAACTTTATTGTCAAGGAATCTGGTATCGGTTTTACGTTCGACAGACGAAAATGTGCACAAAGGGTATGCAAAGTTTATCACCAGTCAGAGACAATAAATATTAAAAACGAAGTCGTAACAATACCGAAAAAGACACACACACACACATTCGGTCCATTTGTGAGGAAGGCGAACGAAGGAAGAAGATATTGCTGTGTGTGCTTATTCTGTTGATTTCTTTTTATCGTTGCCAATGATCTACTCGAGCTCTTTCGTCTAGGGAAATAAAACAGTAAAACCAGTATTGATAGAGCACTATCATTATGGTCGATGTAATTGCGATATCTCGCTTGAAATAGATGCACAACAAGAAGCTCAAAACGAAGAACTGAAATCAAGAAAAAGTGGCGGACGAAACACAGAAAGATAAAGCAAAAGAAGCGTAACAATGTAACGAAAACATCATTAGTGGCCAGCATTTCAACAGTATCAAGTTGTATTATGTATTAGAATCAGTGGTAATTTCTTTTGAAATAAATAAAGCGAAATAAAAACAGTGCCTGTGCCGATGTCGATGAGGAGGTTGGACTGAGAGTACTGTGTATTCGTTTGTCCGCGTGTGCTGATTGCATTCGCATTGTAAAAATATTTCGTTCAATTGTTCGTCTTTGGTTTTGGCTGAATTGGATTGGTTGCCAAGGATCGGCAAGCGCAATAAGATCGCATATGCTACGATAATTTTCTCACTCGGAAAGTGTATATTTCCGACTAAATTGCATCACTTACTTCGGCATGATGTTGGCAAAGAAGAGAAAAAAAAGCACACATTGTACATTGGTCGCACGTCTTCCACTATTCTCATTCGGCTCTCGCATTCAATAAAATATACATATATTTTGAACTGTTTTCGATAGAGAGATACAGTAGAGAGATGTGTTTATATAAAAATTTATTGATTTTCTCTTCTCTCTCTATCTCTGTCATGGTTCTAAGAGTTGCACGAACGGCTTGTGTTTCTTTCTCATGTTTTCTTCACAATATGCGACGACGACTGGCTACGACATTGGGTAAAATAATACAATTTGTTTGGTGGTTGGTTGTGCTGCTGTTGTTGCAAATGCTGTTGTATATATGCACCAGCACGAGTGATATAATGGCATTGTAGTGCCTCTCCGCCTTTGCTCTGCCAGCTGCTAGACTATCGCTGTTTTTTTTTTTATTGTGTGTGCTGTATGTATTTGCGATATTTGTATCTAAAACTGATTACACTTCAGCATTTCTCATCCATGTTTAACTAGACTTGAACTCGGCACGGCATTGCCACATTCGGTTTTTTTATATGGCATTTTATCGAGGTCGAACATTATACACCGAAAAAAATAACTTCAGATATCAGACGCACAGACTCACCAAATTCCAATAGCAAATAATTCAAATCGTAAACTTTGAATGGTTTTTTTTTTGCCATTCGCTCTCCCTCCCGCTCGCTTCGTTATTTGTTCGCATACATCCTTTTATTCAATTTTCTATCGTTCACTTTGTATGCGCTTGAAATTGTTTCTTTCGTTTTCTCTCTTCCATTGTGTGCAAAGAGATGCCGGTGTCTACATTCACTAGACGCACGACAAATTGTTACACTCCTTCGAATTGCCGTTAGAATAAATTCGAATAAATAGTATTTATTCTGTTCTCTTCTCCCTTCGGACATTTTTTTTTCTTGTTTCTTCATTCGCCGCGCGCTTCAATCGACAAAAATCCTACGTAAGCCTCAAATAGAAAGTTTTACAGCGTCTCTTTATTGAAGATGCGGTAAGCTTTTGATAGTACAATTCAAACAGTAAGACTTCAAAATATATCCCGCTTGTTCTTCTTAAATTAAATTGATATTGCACGGCTTTTTTTTATCTCTGTACGGAAAACAGTTTGGAATTGGTCGGTTTGAATGAAGTGCGTTTATGAAGGGTGTAGAAGAAGCAAAAAAAAATAAGCGGCAACTTCCAATTTGATTATCTTTCGAAATGTGATTTATAGCACAAAAACAATATTAAATCAGAATGAAAACAGAACAACGGAAATTGAAAAATTGAAAACGAATGCCGACGAAAATTATTTATCAAGCATCGAAAAAAGTTATATATTTTATTTCAAAGGAATAACCAGAGGCACTTTTCTAAATTGAACGTTTGATGAACGATTTCATATTTCTTTTATTGATTCGCTCTCCGTTCCTTCTTTCGCTCTCCCTCCACCCCGTTTTTCTGCACAGATTCAATCAAGAGAATTCTTTCGTACGAGAATTGAATCAAAACGAACACTGAAATGAATATAATACATTTTGAATTTCATGAATGAAAATCCATCACAATCGTAACAATCAATCCTTTCCGGTTGGATATGTCGATATTGTCCGGTGTACTCGATCAACACACAAATCCAGTCGAGGGTCATAAGAATGCATCAGGTTCAAATTTATGATGGATTTTCACTACATTCAGTGCCAAGTACGATGCAAATGTTATTGTATTGTGATTGGCAAAGGGATAACCCGACCATACGGATGGACGCGTTTGTGTTCGTATTCATATCAAAACAGCGATTTATATATTTTATTCATCAAAATGACAGCAATGCGTATATGATTTGCAACCGAATAGAACATACACTTGAATCATCCATGGGAATGTCTGCACATCATCCGATGGCGAGAACTGAAAAAATTATAATGGCAATTCGTGCATTGTATCGTTAATTCTCGATGCAAAAATGCGTGCACATTTTCAAAGTAGACGATAGCGAGAGAAAAAATAACGAAATAATATATACGACCACGTCGATGAGAATCTAAATATTCTATTTTATGATGGCTGTAATGTACATATATATGTGTACAGGGTGATAATAAATTTTATTACAAGTTGTTATACAACCCGTGCAATTTTCATGTGACTTGAGAAATGCGAACGGCATTTCTGTAGCACCATTTACAAGTTTTTTTTTCTCTTCTTTTTTATTTTATTTTATATTATGGGAGTATGGCAACGCTCACTTGTTCAAAAGTGTAGTTCAAATGATAAGATTTTGAATTATTTTCGAAATGTGACGGCGAAATGAAAACAAAAAGTCATTAAACATGACAAGAGCACGATAAAAAAGACAACAAATTTGGTATGTAAAGCAGTGTTTTAATATCGTTGATGCATCGCATGCCCAAGGCAATACACATAAAAAAACACTACAATGAAATCTTATCACTTTGCCCATTGATGACCAAACAATATTAAATATTTGAAGAGCATTGAACGACTGACACTCGGTAGCCACTGCACGTAAATCAAGAGATGTCATCAAGTGAAATGTGATATAACCATTTTAAATCGATGTCGAACGTCCATTTGTCATCACATTTGGCAGTTTTGCGTCTATTTACTATCGATTACAACTGGTTGGACAGTGAGTTGGTTGGACGGTGTGTTGGCGGGTACCGGTCACATAATCGATTTGTTTGCTCTCGAGCGTCTCTCAATTGTGCTTTGTAGTCGCACTTGGCATCTCTCTCTCTCTCTCTCTCTCGTCAAGTTGCAAAGCCATGCATGCATAATTAAACATGTTCAGTACAAAACGATGTTGGTTTTTGCCGTATATCATGCGCCACTATTCAATCACTTATTGATTGCTTGTGTCAACAATACACATGGCATGCACACGCTGTGAGCAAATGGAATCTGGCATTCTTTAAAACGATAAATAAAACAAACACAGCACGACAGATAAAAGCCGAGGCTCTATAAATCGAAAATGAGGAAATTGTATGTCAAAAACTTGAACAAAATATACAATTTTCGTGCATAGAATTTGAACTCGTCCGTAATTTCAGTAAGCTTTACAATTTCAAAGTTACCTCGACGAAGCTCACAAATATTCTAATGCTCAAAGTCATTCTTTATGTTTCTCTCATTGTTTTAGTCGATGCCATTGTTTTGTGTTATTTTTACGGTGCTAATGAACGACTCAATTGTACTTTGTCTCCCCTCCAATTCATGCAATATTTTACTTCCCTATTTTTGTTTCGGTAAAGAGATTCTCTTACATTGTTGTTTCACTTTATTTCCGTCGATTTAGTTATTTAATCGATGCTTTATTTGATATCCTAATGAATGTTTAATGATGTTGCTGGAGCGCGCACTTCAACAAAATTGAAATCTCAGACAAGGCGATGGCATCTTAATCAAATTGCTGATGGCAATACGGACATAAAATTTACAACAAAACTGAACTCACTTCTCAAGACACTTTCCATTCGGTTGCGTTTTATTTGATTAGGATTTGATATATTAATTTGGTTGTACTTTATTTATTCTATTCAAGAGAACGATATTATAGATACGGAGAAGATTCGACAGTGCAATGTTTGTGACAGGTTTCTGTTTTCGTTTTATTCAAGCAATGTTTACTAATATCCTCTTAGTTTTAATCGTGCCTCCCCATTTCCGAAGAAACTACACTCGACTTCTTATTCTCTGTGTTTTCTCTATTTCATGCCGACATTTACGAAACATTATACATTTGCTGTGATTGTTGAGTTGCCGAAAGTGTATGTTTCCAACATTTTGTCTCTCTTGGAGACGAAGGTAATGACACGGAAAATATAAATTCTTGAGAATTTCTTCGGTCGGAATTGAAGAAAGGAAACAACTTATTTCAGTTTCCATTTGCTTTGCTGTTGACTGCACGCATCATTCGCTTTGGTTCTCCCGACAACGTATATATTTGTGTCAAGTTGATAATATCATATGCGTTTTATGCCAAATCAAAGTAACTTTTTTTTTTCTCTCTTTCGCTATTTCACTCTCTTTTATTGCCATGCCGAAAAAATTCGGCAATTTCATAAAATGCGAAGTGGATTTTTCGCAACGACAAAAGGACCACTCCAAAATTGAATGAACCGTTGTCGTTCGGATACATTTCCTTGACATGTTTGAATATAAACATGTTATCCCAAATAAACATGCTACCAAGTGTCACATATATTCGGAGAAAATGACATTTTCGGAATGCTCCATTTTGGCATATAGAATCTCCGGTCGCTTCGTTTTAACATTAATTATTCAAATGCCGAAATGGCTATGTGGTCGAATGAGAGCAGACAAGAAAAGCAAATTACAAAAGTTATAAATCCAGATAAAAGTGATTTGGTAAAAGTCAATGCGATAGAGAGCGAAAAAAACGGCGTAAATAGAATGTGGGGCATATGTAAATGGTTATTTGTTGTTTGGGCTATTGGCATGTCGAGAATGTAATGCGTGGCGCCAAACAACATTCTTATCAATCATTCCAAAGAATTTGAAGACGCAAAAAAAACGAACACCACTTAAACACAATGAGATCAATGGACGAACTTGAGCTAGCCATTTCTGAGAAAAGTATAAACATGTGACAGTTTTGAAATATACCCATCTCAAATCGCACATCATCATTAAACGCTGAGGTTGAATTCAAAATGATCGATGCAAGCATTACGATTTTATGACAGATGAAAGCAACGAAATTGATATGCCACTCAAAAATTCAATGTCTTCTATGGTGTATTTGCATGAGTTGACAGTTATGTATTTTTTTCTACAATCCGGACTTGATTTTCATTCTTGTGTATGGAAATGTATCGAAGAATTTGTTCGAATCACACATCATTCATTTTGGAGCAATTTGTATTCACACGAAATTCATCTGTCAAAACCATTTCAAAATATGCGATAATTGAAGAAAACATTATGCAAATGATTATGTGTATGTATCTAAAAATAGACAACGCCCTATCAGATGAAAATCACTCAAATATCAAGAAGATAAAAAAAAGAATCTTTATTATGCGATCAATTAATTGGCTCGTTTATAGTCTGATTTTCAATTGGTAGATAATTCGAGCCGAAGAAAATTCTTGCGTAAAAATAAACGACCAAATAAAAGGCCGTTTTATTCGGCCATTTTTTCATTTTGCGGTTTCGAAAATGTATAAATATAATCTCGATAATTAATCATTGATGAGTTTTTGAATGTGGCTTGAAAACGGTTTATAGCTCGTTTACAGCTAATTTTTGATCGATAAGCAGCTTTTCCTATTCGATAGGCATAATTTATTTGAATGGACCATAACAGACCATCATAAAAATGCTTTCCATTTGGGCGAGCGCATACACACTTCAAGTCTTTAACATCAACAAAACATAAATATGAATAATAATAATAAAGAAAAAGTGAGGCGGCTGCGGAACTGGTGAATTTGAAATGAAAGGAAAATAGACGACGCGACACGCGCATGTTGGTTGATGGAATTCAGAACAAGTACCCAAAATAAATGAAAACAAGACAAGCACAATCTATTCATGATTCTCCCGTACTCAAAAAGATGATGAATTTACATGCATGACAATCACGTACTGGACCAACAAACGTAAAAAAAGCACACACACACGAACAAATGAAAGAATGTGCTACCTATTTGTGACGTGCGCCGAACAAAACGGAACAAGTAGACGAACAAAATTTCCCAACAATTTAATTTGCAAGCGCACAACTTGTGTCCACTGTCAATAATAATATAACCAGTTTACATTGCTACTGACCTTGCGCCATTCATCTTCATGAATGTGCTTCTTTTTTACATTTTTTAAAATGTTCTTTTCAGCTATGTTTAATTTTTTTTTCACCACTCTCCATCTTTCTCTCTCTCTCTCTCTTTCGCTTCATCGTTCGTTTGTCCATTTGTTGTCTTTTGACGATATTTGTGTTGTTTTCATTTCGTTGACCATTTCATGGCATATTCTAAACGATGTTTTGTCATTATTTTGGCCCCGGTGGAATATTTGTAGAGAAAAAGAGAGAAAAGTCAACGATTTCAAGTCATTTTTTTATTCGTTCACAGTCATTTTTCGCCAAGTTCAAGCGCGCTGCCCAAAGGAAAAGTTGTTTGTGCGAGTCGGATTTGCTTTTTATTTCGTTTAATTGTCGAGTATGTTGGATGTATCACATCTAATTCAAGCGGAAAGAACGAAACGAATTCACTCTTTATTCTCCTTCTTTATCGCGCGTTTTTTTTTAACTTTTTATTTCTTTCATTCGGTTCGTATGCGAAGAATTCTTTTCACTCGAAATATTCTTTTCTACTTAAACATGTTTATTTCATTTTCGTTTCTTTTTTTGATCATTACCTCAGCGTTTTTTATTTAATTCGCTTCCATTTGTGATAGTTTTCTTGACGATGTCTATTTAAGAACAGTGACAATGGCAATTCTAGCCGTGGTTACCTTTGCCATTGTTTGTGTTGTGCCATAGAATAAAGCAGGTTCTATGAATAGAAGTGAGAAAGAGAGGCGACCAAAGAACCAGCAAAAGCCAAAAAAAAGCGAAATGGAGAATAGAAAAATGAATAGCAAATTACTTTTTTTATCTCTAAATATGAATTAATTAGCTTTTCACCAAAACAAAACTGAACAAACAACCGTTTAATAAAATCGCCAACATATTTTTCACATCAGCTTGCTGAACATAAAAGACACACACACACAAATGTAAGGCACAGATGGCGTACGGTAGTGCAAAGAACTTTAACTGCAGACTAAATAGAAAAGTCGATATTTGAGCAGCCAAGAGAGTGCCAACAACAATGAGAGCACACGTATCGAATGAGAGCTGAACAAACATGTATTAAATTCATAACAATAACAAAACCGCGCCACATATTGTACAATTATTTTCGCATGCGAAATTTTCTTCGCTATCTTCCCATCGATTCGAAGACGTACAATATCGTCAATAGATTCTTGGTTTTTGGTTTATGCAAAAAGATCGTTGGCGATGTCATTTTGGTTGGTAGAATTTTAATTTTTGATATCGCACAGTATCGCTGGTCTTTTGATTCTCAAAGCCATACACATGCCGAAAATGGTAAACGGGTCCAAAGATTAATCGATTTGTGGCGGCGAAATGCAAAAATTCTTTTTAACCATTTACTCTTTCTCTGTCTTTCGGTTATTTGATTCCAGCTGTTTGATGGCGGCAAAATGCTTTGGCCCCAAATTCATTGCTAATTTTCAATTCCCATTTGGTATTGTTTCAATCTTGGGCAAAAATAGTTTGGGCTTTATTTGGTTCTGCGATTTCCTATTCTTTCGCAGAATTTTTTTTAGTTTCGTATTTCAAGCCACCACGTATTGATTTTGTTTCAGTGTGTATGCGATTCGTTGTTGTTGTTTTTTTTCGTTTAGAGAAACCAAAATAGTGTTGATCCGTCTGATTTTCTTAACTATGCGATGCACTTCAAATCGTTTCTTCATTTATCCCTAATGGTTGTTAATTTTATTTTATGGCTCTCGGTGTGTCTTTGTGTGCATTTGTGCTTCTTGATATTCGTGATAGCAACTGGATTCGGAATTTTTTTCTTCTTCTTTTTCTCCTTGCATTATTTGGCCTGCATCCATTCAAATCATTGTTGCTGTTAACCGTCGTCATCTTCGATTCCGCGCGAGAGCAGTTGTTCGTTTCTTTTTTTTTATGCTGTCGTTGCTGTTGCTGCTTCATCTTCTTCAAGAAGTATTCTTTGTGCGCGAATGAGTGGTGTTGTTTTCTTCATCACCATCATCATCGTCATCGCGCACATCAATTCTCCTGTGTATAAAGAGTGTGTTCCTGTTGTCTGTTTTGACCGTTTGTTAACATCATCTATTTGTTGCTGCCATTCTGAGTAACTATAAATCTTGCGTGATGCTAACATTCGTGCGGTTGGTTACATACGTTACGAGTGAGACAAATGTTAATATTAGAAACTTAATATTTTGCCAGCTTGTTCGCCAATTGCCTGGCTGCAACTACACACGGGCAGTGGCAATGGCATGAGCAACAGCAGCAGCAGCACCAACAGTCTTAACATCCATGATTGTCATTATCATTAACATCATCGAGCGCATATATTGCTATTACATTACTATTTTCATTGCATGCATATTGTTTGTCTTCTTCTGCTCGGCTGTATTTCGCGTGTGCCTTCCAATCGTGGCTGGTTGTTGTTATTGCTGTTGCCAATTGCATTGGATTTCTTGGATTTGCCTTTTGTTCTTTTCTTTTTTTTCTTCTTCTTCTTTCGTTTCTATTTTCTGTTAACGGTGAGTTGATTGTAGAATAAAAATAGAACTGGATACAGTGCAATTTTCAGTATATTTTTATGCTGTAAATGATTGCAAGTTTGTGTGTACATTGTGCAGCTTGTTTAAAAGATATTAAATCGGCTTACAACATAACATACACACACAATCGCTCACTCGAACACTCACCTAAGTGAATGATAAATGCAATGATGAACCGTGCCTGTTTGACAACGACCACAAACAGCATACATTCCAATATATCAATGGCATCAACATGTGATTTCATTCGTTAAGAAAACGCAATTTTATGTCTCATAATCAGATGCATTTACGATAGGGAAAAATAGTAAAACGCATCTAACGTTTTTGCATTTTGCTTTTCATGTGGTGTGCACGTTCAGAAGGAAGTTCAGCAAAGCTGACAGGCCAGGTTACTCAAGGTTATACATTGGCAATTTGGCATAGAGATGCCCGTTACATTGTGATATTACTTCAGGCAAAATATATATGTATGAACGTTCACACGTTGCATCAAAGGCTGGCTGCTTGTTTAGACAACATTTCATTTCTTCTTTTGATTTTGACAAATTTACATTAACTTAAATAAATGTAACTAGAATCACTATATTATGTATGCCCAAAGGGCCTAGTGCTTGGTGCTTATTATTATGGATTTCGTTTTAATTTTACGGCTTTTTTTTATTATTGGATGAAGTCGAAAAAATCAAATATCGTGCTAATAAACATGATTGCTTCAACCAAACAAAAACCATGCGAAATTGAGAACACGATCAATTTCATTCTTTCTTAATCGATACTTTATACATATAAAGAGAACACGAAACCTAATCGAATCCAAATCTCTTTTCATGTCCAACAATCCACGGCCAATCACGTCGTCATACACCCGAGAAAAAAAATAACAAATTCATTTCAAAAATCTACGTCTTTGTCTCGCGAACGAACTCATCTTCTTCTCCGTCGTTGTCGATTTTTTTTTTCAAATGTATCGATCACAAACAATCGCTACACACGGATACATATCGATTAGAGAAAGATGATAGCCGCCACACCAATCGGTCTCTGTGTGTATAAAAATATCAACGAAATTCGGTGTTTTAGGTTGTTGTAGCTTTTTCTCATTATGAAATGTGAACGACTTTTATTCTTCTACAGTTCATTCGCTTATGAGTAATAAATTTGCCAACCACACACCGTTTTTTGTTGTTTCGCAGCGCGTAATCCCTTGTATGGTCTGATTTTTAGAGGTCTTCTTTGAAATCATTCGGATTTCAAATTTGTGGAATTGACTTTAAAATACAAAACCATATAATTCTTCTTCTTTTTCGGGTATTTTCTTTTTGTTTAATAAGAAAAAGTTGAGCGAGAGCGAAAAAAGAGAGAGAATAAAAACCAACAGCTTAACTAGTTGAAGAGTCTTTCCAAATTTGTTGGTTTTGTTACTTTTCTAACGAATGAAACATGAACTTCAACATATGTTGCCACCGCACATATTTAGCGGCTACATTTTTCTGCCACAAAAAAAAACATCGTTAGCGTATTATCTTGCAGCCACAATTTGCAAGCCACTTTTTTGCCACATAAGTTTTGACTCTCGATGTATGTGTTTTTTTAGTCTTCTTTTAACTCTATCATTAAAACGCTATCTTGTCATTCGTTAGCATAAGCTCGTGCAAATCTGTCGCTTCATTTTTTTTTTGCGTTGTTGTCATCACACTATTTTAACACATTCGGGTAAATTGTTGATGTAGCATACGACTTACTTCGCGTTTTATGGGCATTAAATTTTCGGTCGAGTTAATAATGTCTTCTTCCTTTATACGTGTATATGCTGATTGACGTTAGAGTCAACTCTATACTACGCATTACCATTTGCCGTAGTTTTCAGTGACTGCATCCAGTTTTTTTCACACTTTACTTGCTCATGATGCCTAGATTCACGATAGAGATAGTAATTAAGTTATCGCAAATCCATTTAGAAATTATCTTGCAGCTAATGTATACCTATCGTACGAGGTTATTCTAAATGAAGCCATTCCGGAATTGAGCCATTCGACGTCGTTGAGTTTGATATTCTAGAAGGCTTGGGAACGCTTCACATGAGAGAATCTTTAGGATTTTATCATTTCAACTTTCTATTTTTTTCCCCGTTGTCATTTGTATTTTACCGTTTTTAGTCAAATGAATAATGATTTCAGTCTATAAATAGAAGGTTAAAAGCAAATTAGTTCTGAATATTCATCGGAATAAAATCGATTGGGAAGTGGAAAACGTATGATTGATTTGGAAAAATGATATGTCGAATATTAAACGAACAAATGGAAAACAACAACACTTAATTGCAATTTCCGACCATCGATTTTTTCTTTCTTTGAATTGATGAATTAATAATATTTTTTTTGGTCAGCAAAACGATTATGTATGGTGATTCGGTGGTTTTTTTCTTCATTCGTTCAAAAATCGATCTCAGCATTAATCGTACACATCATATCAATAAGTATGATGATTCCAGAAATGTTGATTGCGCGTTCGAATGTTATTAGGCAGAATAATATGTGGAAGTTCATTTGTGAACTCTTATTGTCGTAATTATTAAGTGTTTAAGTGAATATACATGTTTAAAATTCAAAGCCAGAGCCTATACGGCAGCATAATATGCGATGAGAAGAGTCGCCGCTCATCTCTCATCATCGTTTCCTCTACAATTTTTATTCTGCTATGTACACTCAAGAGCTAAACTCGATTCCATTGAGTAATTTGCTGGAAATAACAGATTCCTCAAACGGTTTTTATAGCTTACAATCCAAAAATTACGACTGCTTCACAATTATTGAGAAAAAACGGTCAACATTCTTTGGCTACTAACATGCTATGCGCGATTTATAGTATATATGCCCACCAACGTCTCTCTTTCTCTCTCTCTCCTTTTTTTACTTGCTCTCAGTTTGCTCTCTTCCCAGTTCATTGACGGAGTGTGTGTTTTTCTCTCTCCCTCTGCACTTGGTAGTGTTGCTTGTTCTCATTAGATTGTTGTTTTCAATCGTGTTTAATTTGATGAGTTTTGTTTCTATTATTTCTATTCAAGTTCCGTTTCTTTTTTGTTCTCTGTTCGGTGTGTGTGTTGTTGATTCAATTTTATAGCTGCCGTTGGAGGTGATGCTCTTGGATAAACCAGAGTACGCAAAGATGAGTTTGGAATTTCAATCGAACGATCAGTATCCGAACAAGTGACCTACCTATTTATGTGTCTATATATAAATAGTCCACGTGACGCCATAAAATGCTCTGAATTCGCACAACAGCCTCGCGTTTAAATGAATTTTTTAAAGACAACGACCACGTTCATTTCATCGAAATTAATTTAAATTGAGCAACCGTATACTGACCTAAGCGAACATATGTTGAAAAGAAAAAGATTATGTTGAAATATAGAACGTTTTGCATATATGATTTTATAACGATAACCGGTAGATAAGAATTGTACACGAAGAAGAGAAGAAGATAAAAATAAAACGGGATAATGTTCTATTGGCATTTGCATAAATTCACATTTTTGTGGTGATGAAAACCAATTTCAATGTCACATACTCACAAAATTGAAGAGAAAATGCCTGAAAAGATATCGCAAATCAAGATGCACACACTGCTGAGTGAGCCCAGTGTGTGTCTGATGATATTGAAGAAAACATAACACTCAAGCGGAAGAATCTCCGCTGAACGCCAAATGTTGATTAATTTAATTTTATGATATTTCTTTTGCATTATTGTTATTGTTATGACTATGACTATGATGTGCTTTCCAGTCATACGTTTCGTAAAAACCATAAAAAATATGCTGCATAGAATTCTCTGGTTGTGCGTTAAGCGCATCATTACTGGTTTTCCCGTGCGCTAGGTATATGATGTTTTTCCTTCTTTAGTTCGTCATTTTTTTCGTGTTCATTTCGATGTAATTCATTCATACACTCATTTCGATCGTTTTCGCTCCTCACGAAGCGAGACTAAGCGCTTATTACCATGCTACTTTTTCATGTGGCTCTTTTTTATTTCTCTCTCTCTCTTTCTCTCTCCGTGTTCGATGTTGGCAAGTTTTGTCATATAGATTTGCTTAAGTCGTGATTAACATCATGTTTATGTTACGATCAACTCTTGCTCTTGAAATTGCACAAAAACACATGTACATAAACACATTGCAGAATCGCGTCGTACGCATCAATCGAATGCTGATGCGCGAACCATAATTTATAACGCGATTTGTAATTTATTATCGATCTATTATTAGTTTTACTCTCTGCAATATTGGCTTGGGTCTGGCCGTGCTCTGCAATCGGCCATAAGTTTTTATTATGTATGAGTGATTGTGGAAAATGCATTTTCTATGTATCGCATCAATTTTATTATGAATTCATTGGTGAGAGAGAGTATTGGTCTTGATTGCATTGCCACGTACACTGTACGTTCCCGGCTCAAGGGAACTTTGAGCCGATGAATTAAATTTATGAACGCATGAATATAATCTATTTTTATTATTTTTCTTTCATTCATTCAATAATTACACAAATTGCCATTGATGACGATTTTTTTTAAATGCACACACACACACATGCACATTTGATCGGTACATCACACGTAATTTATAATAAATGGCAATCGATAGAGTATAAATATCGTCGCGAAAATGTGTCGTGTTGATAGAATGATAGTGATTTAGAGAAGTGCAAGAGAGAAAGATAGAGAGAGAGAGAGAGGAAAATGCAATAGAATCGGTGATATGACACCAAAAATAAATTAATTGTAAACGAGATGCGGCAACCATGCACGCGATATAAATGGCAAAAGCGAACATAACTGTTTAAATCTCAGCATTATCGGGCTTGTTTTCACCATCATTTTTTTTACACACTCTTGAGAATTTTATTGAATGGACACATCGAAACGAATTAGAATGAATTTCTAAACGAGTTAGAATCGATTTTTATAAACTGCGAAATTGGCAGTGCCAATCATTGAATGAACGTACCACAAGCGAAATGGGTTTTAAAGAGTGAGATCAATGTCTATGAATAGATATGGTGCCATGCGAAACAAACACGCGTTCAACGCATATTCTGTCACATCTATTCTCCATTCGAATTCTATGGACAAACTTAATTAGTTTTGTTTTATATCCGGCGACAAATATATTTTACGAATCACATTTATACGGCGAATATTTTTGATATTATTATTATTATTATTATTTGCGTGTTTTTATTGAGAAAAATGGTTTCGATGTATGCAAACAAATTAAGTGTGCACATTTTAAATGGTATTTTGGTATTGGGGTGAATGCGACCCTATTTACATGTTGCCTACACCAAAGAGCCACGATACACTCGAGATGTGTATGAATCAGCAGCGGCACGTCAAACAATTGTAAATTGCAATATGCGCGCACTCACAACATCCGACCTCAATACGTCGCCACCAATATCGCATAATATCCGATTTCACACACACCTAATCTTCTTTCATTCATCGAATGTTTGCGCTTCATTTGTTCATCGTCTTTCGTTTGTTTTATTCTTCATTTTTCTCTGTACTGACTCTATTCTAGTCTATTTTCGATTAATGTGTAAATATGTGTCTCGGCCGTTCGATTTCTTCATCTTTCTCGCATGCAATCGATTTGATACTTAAATCTGGGGCGTTTGAGATGTAATTTTCGGGTGGATATTTGCAATTACGTTCGACTATTCATGGATTGCGATGAGGGAGAAACGCATTTGATGGCAATTGATTTGGATGTGCTTTGTGTGCACATTAAACGAAGACAATTCATCATAAAGAAGGGCGTGCAATTGCTACATTGATGATGTGGCCATGATAAATTGATAAATATCAAGAAAATCGCAATTTTGTTTAGCATCAAATGCAAACATAAAGCCTATTAGCTAAGTCGACCCGCAAACCAAATATAAATCCACCCACACTTATATGCCATTCACGATGTCAAACACACATTCAGCATTGCACACAAAAAAAAAATACTCCGGGGGCTGTTGATGTTTTGACTATTCCTTAACATAAGTCTGTTTACATTTTCACCAGACGAAACGTGATTGACTTTTTGCTAACATATTTAAACAACGGAACACGAACAACTCAACATGCAACACACTCAATATTACACGTAAATTCAACATTGAATACGCCAAAATGCAAACAAATTTTCATTCATTGTTTCAACAACAGAATTATGTTTTCATTGTGAATTTCGGCTTGTACAACGTTTATGACAAGTGACATCAAAAGCCAACATAGAAATGTAAATTAAAACGCAAAAATTGGGTTTTTGTGCTTTGTTGAATGAACACAAACTATTCGTTTGACCGCAAACACACACGAAAAAAAAAACATTCTCGATGCAATCAGTGTGCTCGCAAAATGAAATTGCATTCAATTAAAAGCGAAAACACGCATTGTTCTCGATAGAACTGAATAAATGGTCATTGGCGTTGGATATCAAACAATAGACCTGAATTAATAATAAATCCTCGGTGAACGAAATGAATGGATTAGTTTTTATTACAAAGTATAGTGTCAAAAAATCCTAAAATCCACAGACAGAGCACAAATGAAAATCATGAATGGAAGGGTGTGAACAATTTAGTTTTAACAATGGATATGGTTTATTGGCATTCTTCTCGTTGTTCTCTATTTCGCAATAAAATACCGTTTGTTTTCTCTCTAATCCATATTCAATAAAATTTTGCGACTCTTTGAGTCGGTAAAGTCTTATTCATTGTGCGCTCCAATTTGTTCGTATTTGAATACTTTCATTAATGTTCACCCACCAAAGTGCGGCCTAGACAAACAATAAAACGAGAGCGACAGGCACCGTTTGACACTTTTCTCTCTCTTTCTCTTCAATGACCAAACAGTGCGACTCGTTTTTTTGTGACCGACATTTCAATGTCTTCTTGTTTCGATGGAACACTTTTTTCATGTTGATATGGTTGTTGTTGTTGTCGAAGCGCCATCACTACGATTTCATCAACAACAAAAAATAAACGGTATGTGGATCGGCCAGTGTGTGATGGCACAGTAAGCAAATGACAATCATAAGTAGATTAAATATATGAATAGTTCGAGTGGAACACACAACAAACCGCAGCAAAGAAACGACGGCAGCAGTGACAAGAACGCGTAAAAAAAAGAAAGGAATTCTGAAATAGAACTTGTTTTAAAATCTTTCTCAAGGGTCTTTGTACATACTATATATCATCATCTTTCACTTGCAGTAGCAAATAAACAACTCTCATTGCGACCAAATATGAAAACGTATGTAAATCAGTGACCGGTTCGCGCATATTTCTATGCCTGATAGCTATGCTAAGCATAGCGGAGACGCAAGCCGCAACGCACCCGTCGCCATTCGATTCGAGCTATATTGTATGCGCACGGTCGTCTGCATAAACGAACATGTGCATTGTTCATATAGAGTGAACGGCGATGCGTCGGTTGCGTTTGCGGCTATGCTTGGCATATCTATGCTACCTAGCGTATTTAGGCAAGCATAGAAATATGCGCGAACCGGTCACTGATGTAAATCGAGTGCGCAGCGACCACAACAACGATATACTGGAATTGAATTGGATTCAAGTATGCATTAGAAAGAAAGAAAAAAAGTCGTACGCATAACCGCATTCTCGCTTCAGCTGCTGTTCTTTTTTTTTGCCTGTGCTCTCTCTGTCTTTCGACAATTTGCCTACCAATTGATTGAAACTGCTTTTACGCTGATCACATATGCTGTTTATAGTATGTTTCCAATTCTATTTGGACTTTTTCCATCGAAAACGAGTCAACGAATTCTTTCGGTGATTATTTACACAGTGAAACGAGTTCGGGCCACACTTCTTTCCATTAGAAAATGTGAAGTGAAATGATGATGCTGAATTGTAAAGAATTTTTAATATGGAGCCAAGCAAGAACTGGATTAATATTATTACCAGCAATAAAGCGTGTAATTTAGTCGAATGTGCTATTTTTTTTTCTTCTCTTATGAAAAATAATAAGATTTTTGTTTTAGAATATCATACATTGTTGTTTATCCATCATCATTGCTTTTTTTACTATATCATTTTTATTCATATGTGGTCAGCACTCATACACGCACACGCATCCATTGTCAGAGACACATCGAGTAAATAGAATGTGATTTCTGTATGATGTGGCTGAAAAAAATCCATTTATAAAATGTGTAACGTGACACATACAGTGCATTGAATAACAAGCCATGTGTTAATGGTTATAACGAAAAATTGAACGGATTCATTTTAATGTTAATGGTGTATTGTTTCGATTCCGCGATCTTCGTCCACCGAATTATGAATATCACGAAGTGATTTTAATTGAAATAAAACCTCAATCGATGAGCCGCGTTTTATTTCCCAAGAAATAAAATTGAAACAGAATGCCATTTGCGAGAAACCAAACTAATCGAAAAGAACTTTTCGTTTTAATGCATGACAAGATGCTGTTCTGATTTCTTTCTCGCCGTTATAAAGCACATTTCCAATGAAATTCTCTCCTTCTCTCTCTCTCTCTTTTCCCACTTCACCTTTCATTCCGATTACGAGAAGACAAGATAAAAAAAAATCACGCGCTATAGACATACACATCATAATTTTAACAGTAAAAGTTCTCTTTAATTTCATCAATTTAAAAGCACGCATTACGATGATAGAGAGCAAGAGAGAGAGAGAGAGCTACGTCGGACGACTCTAAGAGTTATTTAAACAATGACAGCGATTTGATGATACCGTAAGCACGTACGCGCAACAGAAGTGTTGTACATTACTACATTTTGGTTGAATTCTCTTGCGCTCGATTTTTAGATAGACAGACAGACAGAGACCGAGCCAGAAAAAGCGAAATAAAAAGAGAAAAGACAAACAAGAAATCTCGCAGTGTGTTGGTTTTTTCGGTGAAGAACAGCGAAAAAAGGGCACAGCAAAAAGAGAAAATGTGAATATTACACTTTAATATTGACAATTAAGTATGGTGTAATGTAATTATGCAGATGATTCGAGACCGAATGTGTGCGTGATCGTTGTTTTTGATATAAGCGCTGCTAATGTGTCTTTCATCCGTATTTAATCATATGTGGCTAATTTGACGGATTGAGAGACGCAAATTGAGCCACATCTTGTAACTGTATTCAGCGTAATTTTGATAAAGTGACACTGATATAGGTTCCGTTGTGACTACCGCCTCTACCGCTACTGCTGCTGCTGTTTCTGACATTTTCCTTAATTTATTACTGACTGCAGCACGCGAAAAACATAACAACCTATATAATTAGGCACTCGATTTTAACTTGTGCTTCTTTCACATTCATTCAAATTATTACAATTCCCGTTCCACGCGTCACTTAATCTCTTTGGATTTCTGATCTCAATTTTTATATTTCATTCCACAATTCGATTTAATGAAATTGCGAGAACGAAGAAAAGTAATTTTTTTAAGTAACATTTTGTTCTGTAGTAAAAGTACTAAAATGCATTTTTGGTTTCTTTTTTTGATATTGAACAGGTCCACAATGACAGCGTTTATACCACGTGGAACGCGATGGCTTGAGATTGGAGCGATTCTTGCTTTATTTCTAATTATCCATGTAGCTGCTAACGATACGGGTAAGTTTAATGATGTGTTTTGATAACAGCCTGATAGATAGATAGATATTGCATTAGAATGATTTCAACAGAAAATGTTCATATATATCCACTTTAAATTTGGTTAACGGGATTTATCTGATGTTATAAAATGCAAATTGCGAGAGAAAAAAATAAGTGAGCTTTACTTTACACTGCTGAGATTACTCAGCTTGTTGATCTGTACTGTATGGGAAAAAAGCGGGTGAGTGAGAGATGACGATTTTCAGTTGATTAAAAATCATAAATGTCGAATGGATTTTAAAATTAAATGAAGATTGTGCGCTTTTTTCGCATTGGAAAATGGCAAGTTCAACGATTTACAATCAATTCTCATGGTGATTATTTATTATCGATGTCGATTGGGTGAATGAAATAAATGACAGACATGCATAAATTATGAAATATTTCTTTTTTTATCCGTTTAGGAGGATTACTATCAAAAGAGCAAATCAGACATTTGGTGATTCTTTTGACGTGTTGGCATATAATAAAGATATTTATGATTTTTAAAAAATCCTACAGATCTCTCTCGCACAACCACATACAAATATACATATTCAAGATTCTAATTTATTTATTCGTTAATGCCAAAGCCTTTTTTCTCTCGCCTCATTCGTATTGTGCAATTCACGAGAATTATAAAAAAAACACACGCACAAACAATATAACAACAAAATGCTCCCTTAACAATTTAAATTTCATCAGTTTATTTATATCGATTTTATATTTGTTTTCAATGTTTTCGTTGCTGTTTTTTTCCTTTTAATTCGTATATAATTTTCTTCTCATCTCCTTTTCAGATTTAGCAACATCGGCCGATTGCTATTACAACTATAATCATTATAGCGAAGGCGATCGTATCCTAACAAATGAACCATGTTTAAATTGTACATGCCATAATAAAATGCTAATGTGCTACCTGAAGGTATGCCCGTTTACAAAGCCGATTGGCCAAGATTGTACGATTGAAAAACGCGAAGATCAATGCTGTCCAATTATTACGTGCCCAGAAGGTAAATATACACGCAATGATACACGCGCAAAATAGGCGCAACAAATATAATAAAGAGATTTTTTTGTTGTGATCTCCCATCTTGGTGGAAGAGAAAGGGAGAGAAAAAATAAGACACATAGTCATTGCAACAAATGCACTCACACACACACCCAACAAATCAGCGTGTGCATTTTTAATTGCGTTCGCTTGAACGAACTGATTAAATAAAAGTTTTTCCGTTTGTTTTCTCAACAAATCTTTTTTCTTTCTTTTTGTTTCATTTTTACTCTGATTGCGACTTTTAGTGCCAGTTGAACTCGACCATAGTTCATCGCAATCGACGACTGATTTAGCAACGCACCAGAATCACGGATGTTCGATTGATGGCGATTTTTATCCAGAAGGAGCTCAGGTACACGCCAATTCTTTTATCCACAATGCACAATTCGTCGAATTGAAATGATTGAAAACGGAAAAGACAAAACAGAACAATCAAAGGATTTCATTTTTTATAATCATTCATTAACATATCTATCTTCTTTATTTGATGTTTGCTTGCCAAATGAATTTATAGATTCCTGGAAATCCAAAGAAACCATGTGAACTGTGCTATTGTATACGGAATATGACGTCTTGTGTAATGCAAGAATGTACATTGCACGTTGATGGTTGCCGACCAATTTACAATAAAGGCGTCTGCTGTCCAGTTCGTTACGATTGCGGTAAATTATTAAATGCGTTTTTAATGAATCCTGATTTTCTTTTTTTTTATTATATTGTGTTAATTGCACACGGAAAGCAATCAAATTTGTTTCCATCTCATCCCATTTTGTTTCTTTGTGTTTTCTTATATCGAATTTGTGTTTATTTTTCTTTGTATCAATTGCAAACTGTAGCTCGCGATGATGATTTACCATTAATGCTTGAAGATCAAACGACAACGGAAGCACCGTCACAAGGTTTTGTCATTACAACGACCAGTGCACCAGTTCCATCGAATGACTGTTATCACAATGGCCTCCGATATATCGATGGCGAGAACATTGATACGGAACAAGCATGTGAACATTGCTACTGTATGCGAGGCGACATTGTGTGTGCGGTTCAAGAATGTAAACCACTTGAAATGCATGGCAAAAATTGTTCGGCTCGTACACCTGGCCCAGGCGAATGTTGTCCACAAGTTTATGAATGCGAAAGTGATTTACAATCGACAACTGTGTCAGATCAATTGGATGAATCATCGGCGGCCACAACAACTTTGGGATACAAGGACGATGCTGCTGAACCGGTTTTGACCACAACTCAAGAAGCAGTCGTCGTTTCATCATCGGAACATTTTGAAAAGGGTGCCATTCCAACAGAGCCATCCAGTGTTGAGACTACATCGCATGGAATTGATGAATCTGAAAATGAAATTCATGACAAAGATTATGATCATATGACCGTTAAACCATCACGAGGCAATTTCACCGCGGTACAACAACCGGACACAATCAATGATCGCATTGAAGGTGAAGAGAGTACAACTTTATTGAATAAATTGGACGACAGTTCAGCTACAACCATTTTAGCCGAATCTGGATCGTCAGGCGATGAAAAAATCACCACCGTCTTACCGATGGCCGGTCAACCACAGCAGGCCTCCAAAGATGACACTGAAAATGAGGGAATTTTGAGCAATTTGTACACAACCATCAAATCCATTGTTGAATTGGCCACCACATTGGGTCCAGTTGAAGAACCAGCACATAAACCACATGAAGATGATGAATTTTTATCGAATGTAATTCCAGGTGAAGGCGATTGCTTGGACAATGGCATTAGCTATGCAAATAATACAAGCGTTCCACCGAGAAATGTTTGCGACGAATCGTGTTTGTGTCATAATAGCATTGTTCGTTGTGAAAAAGTGAAATGCGCTCCAATGCCACCAAATGCTGAGAATTGTAAAGTTTTGCATGAAGACGGTTTGTGTTGTCCAAGCTATCATTGTGAAAGCATGGAATTTAACACTGGCGCACCATCAACACAATCGGCCGAAAATCAAGTGATTCATCGTGATGAACAACAATCACCACAAGTTGAGGGTACAACTGCAGCTCAATCAGTCGAAGAAGAAGAACAAACAAATGCCATTGACAGCAAACTTGACGATACAACACCTCAATCGGCAGCTGCAGTGGCACCAATTTCAAGTAAATTGGATGATACTTATGAAATGAAACCAGAGGCAACTACTATCGGTGCTTCAGTAGTTGAAAAGGAAACAAATGCACCAGAAACTGAGAGCTCACCGGCAAAGGTAGAACAAGAAATGCCAAGTGAATTGGAGGAGAAATTTGGAACCGAACCAGCTAAGACTGAACCACCGGCTAAAGAAGAAATCGCCTCTGAACCTTCGAAATCGGAAGCAGAAAGTACAACATTGAAACAACAAGAAGAACAAGAGCAAAAAATTGACGAACAACCGGAAATTATGCAACCAACTACCGATAAGGCAGCTGAAGAAATGCCAGAAGATGCACAATCACAACCTGACAAATTACACGATGAAGGCGTAGATGCAGCAAAAGAAAGCGCATTGGATGTAACAACTCAAGCTCAATCAGAGCAAAGTGATGAATTGTCTCCAACAACACAAAAAGTACAACAAGATGCTGACGTTTCAACTGAAGATCAAAAGGAAAAAGATAGTTCAACTGAACCACAGTCACAAGAATCGCAACCAACAGAACATGACGAACAAAAACCAGAAGAGATCGGTACAACGGAAACACCATTGAGTCAAAAAGGACCAACTGAAGAGGAAATCTCAACTGAATCACACAAAGACAGTGATACATCTACCGAATCACTATCAGAATCTCAACCAGAATCACAACCTGAAAAGATTTCAACTGAAGAGCCATCAGGTCAAAAGGTAGAAGCTGACATTTCAACTGAACCACAGAAAGCTGAAGACGAACCACAAACAACACAGCCAGAAATTCAAGGTGCTGACGAGGTTAGTGTAACTGAAGAAGGTGTCAAATTGCCTGAAGAACCATCGTCAACTGAACAACAAAGAATGGACGAACAACCAATTGAGGCCACAACAATTGCAGATCAACCTAATAAATTGGCAGATGAAGTGTCCAGCAGTGAAAATCAGGCCGAAGAAGAAAATTTAATTCCAGATTCAACCACCGACGGTCACATTGTTCAACATGCCGAAATTGAAAAACAACCTGAACCAGCCGAAAAGATCGAAGACGAACAAGTAACGACGGAAAAACCACCTGCATCTGAAAGCGAACAAAAACCAAGTGAAGATGAAAGTTTGCCACAAACTACACAGGCTTCGGATCCAAAATTATCGGATGAATCACAAGAGAAGGGCGAAGAAGAATCAGTAGTACCGACTACAGGTGCTCCAGTGCCAAGTGAATCAATCGATAGATTGCCAGAAATCAATGAAATTTCAAGTGAAAATATTCCAGAAGAGCACAAAACTGAAGATGATCTCCCTGCACCAACCACTGAATCGGAACAAACGGCAAATGAAGCGCAACCAGAAAGTGCTGATAACAAAGTTGAACCAGTCACTGACGGTCAAATCTCATCAGAAGATGCACACATTCTTGGTCAAGAAAGTCCATCTGAGAAACCCGAAATGGCAAGCACTGACGCCAAACAGGAACAACCATCAAGTACTGAACAAGGTCAAGAGGAATCGACGACATTGGCAACGTCAAAATTGGATTTGGGTGGCATCGACATGAATCAATTCAAGGAAGGCGACGTGGTCAGTGAAGAGGATAAACAAGATTTTGATTTAGTTGAACCAACAACTGTTGGAAAATCACAAGATGAAGCAGCAAGTTCCACTGAACCGGTTCAACAATCTGAAGTTCCAGAACAAAAACAACCGGAAGAACAATTTGAACAGAAGCAACCAGAATTGACGTCATCCGAAGGTATTGAAGAATCAATTGCAACTGATAGTCCAGCTCCTGAGCAACCAGTATCCGAAGAACAACCAGCAATCGCACCATCGCAAGATGAACAGCACACTGAAGAACCACTTGTTTCTGATGAAAAGGTTACAACTGAAAAACAAGCCGAAGCCACAACAACATACGTATTCCCATCGAAACAAGAAGATCTCGAAATTGTCACCGAAAAGATTGTACCATCGAAACAAGAGGACTTGGAAATTGTAACATCAGCTCCAGAAAAAGAAACCTCAACAGAACCACATGATGTTGACATGAAACTCTCAACGGAATCAAAATCACAAGCTGAATTGGAGCCATCAACTGAAGCGTCCAGTGAATCAGAAGCAACCACGGCTGGCAAAGTAAGCGAAGAACAACCACCATCATTCGATGACACATTCCTTGAAGATCAACACATTCCACCAGCTGCCACTGAAAAAGAACACATGGAACATTCCTCAAGTGCTGGAGTTGAACAAAGTGAACAAACAACATTCAGTGTGATGCCCGACAAACCAAGCGAAGGCACTGACATGAAACAAGACGAACATATGCCAACGGATGCATCAGTCGCAAGACCAGAACTTGAAGCTGGAAATCAAATGCATATTACCGATGATGATGCACAATCAAAACCGGAACTTGAATCATCAGTTACCACAGAAGCTATCAAACAAGAACCAGCCGCTACAACATCGGCTCCAAGTGTTGTTACTCCAGAAGAAAGTGTGAATCGAATTGGTGAAGAGGAAACCGTTGAGAATGCAGAAAAAACACAACAACCAACCGCAGAAAATGCAGTTAGTGAAGAAGCTCCAAAAGAAGACGAAAAAACAGAAGAAGAACAACAACAACCAATTCATCACATTCAAATGGCAACCACCGAAGAAAATATCATCGATGTGACAACACTTTTGAATAAGATTCATGACGAAAGCATTTCACAAGGTGCATCAACTGAGAGCGGCGCTGAAGAAATCAGCACACAAAAACAAGAACAACCTGAAACGCCTGCACAAACCGAATCACAATCAGAATTGGACAAGTAAGTGTTATTGGGCTATTATTTATTGCATGGATTTTTAAGTGGATACATAAATTTAAGTATGTAAAAACAAAACGGCACAACTACCGGATTTCTTTTGAAATGACGTTTTAAACTCTGAATAGCTATACTGACTTGAGTAGCGTATAATTCGCTCAACGTCAAACTCGAAACTCTACTTCTTTCTGAACTTCCTAAAAGTGCGGATTCTTTTAACAAATATAGCGTTTTTTATTGTGTCATAAATAAATGTTAACGGAAATGATTGACTTCGTGAAAACCGTTCTTGTAACAGAATTATTTGTTTTATCGTTTTAGATCCAAAGAAGAGCAGAAACCAACTCAAGAAATTGAATTGTCACAAGAGCCAGAGATTCAACAACAAACAACCGAATACTCACAAACACCCGAATTGACGGAACAACAAACGCAAGAATCATTAACACCACAACAACCACAAGAGCAACCACAAAGTACTTCAGCTCCAATGGAACATGATGAAAAGATAGAATCTCAACCGAGCGCAGAAGGTATTGCTCCAGAACAACCAGCCATTCCAGTCGAAAATGATGCCACAACCGAAGGAGTACAACAATCAACTCAACAAAATCAAGAAATTCCGGCCGAAGGAACAACTGAACAATCGAAAGATGAAAAACCAATGGTTCCATTGGCTCCAATTACCCCATCTCAAGACGAGCATAAACCTGAAGACGATTCACAAGAACAATCCAGCACTGGTGCACCAATTTTGATGGAAGAGCATACGACACCACAACAACAGCAACAACAAGAGCAAGAAGTGGTCACTGATTCGAAGAGCGAAGGTGAGGTCACAACTCAAAAGGATGAGTCAATCGAACAACAGCAATCATCAACTGAAGGCATTGTATCACCGGTTCCAGTTGAAGGCAGTAGTAGCCAAACAGGTGTATCAGAGACCACCACATACGAACAAGAGGCCATTGCAACCAGTGAACCATCCAAACCATTGATTGCTCACGATGAATTTCCTGCTGTTGAAGAGTCATCACAGAGCGCTGAAAGCAGTAGTGCCAGCCAAAAAGATGAAAGCGAAGAGCAATCATCAACACAACCATCGCTTTTGGATCAAACAACGATTAAGAGTGTGGTTGATTTGATACAAACATTGAGTCCAATTGTATTCCCACAAGAGCCAGAAGTAACAACAGTCGCTCAAGCAGCTGAACAAGAACCATCATCAAGTGAACCATCGATTTTCAATCGAGTCGATGCAGATAGTTCATCAGCACCATCGGTCGAACATGATTATCAAACAACCGAATCAGTTGCAGCCGAAAATAAAACGGGCAGCATTGAACAGCAATCAAATGTGTATGCCACACCGCCTGAATCAGCGAATAAAATTCCATTGATTCGCGAACCAACATTGAATGAGATTACGACGAAACTTGCCGAAAGCTTTGATACAACAACATTGCCATCAATTCTATTTACAAGTAGCCATACAGAACGAATTAGTGATAGTACAACGATTAAGAATACTCAAAATGAGATTACAGAGTCGACGCATGATATGGGATCCGGAGTTGGTTCACAACCATCGTTTCCACCATCATTTGAAGGCGGATATGGAGGAAATGTGCCATCAGAATATCCAGAAGAATACACCGATGAAGAAGAACCAACCGTATTCGGTCCGGGTACATGCCGTTATGGCGGCAAATTATATGTATCGGCTCAACAAATTCCAAGAGACGATCCATGCGATTTTTGCTTCTGTTTCCGTAGCGATATTATATGCTTGCAACAATCATGCCCGCCACCAATCAATGGATGTCACGAAGAACCAATCCAAGGATTCTGTTGTCCACGATACGAGTGCCCGGTTTCAATGGGTCTCGTTTTGAATACAACGACCACAACAACAACCACTTTACCACCATATCTGTCACATTTCCAACGAAACAGTGGCAAAGTCACACGAAGCGGTTGCCAAATTCAAGGAATTACATACAAAATTGGCGAACGTGTTACAACCGCCAGCGGACCATGCATCGATTGCATGTAAGTACAATTCAATTACTACATTTCTTCTTCTTCCTCCGCTTTGTTCGCAAATTCTTTTTAAAGAAAGTAACAAATTCACTCATCTTGATTTATTTTCCATTTCATTCATTTTCGAATAAATTAGATGCGGTGGTGATGGCCAAATGAAGTGTGATCCCAAAGTCTGCACACCCGAGCCAATGTTGCGTCAAATGATTGCATCGGCGAAACGAAGATAAAACACTTATTAAGAATGTGTTTCACTACAGGACATTACACAACATACACGTTTAATTTAAAAGAAAAAAAAATTGCAAAAAAAAAAAATGAACGATTGAACGAGCGCGTAAATGAAACAAGAAAAAAAAACACAATTGGAAATTACACGCATTTTAAATGTAGCTTCTAGGTCTGATTAGTCTGTATAAATATAAAAGTATGAAGCAAGTATCTAGTATCTACTGATCTGAAATGAAAGTTAAAACAACAACAAACAAAAAAAAGACGTAGCCGTAATACATTGAACGTAGTTTTGTTTAGAGTATAAGCTTAATTTAATTTAGTTGATGAATGTGACACACGCGTAATAATTAAATTAATTAAGAAAAACAACGTACGATATAAGCATAAGAAGTAATTCCATTTGATAAGTTAAGCAGTAGAGAAAAAAAATGACGATACGTATATAAAAAACAAAAAAAAACATTGAAAAAAACTCGAAATTAATTGATAATCTATAATTTAAGAACGGATTTAAAAGAGAAAAAAATGAACAAAGCAAGAATACTTCAATTGAATTCAAATTAGGTAAACTCAATAAAAAACACTCGTGACATGCCGTAACGTTAGTTTCTTAAATTATGTCATTTTATATTTAAAAACAAAAAAAGTGGAAAAAAAAATCTATTAAAAAGTATTTATTTGGATATTAAAAAATATTTTCGTGGTTTTATTTTTATATAGTGGTTTGAAACTTTTCAGGTAGCTTTTTATCGACTCTCTCTCTCTCTCTCTCTTCGTAATGAAAACAGTTTTCTTTTTTAAAAAGGTAGGCCTTGAGTTTGTTTATAAACTTTTTTCCTATATTCTTTGTCTTTATTGCTTTCGAATTGTACCAAAGAAAAATTCTATTTTTGTTTGGCACACAAACTTTTGTCAGGTAAACAAAATAGTTTAACATTTTCCAGTGATGATAAATGTTCATATACTTTGTACGACACTGGCCCAAAACTGTCTGTCAAAATATATCATGTGGAACATATGGTATGTTTTCCAGTGTTTTGAATAAAAAAGGAAAATATGAAAACATGTAGAAAATACTCTAAAGCACTTGCCGTACACTGGCATACAGGACTTTCATTCAAGCAAAATGCCAACAAATTCATTAAAACTAAAAACATAAATAAGCTGCAACATCGATTTTTATCAAAATCTATTGATGTCAAACTAGTTTACAAAATGCTGGTATGCGGCAATTGTATCGATAATCATGTGCCTCGCTCTCTCTCTTATTTACATTTACGTTTTCAAATAAATTACAATGGTACATGGTTTGGCCGAATGCCAACGCAAAATAACTAGAACAGACTGTGAAAAAAGTCAATTGAAATGACATAAAATTGCATGGCATATTTTCATTTTCTATAAATGATATACTTTATTGTTATAGATCAAATAGCTTTTCAGGATATACATCATACAATGTTATTCGGGTTTTGGGTATTTGTTTTTAATTAATCAAAATAATTTATGTAAATTCAAATTTCCACTTAAATTCAGTCATGGAAAATGATTCGCTAACAATTGAAATAAGAAATACAAATGAACTTTAAATCAAAGAAAACTGACAACGGTAAGAATTTAAATTATAAAACGAATGGTAAAAACATCAATTTTGAAAAAGTTCGAAAGAAAAGACATAATTTATTAAAATCCATAGAACTTTAATTCGTTTAATTTTATTACCGAAATAAGAAAATATTCATTAGTCAATCAATTAGGTTTGTTTTGTGGTTGCTTTTGCCTCTCTCTTTTTTTTTCAACGGTATACATAAAGCAAATTTAGCAAATTGGAATTAACGATTGGTTGATTTCATAATAGAATAACCTTATTTTAGATAATGAGGTTTTTTCTTTGCTGCAGCTGTGTTTGTTAAGGAAGCAGTTTAAATATTCTCATCATACAATGGTGTTGCGTCACCGAGAGTCATTGAACGTGGTGAAGTATCTGTACGCGGTGTACTTCGCACTGAACGTGGACTTTTGCCAGATTGATATTGTGGTGTTTGTTTGCCCTTGTCATCGTAGCGAGGTGTATTTGATTTTCTACAAAAAGTAAGGAAAAAACGTATTTTTGTCATTTCAGTGAAGTTATTTGGCTAAAAAAATGCTTTTTTTGAAACTTACGATGAAACTTGTTTGCCCCAACTGGCCACTGCATCATCCCAATCGTCTTCAGCATCAGCTTGATACGACGATGTTGGTTTGTTGCTTTGTCTATGAAAAAAAAAAATCTGTTTAATGAAACCGATCTTAAATTCAGAAAATGAAAACTTACTTTGGTGTAGCCCGTTGTGTTGGTGCATCCCAATCATCATCGTCCCAATCGTCGTCGCCGGCAGTACCGTTGCTTGCGCTCGGTTTTGAATACGATGATTGACTTTGATGATGTGGTCGGCTGTGCGAACTTTGTGTTGGTGTGTATCGATTTCGTGGACTAGGCACATGTGGTGATGCACGATGTGAGTTGCGTGACCGATTTCCCGATGCCCATTGTTGATTTTGTGAATGATTTCCCTGATACTGATTCGATCTAGGCCGATTTTGTGCAGGCGGTTTTGGATGTGCAAATACAGCGCTTGGTGTTGATTGGGCACCATATCGTGGTGTTTGTACCGCATGATGTGGCGTTTGATACGGTGTCATGAACGGTGTTTGACCGCTCGGTGTATATGGAGTATTTACATACGATGATTGGCTACCATAAGCACCAGGTGTATGTGGATAGTGTGGCGTTTTGTTCGCTACTTGACTCAGGGAATGTAACATATGCGATGGTAAATTACGTGCAACTTTATTGATTGCTTCACTGGCGTAGCTGGTTTGTGAGATATTCGGTGTTGGAAACGAACTGCGTGTACTGCTTGCGACTGAACCGCGTGGCGTAATGGTTGGTGTTGGTGTTGCCGTTGGAATTGGATCTTTAAAGTGCTCTTTAAACCATTTGAGCAATGAATTTAATGATTCGAATGCTTGTTGACGGAAACGAAAACCGTCTGGCGTTACTGATACATATTCATGACGAATTTTACCGCGCGGTAAATAGGACAGAAGGAATTTTCCGGGATAATTTTTCGATGCTGATAGGAAGTAATGGATTTTATTTGGATTTTTCTTCTTTTCCTCCTTCAGCATTTCTTCCATTTTGTCTTTCATACCGCCGGCTGCATCACGATAGTACTTATAGCCGAGCAAATCTCGTGCATATTGTGCCATTGGTGTTACATGACGCGCAATAATTTCATCCAAATCTTCAAATTCATCGTTGCCAATCCAAAGTGATGAACCCAGACTGAACACATTTTCTTTGCCCTCTTCACGGACATCAATGTGCTGATAAATATCATTGGCCACCTTCCATGTTACCGTCAAATGGTCGGAACCTTTACTTGATGGTCGAATGATGACTTCACCTTGATCCATAGTTGCCATTATTTTAACCGCTTCTGCATACGATTTATTGTGGAATGCCGGATGTACTATGATACGTTTGGTGTACTGTTGACGTGCAGTTTGTTTCTTACTTTCATCCTCTTTACGCATTTCTTTTTCTTCTTGATCGTGATCATAGTAATTGTCTTTTTTCGGTCGCCATTCGTTGTTGCGATCCAATAAATCCGAACTTTTCGACGAACAATCAACACTAAACCGTTCATAATCAATTTTAATGATCCTACAATGAATTGCTTGTCCAATATGAACACGTTCTTCAGGGTGCGTTACATGTTTGTCAGACATTTGTTTTAAATGTATAAAACCGGTCACACCATTTTCCAGTACAATTCGAATGCCTGTCGCCTTGCCCGGACATTCGCTGGCATCAAAATGGTTCCACACATCGTTCAATTCGGGAAAATCATTCTTCATACAGAACGGACACTGCCACAGACCGGTTTCAACATTTTTCTCTGGATCAGCATTATCGAGTTGATCACCTTGCGGTTTTCGATGCACAATCCCAATCACTTTGGCCAACACCAATTTACCCACATAGAATGTGTTACGATTCTCTTTTGTCAGCACTTCAAATAGTTCTTCACGACTAAGCGGTTTATAAGCTGGACGAAGATCTTTATAGCGTGAATTCAGTTCATTTCTAATATCATATAGAGTGATGCTTTTATTGCCAAAACCTTGACGTTCAAGTTCAACAGCAAACGCATCCAAATCTAAGTCTTTCAGTCGTTCCGGCGATTCAAGAATTTCTTCCAAAGCACCGGCCGGATTCGCTTCGTCATCATCGTATTCCAAAGCATCGACAGCCATTTTTCGTGCCCATTCATATGTTTCCGGATGCACTCTTGAACCGTCCAATACTTCCACATAGGTTTCGGTGCTGTCACCCAATGAATTTGTGTCGATTTTTATAAAGCCCGAACAATTGATAAATACTTTTGGGCCCATGTGACAATGGGTAACTAATTGTGTTCGATTTTCCAATCGTTGATTTGTTTGCTTGAGAATTTTTAACAATGCTTGACCTTTACGCGGACCCAAACCGCAAATAAACTGCACCAAATTCATGGTTAACGAATTTTGTACGGCTAAATTGATATCGACACCAACTTCATTGGTGCGATTGACAAATTCTAAATTGATTGCATCCAATAAGTCTTCTTTTAGCAATTGATCTTGCAGTGTGTTATAGCGTAAGCATAAAATTTCCTCGTCGGTCGTGCACAATTGTGAATATTCAATGAGTGGATCTTGTAGGCGTCGTGCCACCGAAATTGCTTGTCGTAAAATGATTGGATATTCACGGAAGTCAGTGCTGCCTTTCTTTGAATTGGCATACACTTTTGCAAGATCATTGTTAATGATTTCAACGGGAATTTTTGGAAACGGTTCATCGCTGTTTTCCATTAAGTAGCCAACAAGTTCCTCTAAATCACGTTGTACTTTTGTTGCTCGCATTGATTCACCACCGACTACAATCACATGTGGCTTTTTAGTGCGTACAAAATTCACAAGCGCTTCTGTGTCTGGTGCATCTTTATCATCGGGCGTAAATTTTCCACGTCTGTACGTGAATTTTGGTAAACGTAAGTAATCAGTCACTTCACCATCGGTATTAATCAATACGGTGAATGCAGCCTGCGATGGATCGTCATCGAATGCAACGCTCATTACACGAACACCTTTTGTTGTGTCCCAATCGTCGTCGTCTTCATCTGGAAAGCTTACACTGTACGGTGCCGGTTTAATCCATTCGCTCAATTTATGTGCACACGACAATAGAACATACTCCTTTGATTCGGCCAATAAAATCGATTTCAACTCTTTCCTCAAGTCGGGCAATACCATTTTGGTGATGGCTTCTTCCACACAACTTGCGCGCAATGCATTCCATTCTTGAACGTTTTTCGAGAATTCATCACGTTGATAGAATTGCTTCACCTCTTCCAAATACGAAGACGATGTGTTGCCTTCAATCACTTCAGATATTGTGATTGTTATCAATTTATCATCTTCGGCCATACACAATTTCAAAAATTGATCGCCGGTCAAATCCCGTACTGGTTTATTCTTCAAATATTTCATTGCATACACCGCATGATTTTCATCAACCTCCTTTTGGCCTTGTTTCGTTGGATTTACAGAGATTTTAGCCCGTTCATAGTATACTTCACGTACACTTTTCCGCAGCATTGGTTCACGTGAGATTTGACGAGCCACAGCGAATTTAACCGCATGCAAAATTTCATCGATGGTTTGAAATCGTTTGCTTACATATTCATTGGCCACTTCGTGCGGTGCGAGTGCTTCTTGTTCGACATCGTGACGCTGATAGTTATCGCGTAAATTCTCGGCAAATTGTTCGGGTGTTAAACCGAAACGTTTTGCAAAGCCCAAAATACCAGCTTTGCGACACATTGAATATGGACCAGAATCACGAGCCGCTTTCAACGTGTCTTCAACTTGATCGTCGTCATCGTCCTCATCTGGTATTTCTTCCGGTGGTTCGGCACCTTCTTCCAACATATCAAGTTGCTTTCGTCGTGCTTCCAAACGCTCTAATTTACGCTTTTCTTTCTCTTTTTTACGCCATGACTGTTGCATTTCAGGTATTTCATGTGCATAATGGAGCAAAAAGTGTGCATGGACGTCTTTCAATTCTTCTGGCGTTTGTACCGCGTTCAAGCGATCAATGTCATCGTCTTTAATCAGTCGAACATCGTCTGGAATCGCATTATCTGGATTGTTCATCAATTTATCCAGCTGATAATTTCGCATCTTTTCAAATAACAACGCCAAATTTCTTTTACGCGTATGCAATTGACACCATTTTGAATCGTATTTATAGACAGTCCATAAATCGTTAATGTCGAGTTCAGGCCGTACATATTCTTTTCGATAGAATGCAATGAATGGAACTTCAAGCTGTTGATTACGCATGAAATCCAATGCTTGCTTTATTTTGGCAATAGAACTTGGTGGTTTATTTTTTTCCAACCATTCTTCACCCGTACCGGTACGATCTGACACCGTTGACCGTGTAAAGGCCTGTTTGTAAATCCATTCAGCCTCCTCTTCCAATTCGACCGAATTCTCGGGAACAGCCGTTATTGGAATATCACGCAATTGAATTCGCTCAGGTATATCGGTTTTTCGAATCTATTGCAAACAATGCCATTGTTAATTAAGATCACACAAAATATTTGATTTCATCAATGTAATTACCTCATTGTCAACATCGGTAAAATGGCCGCGTTTCAATTCACTTGGTTCGTAAATTTCGAAAATGGATTTCTTGGTGGTTTTCTTTTTAGTCGTTTTCTTTGGCCGTTTTTCACGTTCACCATCCACCCCCTCATCTTCATAATCGTCTTCGGCTTCCGATTCAGATTCATAATCTTCGCCATATTTTTCAAATTCATCATAATCGAAGTCAACACCGAAAATATCTTGACCTTCTTGCAAATTGACATCGCTGAAAATACGACGGGCCTAAAATGATTGCAGAAATGTGTCAAAAAACATCAGATTAATCGACATATTGAATTTTTCACATGAAAATGCGTGTACCTTTTTCTTTTTCTGTGTGATTGGTTGTCCATCATCGTCAACAATAAAATCATCGGCATCTGATTCTTCATCTTCAATCTCTTCATCGTATTCAGCTTCCATGCGTTGATGATCTTGAACGGATCGTCTACCTTCATCGTCCTGTTTTTGGTTAGAAAAAACTTAGTTTGATATTTATGCAATGGATTCCATGCAACTACTTTGATCCACATTACTAATGAAATGCGACATTAACAACTTTGGATCGAACTGATCGACATGAATTGTACACATATCTTGTAAAAAAAACTACTATAATTATATGATTTTCTAAAAAA
This sequence comes from Contarinia nasturtii, assembly GCF_009176525.2. Taxonomy (NCBI): domain Eukaryota; kingdom Metazoa; phylum Arthropoda; class Insecta; order Diptera; family Cecidomyiidae; genus Contarinia; species Contarinia nasturtii. The sequence continues at coordinate 4,210,509 of NW_022198383.1, read as the reverse complement.
AAATCACAAACAAATCCCCTTAAACAACAGCGGGAATTGATTAAATTGTCAAACCAAAAAAAGGTCACACACTTTGAAAAGAATTCCGAATCATAGTAAATTTTACCTCTATAATTTCATCCTGATTTTTTTTATGTTTAATTTTGTAGTGTGAAAGCATGAAAGTGATGCGAAAAAAATTTTGAAGAATTTTTTTTTGTATTTTAAATGCAAATTTTTGGCCAAAAATTGGAATATAAGGAATCGAAAGACAAGCACAAGATTTAGTACATGTAATAAAAAACATAAACAAAATTAATATAATAGTCAGCATTAAAATTGCGGTGAATCTGCTAAAAATTAATATGAAACTTACGTCGTCACCGTCAAACAGTTGATTGGCGATCTTTTCACGATCCATTCCACTGTCTTCTTCTTCTTCGCCATCACTATCTTCGATTTGCATTCGCTTCAAACGCTTAAACCGTTTCTAGAAACACAAAATGAATTTGAAATTTTTTGAAAAAAACATTTTGAATGATACGAAATCTCATATGTTAATCGAGCAAAAAAATTAATGAAAATGTTAAGCCTTACTCTTCGTTGAACTTTAACCCCCAAATTTTCTTCGAGCAAATCGTAGTCATCGTCTTCCAATCGATCATCTAACTCATCGTCACTTCGACTTCTGCGTTTTTGACGTCTGGATCCGTCTGAATTGGCAGCATCGCTATCTTCTTCAATTGGATTGTCATCGATCAAATCCTATACAAACGAAAAAACCAATTATTTTTATCCGAACGGAACGGTGTGAATTCTCCTTAAAAATTGGCAATATACATACATCTAATACGCCTCCATCTTCGTCACCATCATCATCTTCCTCACTATCCGACATTGCTTTGATCTTTTTGAGCTTCCTACGCTCATGTGGCTCCAAATCCTCATTTTCTGAGTTCTACATCAAAATAAAATGGAAAATTAAACAAAAATCATATTAAAAATAAATGTTTCAATGCTTTAAAAAGTTCGTTCGAAAATACGCGCGAAAAATACATCAAGACATTTGTAATGTTTGCTCCGAATCATAGATGTCGTCGTGCATCGGCATTGACTTGTCTGCCAATTACCATCAAATATGTACTACTTACATATGAACATTCATTGTATTGAATTACAACATCATACAAAATTCCATACTTTTATAAGTTCTGAGAATTGTTGCTGAACCATTTCAATGCAATGATTGATTTGTATACAATTATCAGATCACTTTTTTATAATTTCGTAATTATCATTGCGTAGCGGTTTGTTGACTAAGGTCACATAGCACATAGGCTCGACACACAAAAAAACCAACGTTTATCAAACAAATATTATGGCAATCATTTGTTTGAACTTGATTATTTCTGTTGGAATCAATAACGGTAAACATGAACTTTGTATTGGACACTTTGTTCCAAAGTGCAAAATATCAGAAAACCTAATATTTTCCCAATAATATTTGTGCATTATGAAATGCATGAACTTACATCGCTTTCAGATGCTTCGGAATCAAGGAAATCGGCCATTATTGTTGTGTAAAATACAAATCCAATTTATTTAAGCACATCAATTAATTGGATTATGTACAGAAAATTGTAGTTTTCTACAATTTTTTGGCGATATTTCTGAAAATTATCACTAAAACGCACTAGAGACGGAGATTTTATGCCGAGCCAAAATGGATTAATATCTACCACTACAAATGTAATGTTCGGTGAAACGTCAAACCATAACGATGTGTACTAAAATATGAAGTACTAAACCTACTTGCACGATGCGAGTCGAAAATGTCGGTTGATTTGGATAATATTTATTTGAATTTTTTGAGATTTTCCTAAGAAAAAAACATTGATGAAAAATATTAAAGAGATTTTTGCCTTTTTTCTCGTTAATTTGTAAGGCTATCAGAACAATAATAGAATTTTTTTTTCATATAAACCGGCTTTGTAATTGATGTCTAGACAAGAGAGTAAAAAGTTCTAAAATTGTCATTAGCAAAGGTGCCACAGTCTTGGTATTTAATGACGTACAGTGCATTGACAGTTACCGATTGTTTGACAGTCTCTGTTTGGCTACTATCGAATACACAGTGCTTTCAACATACAAAAATTGTGATAAAATAAAAAAAAGCCACAAAAAATCTCATTCTAGACTAATTTATTTAATTTAATTATTTTCCGTGTTTCGATTGATATCCAGAGACTAAATTCCCAACAACCGCAACAATGGATTATTCAAAGAAGCGTCGTGCCAACGGTCTTGGAACGTTGAGTGAAGAGAGCACCGATGATGAGACTGATTTTGTGCCGCCACCAGAGAAGAAACAATATGCCGAAAATTATTCGGCAAAATCACTTCGGATGATGCAGAAAATGGGTTTCACTGGCGAAAAAGGTTTGGGAAAACAAGGCCAAGGTCGATTAGAGCCGATTGAAGCGTCAACACAAAAAGGACGTCGTGGTTTTGGTCTTAAATTAGACGGTCTTGATTTGGCCGCAACAAAATGGACACCAGACATGGAAAATATGCAATTACGTGAAACAGTCACATTTATTTCCGACTATTCCGATGATTTGGAAACAAAATCATTTGACGAGCTGCGAGCATGGATGGTTGAAGGATCAAAGAAGCTTACAATTGACGATGAAACTCAATTTTGTAATCCGAACGTGCTGAGAAATGTGTTGGCGTCGAAAAGTGTATTCGATAAGTTGGGAGCCGACGATATGAGAAATGCTCGCACGAGATCCAATCCGTTTGAGACGATAGGCAGTGCTATTTTTTTGAATCGAGCAGCAGTTAAAATGGCCAACTTGGATGCAGTGTGCGATTTCATGTTTACAAATCCACTCGATGAAGATGGAATGCCACTTGTAAAAGAGAATGAACTATTGTATTTTGCCGATGTTTGTGCCGGCCCTGGTGGTTTTTCGGAATACGGTAAGTTTGACAATATTTTTTTTTTGTGAATTTTATGCTGAATGGTGTTCTTTTAAATTTTCAGTGTTATGGCGTAAACAATGGCACGCAAAGGGATTCGGCTTCACATTGCGTTGTGAGAATGACTTTAAGCTTGATAAATTTTTGGCCGGCCATCCAGAAACTTTTGATACATTTTACGGTATTAAAGAAGATGGTAATGTGTATGATCCAGACAACATTGAATCTCTCACGGATTATGTGCTCAAACAAACATCGTCGGGTGTTCATTTCATGATGAGCGATGGTGGTTTTTCGGTCGAAGGCCAAGAGAATGTACAAGAAATCTTATCAAAACAATTGTACTTATGTCAATGTCTAACAGCACTCTCAATCGTCCGCGTCGATGGTCATTTTGTGACGAAACTTTTCGATTTATTTACACCGTTCAGCGTGGGACTCATTTATCTCATGTATAAATGTTTCAAAAAGATCAGCATTATTAAACCAAACACAAGTCGGCCAGCGAATTCCGAGCGATATTTGGTGTGCAAGTGGAAGAAATCCAACACAGATGCAATTCGACAGTATTTATTTGAGGTTAACGAAAAATTGTATGACAACTGTAATCCAGAGTTGGACATCAACGAGTTGGTCCCTTTTGAGGTGATACAAAACGATGAGATATTCTACGAATACATTTGTGAAAGTAACAATGTAATCGGCGAAAATCAAGTAGTTGCTTTGCTCAAAATCGCCCATTTCAGTAAGGACACAAATTTACGGGAGCCAAAGCAAGAAGAGTTCAAAAGCGAGTCGCTTTCCTTTTGGAATGTACCGAATGAAATGCGTAAAGCACCCGCAAAACCACCAACAGATCAAATATTCAAAAATCTTATGGATACTTGGTATGGAGAGAGACAATTGTTGTTTACATCAGTCGAACGGCGTCTAACACTCCAAACAAATTTCAAAGATACATTTTTTGACAAAACAGACTGGGCATTCGTTCCTATCGACGTGGTTGAAAATGTCGGCAAAACGATACGAACATTTTTCATGAGCAAAGGCAATTCGGATGTCTTTAAATACACAAACAATCACACATGGGAACCGCTGACAGAAATATTTATTGAAATTACACCAAATACATTATTCTATGGAGAAATCGTTAAGGAGTTGACCGGCGAAGGTGGCTCCCAAACAATGGTATATGCAATGCATATAATTGATGGCATCGTTCTGGGCGGCATGAACATTCGAAATTTCAAACTGGAGAAACGCAATCGACTGTGTCGCAAATTTGCCGAATCGTTAAATAAACCACCGAAAAACATTGGGATCAACAGTGATCGAGTTAAAAGTACAGCAGCAATTCGATGCAAAACACTCTATCCACTGCTGGATTTACGACGATTTTTCGGCTCTCTTACTAATTACCGACTGAAAGATGGCAAAGTTCGGCTTGGCCATCTTGTTCGTGATCTTATGAATCCAAATCGATTTTATGTGCCGCGCGGAATTTTAATATTCAAAATTTTAAAACCGAATTTATGCAAACGATTCGATCCACAACGTCAAGATTATTATTACACCGATATGCAAAAGATTCCGAACCAACACTTTCATCTCAGCGATATACCGGATCCCGAAATGGTGTACAGCTCATTTCGATCAACATATCAACATCGAAAACTTTGGAAATGGGAGGATCCACTACAAGTTGAAGAAAAAATTAATGATGCATGTCGTCGACCGGACCTACTCTATCGAGTAGACTTTGAACGATTCATTTATAATGATTTTTAATTTTTTGTATAAAAGCAACAATGGACGTCTAAAATAAATATTTTAACATTGTTTCCATCAATCATTTCTTTTTTTTAATCATTTTTATGAATTTAATGTCAAGTCAATAAAAGAAAAATACAAATGTAATGACCTGTTCATATTTAAAGTACTACATACTTAATAATAATACTTATTAGACGTTAATAAATAAAATAAAATCATTTTATTTAAAGTTACGTTGTTTTTATAAAACATTTTGAATAAAAGAAATCACTCTTTACCTATTTGATTTGGTTACTTTATTAAAGAAAAGTATGGCGTATTCGAGTAGAAATCAAAAAAAATGTACTCTCATTGAAAAAAAAAGAAGAATAGCAACCGATTTAAACTATTCACTTAAGTAATATCGAAACACCAGAGCAGCGGTACTTTCTATATGAGCGGCTGAGGGAAATTCTGCCAATTTTTTTTAAAAGAGTAATGAAACACAATACACCATCAATTAATTCTTGACGAAAGTCATGTTGACAATGAAGAAAAACATAAAATACTTATGACACCGCTTCATTATTTCGAACCACTAGAAAGCAATTACCATCAAGAGACCTCTTTCAAAGAAAAAATTCAAAGCTGCTGTAAAAAATCCCTTTCAATAGTTTTTGATGTGGTCAGACGAATGTTCTAAAATTGTCATTCGTTCTCTTCTTTTTTTGGTTAGAATTTGTTGCATATCATTCCGCATGCTTTGACAGTTAACCGTTGTTCTTTAGTCTCTGTTAAACTGCTGCAGTGCACACACTGAAAAGTAATGCGACTGAAAAAAAACTAGCGTACCTTCCATTACAAAGTTAAAAAGAGCGTTTGTATGTTTTTTTAAAAAAGTTTTTTTAATTGTAGTGCAGAGACTAAATTTAAAGCCATCAATTTCAAAATGGATTTGAGTCTAATGAAGCGTACGTTCACATATTCGGAGACGACAAACGAAAATGATAGTGATGCTGAGAATGTGCCACCACCGCAGCCAAGAACAAAAATTTTTCGGCCATTCGCGGACTGTCTGGTAGAATCCCCCAAAAAGACTTCAATCAACACCAACCAATTTGAGAACTTTTCGGATAAATCAATTCAGATGATGCAAAAAATGGGTTTCACTGGCGAAACAGGGCTGGGAAAACAAGGCCAAGGTCGAATAGAGCCGATTGAAGCGTCAATACAAAAAGGACGTCGTGGTTTTGGTTATAAATTGGAAGGTCTTGATTTGGCCGCAACAAAATGGACACCAGACATGGAAAAGATTGAATTACATGAAACAGTTACATTTATTTCTGATAGTTCCGATGATTTGGAAACAAAATCGTCTGGTGAACTGCAAGCATGGATGGTTGTAGGGCCGAAAAAACTTTCAATCGAAAAAGAAACTAAGTTTTGCCTTCCGTTCGTGCTGAGAAATGTGTTGGCGTCTAAAAGTTTATTCGATAAGTTGGGCACCGACGATATGAGAAATGCTCGCTCGAGATCCAATCCGTTTGAGACGATAAGCAATGCCATTTTCATGAATCGAGCAGGAGTTAAAATGGCCAACTTGGATGCAGTGTGCGATTGGATGTTTACAAATCCAGTCGACGAAGCTGGACAGTCACTTGTAAAAGAGAATGAACTATTATATTTTGCTGATGTTTGTGCTGGTCCAGGCGGTTTTTCGGAATACGGTAAGTTTTGCAATTTTTTTTTGTTTTTGTAAATTTTATACTGAAAAGTTTTCTGTTAAACTTTCAGTACTATGGCGCAAACAATGGCATGCAAAGGGATTTGGTTTCACATTGCGTAATGAGAATGACTTTAAGCTTGATCAATTTTGGGCCGGCCATCCAGAAACATTTGATACATTTTACGGTATTAAAGAAGATGGTAATGTGTATGATCCAGAAAATATTCTTTCGTTCAGTCAACATGTGCTCAACCGAACTCCGATGGGTGTTCATTTCATGATGAGCGATGGTGGTTTTTCGGTCGAAGGCCAAGAGAATGTACAAGAAATCTTATCAAAACAATTGTATTTATGTCAATGTCTAACAGCACTCACAATCGTCCGCGTCGATGGTCATTTTGTGACGAAACTTTTCGATTTATTTACACCGTTCAGCGTGGGACTCATTTATCTCATGTATAAATGTTTCAAAAAGATCAGCATCATTAAACCAAACACAAGTCGGCCAGCGAATTCCGAGCGATATTTAGTGTGCAAGTGGAAAAAATTAAACACAGATGCAATCCAACAGTATTTATTCGATGTTAACGTACATTTGCATGACAATCGCAACACAGATTCGGACATCAACGAATTAGTCCCGTTTGAGGTTATGAAAAAAGACGAGACATTCTACAATTACATTTGTGAAAGTAACAATGTAATCGGCGACAATCAAGTAGTTGCTTTGCTCAAGATCGCCCATTTCAGTAAGAACACAAATTTGCATGAGCCAAAACAAGAAGCATTAAAAAATGAATTGCTAGACATTTGGCGTGTACCGAATGAAATACGAAGAGCACCCACAAAACCTTCAACAGATCAAATACTCAGAACTCTTATGGATACTTGGTATGCGGACAGGCAAACGTTGTTTAATGCAATCGAACGGAATCTTACACATAACACAGATTTCGAAAACCTATTTTTCGATAGATCGGACTGGGCATTCGTTCCTGTCAATGTGGATAGAAATTCCGGCAAATCGGTACGAACATTTTTCATGAGCAAAGGCAATTCGGATGTCTATAAATACTCGATCAGACGCGGATGGGAACCATTGATAGGCATATTTATTGAAATTCCACCAAACACATTATTCTATGGGGAAACCGTTAAGGAGTTGGTCGGCGAAGGTTGCGCTCAAACAATGATATATGCAATCCATGTAATTGATGGCATCGTTCTTGGTGGCATGAACATTCGAAATTTCAAATTGGAGAAACGCAATGAACTTTGTCGCAAATTTGTTGAATCAGTAAATAAAGCACATAAAAAGATGGGTGTGAGAAATGGTACAAATATTTACGTAGCACCACTTCGATGTAAAACACTCTATCCTTTATTAGATATGCGACCATTTTTCGAGTCTTTAAATAACTACCAAAGGAAAGATTGGAAGGTGCGAGTTGGGATTCGTGTTAATGATATTTTGAATCCAGAGCAATTTTATTTTCCGCATGGACTTTTATTATTAAAAATTTTAAAACCAAATATATGCAAACGACACGATCAACAACGTCAAGAATTTCGTTACACAGATACGTCAAGAACTCCGAACAAACACTTTTATCTGAACGAAATACCAGATCCCGAAATGGTGTATAGCTCATTTCGAACAACATATCAACATCGAAAACTTTGGAAATGGGAAGATCCACGACAAGTCCTCAAAACAGTTGTTGACGAGGAAAATACCGATCCGGACCTTATCTTTCGAGACTACTTTGAACAATTCATTTATAGAAAATACAGACTTATTTACAGAAAGAAAGAAAATTAAGTATATTTTGTATATTTTGAACAACGTTAACGGTATTGTGTTGAATTTTTGGTTTTTGTCTATCGATCTTCAGCGATTTTTATTCATTATCGAGTCAAAAAATAGAAATAGGAATTTTATTAAAATGTATTGTAATGTATTATACAATAGAAGTGAGAATATATATACAACACTGAACAAGATACTTATGTCACCTATTATGGATAAATAAAATCATTTTATTTCAAATTTTAAACACTTTTACAGAGAGAATGTTTAAATTTCTGAAAAAAAGAACATTATAAATACGAAATGTCGATTTTAATTTGCGAAAAAAAGACCATCAGAATTTAACCATTTTTTCTGTGTATGTATTATTATTTTTGATTCGTTTTTTTGGTTAAATCTCTGCTTAAATCTAGGAACTTAAAGTCTTTACATTGTTCATAAATAACATAAAAAATAATACTCTTAAATAAATGTTCAACAAATCCATTGATGGAAATTATTCAGGTAATTCTGCCGGATTTCTCGCAATGGAAATCTCATATAATTTACTTAACTAAAATTCGGCACTTAAAAAAAAAAAACAATTTTATATTGTATTATATTTAAAATTAGAATAGAATTCATAAGAATAATTTCAAATGAATCAAGATCTAATAATTTTTGATAAAATCATAGGTGACAGTAAAACGAATAGCAGCATAACATTTGGAGATATTATCCTCGACGCTGATGTAGATCCTCCTGGTGCCTTGCTATAGCACTTCTCATTTTCTTTGGCAAATGGACCGATTTGAGCAGCATTTGCCATTAATAAGGGAATGTATGATTGTTCGTAATTACCTACGAATAGATGTGATTTGGGTCCAGTTGCATAGATTCCAACGTCTTCACCGCCGTGCGTTTCGGACAGAAGTGGAATAGTGGCCGGATAATTATGATATGGATTCGATAAGTTGGTGTTCGATAAATCGATGCGTGTGCCATTCTCATGGTAGGTATAATAATACCCCAAACCATTTGCATAGCTTAAAGTTGTATATGGTAAACCGTCCATAGCGATTTCAGAGCTTAATCCAAGAACATCATTACCACGTTTCTGTATATTTGAAGAGACAAACATATTTTTTATATTATAATAATAACTTGAAAAGTTTTTAGTTAATAATTAAATTTTTTCCCTACCGAATGTCCATTGTAGGTCATTGTGTGTGCGTGATCGGAAGTGACGACAATTAGAGTTTCATTTTCGTTCGTAATGCTTTGTGCAAGTGCAATGGCTTTGGCAAACTCTCTCGTTTCATCAAGTGCAATGCGAGCGTAGTTATCGTGATGGGCTTTATCGATGAGTGCACCTTCGATAAACAAGAAGAAACCATTATCGTTCTTTTGTTTCAACATATGTTTGATTGCAGCCTCTGTCATTTCGGTGAGTGTTGGCTTTTGCATTTTTTTATCGACGATTACAGTATTGTATGGACAGTGGCCATTGTTAAAAAGTCCCAGCAAATATTCTGTGTTATTGGCAACAGTACTTAAGCCTTGTTTATCGTAAACAAATTGTGTCTTTCCCTGTTTCGTTCGGCTGTCAACCCATTCTTTAATTAAATCTCGTTTATCGCCACGTTTTCCAGGTTTGCCCTCCTCATCCAACACCGACGAATCACGAAATTCCTCTCGACCACCAGCCAAAACTACTTTCATTTTTTTACTTACTTCATTTTCAACAAGTTGCCGTGCAATGTCTAAAGTTTCATCTGGATCGCAACCGTTTTTGCGCAGCTCTTTATCATTTTCCCAATTACGATTTGCAATATCTATTTTATATGGTAGATAAAAACAAAACAAGTGACGATAAAAGAAGATTCCAATATAGTAATGAAATACAGCAAACGATAAAATAACGAAAAGGAGTAACTACATGAAATTAAAAATTTCAAGTATAATTAAAAAAAAAAACAGTAATCGAATTGAATAAAAAGTTTATGTCAAGTAGCGCGTATAAAAATCTAGCACTTTAATATTGGCTCTGATTTTTTCGGAGCGTAAATAGTCCTCGAACCGCTTATCGTTTCTTATCATTTAATCTTGTTAGTAAAAAAAGTGTACGTACGCGAATAGAGTCCGCCCGGTGATGCATCGGTGACTTTAGCATTTGTAACTAAACCAGTGTCTTTGCATTGATCTTGTGCCCATTTTGCAATAGACACTGTTTGTTTGGTTGGATCATTTTGACCTTTGCAATCGTTTATAGGCACCTTTGCACTCAGACCTAGGGGAGAATAACAAAAGAAAAATGGAAATAATCGAAATGAATCAATAAATGATGAAAATATTGAACACACACATTTACAATGGAAAGAAAACCGTTAAAGCTACATATATCACATCTAAAACTACATCTCTCCACTACCAAAAGTCAATTTTTCATAAAACTGTTTGCTATCGCAAACTTCATTTCATTTGAAAATTGTTTTTACTTTTAGATTAATAAATTATATCAAACCCCGGTTTCTTTCATTCTAAATCGCTTTTGATTTTTTGATTATTTAAAATGCATGTAATGAAAATTAATATAAATATGCCACACATACCCATTGTTCCATAGTTGGCTTTAACCCCGCTCAAATAAGCTACATTGTATCATTGAATGGAAAAACATTCGAAATTAGTTTAAATTCGTTTTATGTGCGTTGATGATAAATAAAATCAAATAGTAATTACCAGTTGCGGAACAAGCAGAATCAGCTACCTGCTTATCTACACAATATGTCTGGAAACAGTATTTTTAAAATAATTATTATTTTGACAGTAAATTTCATAGAATTAAGTGTTTCGATTTGATGAAAATAGCATTGTATGTATTAGTAAAAAAAATGTTTATTCACAAATAGTTGACTTCGTACCTTAGATAAGCCGAAATGAGAGAATTGCTCGAATGACAGTTGCTTGTTTTCATTTCCCAAATACATTCGTGCCGCTGCTACGGTTGCTAACGACATACCTAAACATTAGTTAAATTATTAGTCAATTATCTTCCGTTCATAAACGTCCGCTAAATTTGAATAGTACCGTCTCCAAGAAATAAAATAATATTTTTAGCTTTTTTCTGCTTCATTTTTTCCACCCGCTCTTTCTTTGGGCCATCAATAACATTTTTTAAATAGTTTTGAGCATCTCTTTTCCAATACTCAGCATCGCTTTCATCTAAATTTGTATTGAAAAGTACTTTTGGCTCCGTCGGCTGCTCCAACGGGATGAAGAGATCGGATTTCGTGAGAATTTCTACATCTGAGAAAAAAAATATGTTTTTTAGTTTTTATTAACAGATTTTTGGAAGAATGATTATTGGAAAATTAGAGCGTGCGAAAAAAAAATACGATAAAAAGTGCTAATTTTATCGAGAATTGGCTTATTTTCGCTACATCAAACAGATATTTTGCAGACAAAATCAAATCAGTAAACAAACAAATTTGTGGAAATTTTGGATTTTTGTGCGTAACACATTGTTAACACAACAAAATTAAAAATAATTCAATTTAAATCAGGAAGAAAATTAAAAAACTAAATAAAAAAATAACTTAATTTTTTTTTGGTAAAAACGATAAAATTACTTACTGCTTTGGCGTGTGGCATCAACGAATAAAAGTGTAGTAAATATGAGAATTCTCAAACTACTGAAACTAATCATTTCGAAATAGTGTTTGAAAAATTAATGTCTAATTAAAGCGACAAGAAATAAAACCGACACACTGAGAGAGAGAGGATAGGTTGTGCGTCCCGCTGTTGGTGGCTGACTGAACGAAAAAATGTTGTCTATAAAAAATTTATAGACAGTTGATCCGTTTTATTGGTTGTTACACTTTACAAAGCGTCAAACACGTTCAATTTATTGCTTACGTCTCTGTGTGTGCTCATTTGGCTTATGAGTCGTTATTTGCACAGTTTTTCGATGTTGCTTATCAAAATATAGTCATCCGTTATTGTACTATAAATGTATTTGTACATATTTTAACAAAAAATCTGAACGAATATAATTGTACATGGTATAGTAGAAAAAAATTGTCATGAAAATTACGCTATTAATAATTACAATGTTGAGAATTGTATTGTTTTCCTTATCATGTGCTAGCCTGTGCGGTGTTGTGATGTTCAATTGCTCACGTTTGCACGTGATTGTAAAACCAGTACAAACAACAGACCGAATTATACCCATAAACGTGACAAAGGATAACATAATCAGTCCAAAAATTATACTATAAATATTTTTTGCGCTCATAAAATCTCCATAAAGTGTCAGAAAATGAGTAATCTCGTTCGTATACAACAAAATCTTGTCATTCGAGGCGGATTTGTAACGCTAATTAATTTCACGACAAAACTAATGTCAATTTTGTTGCACAAATTGTTTTATATGACGTGTTGTCATATAAAAAGTAATTAGATGAAAAGATCAAGTTCGTCTTAAATTTTTATTTTAACCACAATTTCCATTAACGTATGAAAAATCTATTGAATTTGTGTACGCTAAGAATTATTGAAGTAACGAGAAAAAACAATAACAACAACAATCAGTACAGTCAATTGAACGTTTCCGATGGGCAATTGGGAAGCAACAAAGCGTAAACGATTGGTCAATAATGTACATTTTTGCTGGCTCGTTTATGGTAAACGTTTTTCCATTGTAAAAAAGTAAAGTGTTTAATGTGCGTCAAACAGCCGATTTGATTATTCTCATATTTTTTTTTCATGATCAATATTTTTTTTTATATTTTCTTTGTCTGATTGCTTTATTTTGTCGTTGCTCATAATTAGCACTTTCGTTTGTTTATCATTTATATATGAGTTTCGTGGTGCAGGGTACAAATGTGCATTTCACAAATGTTATAATTATCTTTTACGACTGGTTTTTAAGATCTGTATCTGCTGATTTTGAATGGGGAAAGTCAAATGGAAATGTAAAGTGCTGTTTTTAGTAAATATTAATCTCGATAGAGTTGCATATAGTTCAAAAGTTGCGATGAGTTGCTATTTATTCAGGCCGCAATTTTAATTCGTGTCAAAAGAATGCGTCAATCATTTAAAATTAATTCTCTCAAAAATATGGATTTTTTTTTTATTATTACACCAAATAAAAATTGTTAACAACGATGACTTGACTAAAATGGTCGATATATTCAATGAATAAACTGCACGTGCTTATCACGTTCGAGCCATAATCGAAAACACAAGCCTGTTTACAACACGCACTGATTTCTGACTTCTTTCCCCCGGTCCGAGACTTGTGTGCCGCAACAGTTTTCGAATAAGCGATAAAAGACTTACAATTGTATGTATGTAAAAAGAATGTAACAACAAATAGACTTTAAATTTAAATTGTTATCAATTTAACAAGAAGAGGTTCAATGGTTTTACAACACCTAATCAGCATATAAAGTAAATTCCAACAGCAAAAATTCCAATGACGACAAAAAAATCAAGCCATCTATCAATTATTGTATGTTTACAACTATCACGCCTCGCTTCAAAGCTCACAAAACTTCACGAGCTCAAATCAAAACGTGACCAAAGTTTGATATTGTGTGTACTTTCACACAAACATGTACAATTACAATGTGCACACTTTTTACGATAGTATTTGTTTCCATCACGATTTTTCTTCTCCACACCAATGTGTGTGTGTGTTCACAGTAAATAGCTATATTTGCACAGTTTATTATGGCTCCAAATCGAAGTATAGTATACCATACACAAGCAAAACGAAATCGAGTGCTGATAATCTCCTTATAAATTATAAATTATTTTGTCATTTATTTTCAGTTGAATATTCTCGTTTATCCAGCGTGAAGCGGCGGTTTGCACTCACAGGTGGTCACGACAGATTTTTCAATTTTTCGCAATCAAAAACGAAAACTTAACAAAATGAAGCAGTTTGTTGTTGTCGTATTGTTGTTGTTGGCTGTTGTCGAACGTGGAATCGAAGCGAAGCCAGGATTCGATAGAGTCCCAGAAATAGCAGTCACTTCATATCTGTATCACGACGAACTGCATAGAGATTATCATCTAAAAAAAGGAGTCGATTTTGTTCAACAACAAATAACTAAAACATCGAATTTGAACGAAAATGTTGCAAAAAATACAATATTATTCCTGGGCGATGGTATGAGTATACCAACATTAGCTGCAACACGAGTTTATGGAGTTGGAGGTGAGAATTCTTTCGTAAATATTTTTTTATTGATTTTCGCTATTTTTGTTGATACATTTGATTTCTTTTCAATGCGATTTGAATTTAAATTTAATTCAACTTTTTGAATTTCTATTTTTTTCGCAGGCGAAGAAAAGGCGCTTTCGTTCGAAAATTTTCCACATGTTGCAATGTCAAAAACTTATTGCGTTGACATGCAGGTAGCCGATTCAGCCTGTACAGCGACAGGTAATGATTAAAATTCATTTATCAAAAACGAATTCGAATTTCAAATATTTTCTTAATAAATTCCACAGCCTATTTGAATGGAGTGAAGGCAAATTATGGAACGATTGGCGTAAGTAATATATGACATATATAGATATATATTTTAACAGTGTACATCACATTAAGCTTTCGTATATGGATGAATTGCACGTCCGTTGGATTAAAAAAAAATATTTTTTCCATATCCGTAAAAAAAATCTTAATACATCCGTCATCTTTTATGGATAAAATAAATATCCTTATCTATGAAAATATGTGAATATGCTTATAGTTAACTATGGTCAACTCAAAATCGCAACCTTGAGTATACATTTCACTCCGAATAAACCTTTCAATAAAAACATTTTTTGGACACTTTTTCTTTGTAAAAAAAAAATGTTGTACAAGAAAGAACACACATGGTTAGGGGTATTGATAAAAAAAATTGATATTATTTATAAATATAAATATTCTTTCTCAATTCTATTTTGTTTACGCAAAATATATTAAATTTTTCCTCGTATTTAGGTGAGTGCAAAGGTCCGGCGAACAGATTGTACGGCCGGAACTGAAAAAGCATATCACACCGAATCCATTGCGAAATGGGCATTGAACGCCGGCAAATCTATTGGTCTCGTGACAACCACACGAGGTAAATTTGATCTTAATTATAAAAATAATTGTTGAATTGCCTTTGATTTAACTTTTTGTGCTATTGTTCTTGTTCCATTTTCAGTAACTCACGCGAGCCCAGCAGGTTTGTTAATTTGATGCACATGTTTTAAACGTGATCTCGTTTTATAGTTTTTATCAATTTTTAATTTTACAATTTAATCTTCACTTTGTCGCTTTGTTCATTGTTGTTTGTATTTCAAATCGTTTTATAGGAGTTTACGCGCACACAGCTGAACGCGATTGGGAGAATGATGCAGAAGTATTAAATGCATACTGTAATGATCAATTAGTTGATGATATCGCAGAGCAATTGGTTCATGGTGAGCCTTTGCTTTTATTAATTAGTTTTTTATTCATCGATTCAAATGATAATTAAAAATGTAATTATGTGTTGCAGGCGAAGTTGGAAAGCATTTGAAAGTGATTTTCGGTGGTGGACGTAGAAATTTTGTCGACAAATCACAAAAAGATGAAGAAGGTAATCCGGGCAGTAGAACGGATGGCAAAAATTTGATCAGCGAATGGCTGAATAATCAGCACAAAAATGAACAACGTAAATACGTGTGGAATAAAGTAAGATTTTAGTCTTCTCGCTTATCTTTATTCATTGTTTAATTGTACATGTTTTTTAAATTTATACAGCACGGTTTATTATCACTTCAACCGTCTGCAAATGAAAGTGTGCTTGGTTTATTTGCACCGAGTCATTGTGAATACAACCACTTGATCGACGGTATTTCCGAACAGATTCCAACTTTAAAGGAAATGACTATGAAAGCCATCGAAATTTTACAAACAAATCCAAATGGTTTCTTTTTATTTGTTGAAGGCGGTAGAATTGATCATGGATTGCATGATAATACAGCACATATAGCATTTGAAGAAACGGCCGAATTCTCAAGAGCCATAAAATTGGCAACCAAAATGCTTAGCACCGATGACACGCTGTTCGTGGTGACTGCTGATCATTCACACACTTTAACACTTGGTGGCTATCCGGTATTTTCTGTTCTTTCTATCGATAATAATAAATTTCTCCAAAATTACACAATAAAATAAATAATTTTCGAATTTCTGTTTTGCAAAGGATCGAGGAAGTAATATTTTTGGCATTGCTTCACAAGGAGATGCCGACTTCTTGCCATACATGAAGCTCAGCTTTGCCAATGGGCCTGCCTATGAGCCGAAAAATACTTCGCAACGCGAGGATCCAACTAAGTTAGCGGCCAAAATGAACAATTACGATTTCTTATCACCCGTAACAGTTCCAAGAGACCAAGAGACGCATGGGGGAGACGATGTGGCGATTTTTGCCATGGGTCCGCATGCACACTTGTTCACAGGCAGCATGGAACAACACACAATCCCACACTTTATGGCGTATGCGTCGTGTATAGGCGACGGAATCACATATTGTAATAAATCAAAAGGTTACGGCCTCATTTAAATCTCTTTAAGCGCCATTCATACACTATATTAAGCTCAGAATTATTTATAGGAAAAATGGAATTGTGAATTATTTTAGATTATAAGGGAACAAAAAAATAACGATTTATTTACAATCGCAAATTAATGATCAAGTCTGAATGTAGAATATTTACTTAAGTTCATTTGAAATTGAAATTGATAGAACGATTGAAAAACACAAATTCTCATTCCAAAAAAAAAAAACATTTGAAATTCAATTTTTTGTTAGTTATTTCACAGGTGCTGATCGTTGTGATTAAGATTAATAGAAAAGAAGACAAGCACATTGTTATGAATTACAAGTCGTCGCTAACTGATATGTTCTGTTTCACGTGTGTTGTTTTTTTTCCACTATCAAAATCCTCGTGCTTTTTTCCATTCTGATAAGCCTGTGCGATTAATTACTAGACAAAATGTGGGTCAATCATTATAAAAATGATATAGTTTTATTTGCTGGAAAAAAGTAGTAAAGTTTTCAATGTCGCGCCAAATCGGGGATGAAAAAAATTAGATTGAAAATACATGTTAAATTTTTGTTGGATCAATGGTTTATTTATTGTAAATGATTTTTTTTAATGTCAATTTTCTCAGTTCATTTCTAAATAATACAATACAAGTCATTCGTCGGATATTTTATATATGTTTCGCATATGTTTTTTTTTGTTGTTGTCATATATTGTCCTCGAGATTTTCAACTTATTGGCTATGAAAACAGTGTTTGGCCGGCAAATCATCGATTCAAACACATTCGCACACACAATACCAAAATATCATTTGATCACACACGCGTATCATCACTAACACACACTAACCGATGGAAGATGCTAGTGATAATTCAATATATTTTTGTTGTTCGTTGCGGATAGAAAATGCCTTTCTAAAATCGGTCTCATTTAACATGACTACTTTTTTTTGTTGTGAACGCTATTCTCTGATGTGTATACATATCTTTATCTATTCTTCGTTCGTTTCTAATACATATATTATATTTGTAATATGAAGATATTTAGTTTTGTATATGAAAAAAAATGAACTATTGAAAATATATTAATAAATATAATTTGCCATTGAAACGATCCATTTTTGTGTTCTCTATCATCATCAAATTTACGTAGTGTCTTATTCTATAGTGTTTTTTTTATTTCAATATATTTTTCTTTGAACGTACATTCATAACACTACATTCATGGTTAAATTTGTTGCTGTTGATGTTCTTGAACATTTATGTTTATTGTGTTTTATGGTCTGAATAGGACATATTTGTATTTGGTATGTTTTAAATGGAAAAAGACTTTTTAAATTTTTATTTGGATTGATGTTGCAAAAATTGACGATGAGTCAAATGTTAAGTCACCAAAAATATGATAATGCGGCTGGAAAATCGACCTTGGCAATAACCATGAAATCTTTTCTCTCTTTTTTTAGACATTGTTTCCGTTTTTTATTACCACATGCATGAATGCGTCTTTCTTTCACAAATGTTTACATCAATTGAACGATTTTCCAGCCTCAATTTCGACTATGAGTGAGTTTGTGCCATTTTTCACATTTAAAAGCATCTGTTTCAAAAAAAAGTCCGCGCCATTATTGTGATCACACTTCTATTTGTGTTTTTTTTTTTAATTATTTAATGCACACATATACAGATAATTTATAATTTCACATTCAATTCATCTCATTTGTGGTTGACTCAAGACTTGAGTTCCAATTAGTGTGTTAAGTGAATATATTTTTTATGTTATTAATTAAAAAAAAATTTCTGCTGTTCTTTTTATAGTTAATAGTAGGTTTTGATTCAGATTTAGTTCTGTTGATTCTCTAAAATATAGTTTGTGGTGTGTGTGTGTGTGTTTTAAGATAGAATATATATATCAATATAGATAATCTGGGTTACATAAAATTGGTTTTTCATTTGCAAAATATATGTTCGTAATACAAAAAATAGTTAAATTAGAGTTTTTGTTTATTCCCCAGAAAGTTTTGTTTTTTCGCCGATTCAATCGATATATATATGTCTTTTATTATTTTGTTTTGTTAAATTTAGATTTGGTTAAGATATTGTATGTTCATTTTAGTTTATATATTTTGATGTAAATATCATGTGTTTACACAATAATTTTTATAATAATAAATAGTTGTTTCATTGTTTTTTTTTTCAATTGTTTCATATTGTGTATATTTAAATACTATAGTATGAGGAGACACTAAAATAATTTTAGTAAAATTACAACGTCAATTTTTGCCAGTGTGTCCATAATACATAGAAGTAGCACTAAATAGTGTCGATATCTACACTATATCGGTCCACTATATGGAAGATATTGTGGCAAGGCACCGTATCGCCCGATCGAAGTGAGTGCAGACGGCAAAAATCACAAGTTGCCGTGCGGCAGTAGAAAGAACTGTCAACATGTTTGCCGTCCGCACTCACTTCGATCGTGAGTTACGGTGTCTTGCGGAAATATCTTCCATATATAGTGCACCGATATAGTATAGATATCGATACTATGCTATTTCTATATGTTATGGACACACTGATTTTTGCACATTTCCACATCGTCGTCGTTGCCGCCGTCGATATATACTCAAAAATCCTACCACGCACAAATTCCAATCAATTTATAATTTAGTCGGAGCCATAAATGCATTTCGTATGTGTTTGAATTAACTAAGTCGCCACTTTGAAAGTAATACGCGTTGATTATGGCCTATCTAAAAAAAATATCAATTTTTATTTTAGTCGTTCTAAGATACAGATAATCGGTAGCAGGGCAAAACGCTCTGAAAAATTTAAATTCGATTTCATTGGATTTAGTGTTGTAAATATTTGTTCTCTATGTATATATATATATATATATATGAATGTTGGTGACCAGTGCTCGGAATTTCAGTGTGCAATATTGATTTGTTGGCTTTCTACAAGTTTGGACTAAATATTTGCTAATTATTTCTCTGTTTTTATTCAACTGAAATATGCATTAGAGATTTATTGATTTCGGAACTGAAGCGGCGCGAAAAAGGGACACATGAAATTAAGGAGAATGTCAGTAGTATAGCCAAAAACCAATGCTCTATATATGCGTTTCTGTTATCATATTTTCATATGTTCGTTTCGAGCATGTAAATTCATATGGCAACGAACATGCTTGAACCATGTATTTTGTTGTTGGATTCGTTTTGAGTGTGCCAATGTATTTTCATATGTTCATGCATTCAAAGTAAAAAAAAAAACTACTAAGCTTTCAAAATGTAAACAAAAGATCGTAAAACGCACTGAGTGAGTAAAAAAAAATAGTCCACCAATTTAAAAATGAAATGCAAATCTGTCCACTACAGATTGTAGACAAAAGAGGTGAGGAGTTCAAAGCAGTATTTGCGAAATTTATGAATTCATTATTTATTCTCAAAATATGTGTTTATATGTATGGGTGAGCCGTATGCGAACGAAGTGTGTGGACAGCGGCTACGAATTGTATGAGAACCGAGAACGCACAGTGACGTACTCGCTATTTCTTTTATACGCAGTAGAATTCGGCTGAATCATAGCGGTTTACACAACGCAACACTCAAAATGAACTAAAAATAAAATCGCAAGGAATTGAATAATAGTCAGTCATCTATAAACCACTGAAGTAACTCGTTGTAATTTCACCTTAAATCATGAAGATAACTATTTTGATCCTTTTGTTTTTTTTTGAGTGATTGCATTTGGCAGTAAATTTTCCAAAAATAATGTAAACTTCTACATAATACAAAGCGAACATAGTACACATAAATTAAAATACAATGAATCCCAGAAACTTGAAGAAATAAATTTTAATGTTGAAATTGAGTGCATAGTTTTTATCCATGGGTGGGTATCAGGACCATGGTTTTTAAAAGACTTCAAACGTGGTAAGAGCATGTTATTTTGGAACAATTGTAAGTTAACTTGAGTTAACTTATTGACTGGTTTGGGTGACTGTTTCGGCCAAAGCCTATAACACAAAATTGTTTTAAATTAATCTAACTAAAAAATATCTTTAGCCTATTTTAGTAAACCACAAAGAGTAAATCTAATCGGCATTGGTTGGCCTTTTGATAACTACTATTACGGAAATACGAAAATAGTCGGGGACGCGATTGCCAGTTTTATCGCATCAGCTATTGAAAATGGACTACTAAAAATGAAAAAAAAAAAAAAAAATAATAGGTCACAGCGTTGGTGCACATGTGGCCGGATTTACAGGCAAATATTTGCAAGATAGTGGATTAAAATTGCCTTGGATAACAGCGTTAGATCCAGCCGGTCCGTGTTTCAATAACAAGGCATGTAGTGAAAGAATCTGCAATAAGGATGCAGAATGGGTCAAAAACATCCATACAAATGGGGGTGGCTTCGGTAAAATCTTCTTTTATTTTCTTACTCTCTCGTATGTAAAGATGGGAATTGGACAAATCTGGACCAAAAATATTGACTACACGTTTGCCCGCAAGTTTTGAGACGACAACATTTGCGGATATATAAACGGACATTATTTATTTTATCCGATTCCCACTTTTACTCGTAAAACAAATGACAAAAATAGAAATTAATCAAATTTTGTACTTCACATAGGTATGTTCGAATTCATCGGACACTCTGATTTCTACATAAATGGTGAAAAGCGCCAGTTCCCATGCCTAGACTGGATATGTTCACATTTAAAAGCAGTTAATTTCTATCTACGCATTATCAATATGGAAGAACGGATTGCTGGATACCCGTGTGCAAGTATGGAGGAATTGAAAGCAAAAGAACATAGCAAAAATAAAAGAGTACGGTATTATTCTGGCGGAATTTTTGTAACATCCGATAAACTTCGAATCTCAAAACCTGCACAGGCGATTACATGGTTTCGATTCGATTCATTTTATTTTGCATTTCAAAAGTAAAGTTAAACATTTCCAGTAATTGATTGAATGGCTACCAATTCAGATAGAAGTTCTGGCATTTTGCTTAATTTTAATTTTAATTTATGTGTACTATGTTCGCTTTGTATTATGTAGAAGTTTACATTATCTTTGGAAAATTTACTGCCAAATGCAATCACTCCAAAAAACAAAACGATCAAAATAGTTATCTTCATGATTTAAGGTGAAATTACAACGAGTTACTCCAGTGGTTTATAGATGACTGACTATTATTCAATTCCTTGCGATTTTATTTCTAGTTCATTTTGAGTGTAGATTTGCATTTCATTTTTAAATTGGTGGAGTATTTTTTTTTCACTCACTCAGTGCGTTTTAAGATCTCTTGTTTACATTTTGATCAATATTCAAAATGTATATATTCCATTTGAAATCTTATATATTACTTAGCCTAGTTTAGCTATGTTGGTAGAGTCATGGCTCTGTACGCATGCCTACTAGGCTGACTGGAGATCGAATCTCTATGGCGACAAAATCTTTTATTTAAACAAAATACATGGTAAGCAGGTCCGTTGACATATTAGTAACGGTTGATGTAGCTCAGCGCGAGAGAAAGAGAGAGAGAGATAATGCAAAACTAGTTTTCACACACGCATATGAAAAAAAGTAGCCAATTGACTACTAATGTCAACAATTAAAATGTTGGAGGGTATTCTGTATTCATTATTTATTGACAAGCATTTGTAAGCTATTGACTTGGTAAATATAAGTTGCAATGAAAAAAGGAACCTAATAAGAAAATGTAGTTCAAATGGAAATAAATAAATGTGGTGATGCTTTTGTGGTTTACCTAGCTGTTATTGTGTATGCACTACTGTTGCATACATTACACAGTCGCTTTGACATGAGCTGTGGAAGCATAGTTAAAATTCAATTTAATTCCTTTGTGGAAGTTTATTGATTTAGATAATAAAAATATAATCAATTCTTTGCGTATTTGTTGTTTTTCAATGGTTTTGTGACGTAGTGTCAGTGAATGAATGAAAGAATGTAAAAGTGGGTGTTGTAAAAGTAGTATTCAATTAGTTTTATTTTGTTCACAAATGCAAATAGTGTGCGCAAATAGTCTAATTATGATTCCATTTGGTCAATTATTTAAGTTAGACCTTAAAGTAGATACTTAAAATACCATTAAATGGCATTGCCATTATGGCAATACAATAGCTGTCTGTTGGCTCTGTCATTGTGTGTGGGTGTCTGTGTGAATGTGTGTTGGTGAATGATTTTTCATTCATGATGTCAGTTATTTTGTAATGTACGTACATTAAGTTATAAGTATTTTGATTATTTATGGAAGCATAATTCATTGATTTGAATTTTGCATTTTTCTTACCATATCGTCTTTCCATTAGCTGTCATATACATTCAACACTGATACACATTACACAGATATTAACTGCTGCAACAAAATATGTCTATAAATAGCATGTTATCTGGTTCAAAGTGATGTGAAAACCACATTTTTCGCATATACTACTTCTTTCAACTGCAGAGCGATAAGCTCTTCTTTCTAAATGTTCAAAGTGAACAATTTACTGCATTTGTTTTCTTACATTTTCCATTTATTTTTTATTTTTATTTTTTATTTTGCTTTCTCTAGTATCTAATCTGCTCGTTCTCCACTTTATTCCGCTTTCGTAAATGTTGAAATCGAAATGGTAAATCAATAAACTTATGTTATATAGAAATAATTCCCGAAGGAAATCAACTGTTTTCATATATATATATATTTTGTGTAGTTGCGCCGAGTACTTTTGCTGCTAAAGCGGATTAGATAGAAAAAAAAAACTGAAATCAAGACAAAATCTCTACCGCATCTATCATTCTATGAAATGACGAAAATATATATACTGTATTTTTTTATTTAGTTTTTTTTATGATTTTTGTGAACGGTTGTGGATGAGCCATTGCTTTTTTTGTTGTCGAGCTTTAACTATTTCTTGGCAGTTAAAATCATAACAAATTCTGTTCGGAAGAAATGATTAAACGCAAATGTAAATGTGTACATCGATGTGAAAATAGGGTTCAAATGGGCTTACCTTCATAATTGACCATGCCATCGCCATCTGAATCGGCTTCCTTGATCATATCGTCAACTTCTTCGTCTGACAAACGTTCGCCAAGATTCGTCATTACATGGCGTAATTCAGTCGAACTAATGAGGCCATCATTGTTCTTATCAAATACTCTGCCAATGTTTTAAATAGAAAATGACATGGCACAAAATTTAAATCGTGTTGAAGGCGGAACATGTCTTTAGAAAATGTAACCTTAACCATTTTGTTATCTTACCTGAATGCTTCCTTTAGCTCATCTTCGCCTTCAGCTACTTTCATCTTTTTCGACATCATTAACAAGAACTCATTGAATTCAATTGTTCCATTTCCATTAATGTCAACCTCATTCACCATGTTACGGAGTTCATTTTCTATTAAATAAAGTGACAGAAACACCACGACGATTTGAAAGCAAAGACAATGGCATCACAGCGAATGAAAGAGATGGGAAATAATAATAGAATTAAAATATCGAACAAAATGAAAAGGTTTGTGTAAGACACTGTTTAAAAAAACACATACCGCTCGGTCGTTGTCCCAATGAGCGCATAACTACACCCAATTCAGCCATGGTGATTGTGCCGTCCTCGTCCTTATCAAACAACATAAATGCCTCCTTGAATTCTGTTCAGAAAATGTGTGTTCACCAAAAATGAGTCGCGCATATTTCAATTGCAAACAATTTCAATGCAAATAACGTGATTACATGCAAAGCATAAACATTTTAAGCATACCTGCAACTTGTTCCTCGGTTAGGCCATATTCGGTCTGTTTGGAAAATACAAGAACAACAGAATACAGATTATATCAACGTTTGAATGTTGTCAATTTAATGTTACACGAAACGATTAACATTGCTGAAATGCTCATTTCTCAGTCGTTTACATCGTAAATTATTTCAAGTTCATGTTCATGTTTAATTTTTAACGAAATCACCGAAAACTTACAGATACTTCAACAACATCCGTTTGACTGGTTAGCGTTCGCAATCGACGATATTCTTTACTGTAAATCTCTTCGTTAACAACAACAACGTCATCGGATGCCATCTCGATTATATTGCCTTTAGCTATTCTCTCATTTGTTTGTCATGGCACATGCCCCGAAACGAAATGCACATCGAAATTCCAGCAAAAGTAAATTGAGTGTGACTACTCTATTGTTCTATGGATATAACGCCACCGTTACGTTTTATTGCATTCAATCAAGCACAAACAAGCAATAAATGCACCAATTTTATATTTACTCAATTTTCGCAAACAAAACACCAAATACAATACAAATGAAATGCAATTCGATATATTTCCCTATCCACACTACAATAGATGAATGATATTAAAATGCATTTTATAGCACTGCAAAATTAATTTCAATCCACCCGAGCACCAAGAGAAAACAGGCAAATGGCTTCGTTTATTACGCACACTTTTCTCCGAATAAAAAAATATATTTGATGATTCTTTCTCATTTTCGTTCCTTTTTTTCGCGCTCGTTTCAAACAAATATTTGAATGCGCGAACGATGTGTCGATGATGATTCAACGAATGGGATTTATTTTTAGAGCATTTGATACGACGATGCTCGTGCTCTTGTTAGCTTAACTATTCGCTATTTTGATAATTCAAATATGTTTACGCTGGCTTGTTTACATGTCGTCATACAACTCAACAACTCAAAACACAAACATATGAGAGATACACGAGCACGAGTGTGAGCCATTTCTCTCTCTCTCTCTCTCTCTCTCATCGAATATTTGTAAAAGTATTGAAATATGAATGCAGCTTTGTAATATTTGGCGTCGCAGTCAGCCAAATCATGGCAAATATTGGAAATGTGAACTTCGATGAATTTTTTTTCTCTCTCCCATTCTCTCACTCGTGCCAAAGCTATCACCAAATTTTCAATTCAAAATCGAACCACGTCACAATAATACGAACGTGTTCGAATCCATATAGTTTTTTTTTGTTTGTGTGTTACTTTCGCTTGGCTCTTAATTCTTTTGTTCTGTTGAATGTGATTCACGAACATTTAATAGGAAGTCCGTCGAATGATTTTCCCTTTTTTAAAACAAAAGCGACAGATAAAATTCGGGCCAATTTGTTTTGTATTTCTATGTTGTTTTCACTCTTCTCTATTTCGTTACGGTTGTCAGAAAAATAAAAGTTTTTTTTGGTTTTTTTTTTACGGAACATTCGTGCACACTTACCAAGTCGATTGTCACATTGACATCGTAGATTTGCTTCTTCTTCTTTTGCTTTTGCCCGGGTCGTGTTGGTGCTGTTGTCGTTGTTACTGGCCTAACCGACGGATTTGTCGATAGTTTGCCATTCAACGATTGTGATGAACTTTTCGATGTGAATGGTGGTTTATTCGATGTTGGCGTTGTTGCTGAACCTTTATGGTGACCATGTCCATGTCCAACGGAACGTTGACCGCTCGGTGTTCGTTCACGTTGCGGATGTTGTCCATGCTGTTGCTTGATGTGACTACTTCCGTCGGCTGGCTTATTGCGAGCCTAAAATAAACAAAACAAAAATGCATATTTATTTGATTTTGGTTGAAATAGAATTGCACCATGGATTTAGCAAGGACTAAAAAATGATGTCAAACCAATTGCGGTGTTTATCATTTCATGCCCTGAAAATTTAAACTAAACGGAAGTCTAATCGGAATTTTTGGGTATATGAAAAGTTGGTATATATGTGCGAGAAATGAACGTTGCGCGTACATAGTATGTATCACGGTTGCCGCGAAAAAAAAGTTTCAATTTCGACCATTAGCTGGTGGCGAATGAGTGGCGCACAATAATGGTTAAAGTTTCTGGAGCTACGAACTTTTTCCATTTAACATTGTTGGATGGGCAGCATTGTCATTCGTCCAAAGAAGAAATACATAAATAAAAAAAGCATAAAATAGCAAAAATATTTGTAATTAAGGAGTGCACATACGCAAACTGAGAGCAAGAGAGGTAGACAGGGGGCGGGGGGTTTGAGAATGGACAGATAAACCGAATGGTTTCCATGAAGATTCAACTTTGGCTCAACAATAGCACATAGTTCCAAAAAGTCAACCGAATGCTCAAAAGCCATAATCTATTTTTGCCACAGCCGAATGCACCAAAAGGTTTAACGAACATCAACGGCATGTGTGCGGCTTTTATTTAGTTTTACATTTACTGGCATCGTTGTTGTTGCTGATGTTGGTGTTTCCTATTTGCTATTTTTCGGCCTGTTCACACACTCACGTGTGGTTCACCAATTCAGCGTTGGAATATGTTGCAGAAGTTAATCGACGTCATGGAACACTTGCTATCGCATTAAACTAAAACGTCGTTTACAAATCAATGCACGTTGTGTGTTATTACATTACACGAATAATTACAATTTCCTCATTTTTGGGAATTGGAAAAAAAACCCGTTCATATCAATGGCAATGTCTATCTCACAATCACCTGTTTGGGTAAATGGCCAAAATTCGGCGAGAAATACGTTTTTGCCCATCGAAAATATCATCAGATTTTGTGCATTGAAGCACACATTATCGTTTACAATACAATTACGAAATAATCTCCATACGGCAGTCAATGGTTTTGCGCTTCAAATTACATCATTACCAATGAACAAACCATCTATTTTTTGGGGCAAAAAAATGGTCATTCATTTTATGATTATTTCCATATCCACTCTGATATAGCCAGCAATAACGTAGGCATTTAACAAATATGGTCGATTTTTTTATCACTTTTGTTGAATGTGTTCTTGACTAATCGCCTATCACTTTTCGACCAGAAAAAGTGGGAGAAGGGGGAAGAGAAAATGTTCATCACTGAAATTCAATGACCGAGCACCCACGCGAGTTCTCTTTTTTTCTCCAAAACCACCGAAATTTGTTAAGTTGATTAAATGAATTCACCAAACAAACCATTGTACATCGCACTTAACAATCATGCCATAGATATATCTGTTCATAATCACATTGTCATTATTTCTCGTTTTTTGTGGTTTCGATTTTATTGATACAACACAGTAGTTGTGTCCTTAATTTAGGTGATAGTCAATTATGTATGTTTCTTCCTCCCTTGAGTCGTATCGATCATAAATGAATAAATTCATCCATAAATTCAATGAATAAGCCCATAAATATTGCATGCTATATGATGACCAATTCTCAACCAAATTCAATTTTTATATTCATTATTCAGCAAATAAATTAACCGAAAATTGATTCATAATAAGGAAGAAATGCAAAAGGGGAACGATAATGGGATCATATTTTTGTCTCATTCTTAAATGACTGAACATATATGTTGATGAAGTAATTTTGTTTGGCTTCTTGTGAAACGCTGTCTACCAAGGTCAAGATGTATCTCTAGGTAAAGCATCTAATCTAATTGAATGAAGCTTCTATCTATCGATATGTGGAGCTTGATGCGATTATATAAATTATTTTTTTTTTTTGTTTGGTTGAGCAAAACGGAAAACAAGTTAAAATTTGTATTGTGATTTGTGTGTGACTATTCGGATGGGGAAGTACTGCTAGAAACAGATACCTGAATTTCACTCCTGAAACTACTAGTGCTTACACTTCGTGCCTGAAAAATACGATAGAGATGACAGAGAAAGATAGACATTAAGGAAGAGATAGATTTATAGAAAAGAACTGAAAAAATAGAGAAGAAAATCAAAGCAAACACAAAAATCTAGATCGAAAAGAAAAGTTTAGTATTGAAGAAAGCTCTAAACTAATGCTAACAGTATTGTAAAAGATTATTATCTTTGATTCAATTCGAATTGTCTTGGATTTATTTATTTTCTTATTTGAAAGATACGAAAACACATTCGCTAAGCGAATTTCTTCGTCGAAGTTGTCCCCGGTGTGTGTATTTGAAAATAAAGTTATTTATATGTTTGGAATATGTGCTGTGTTTTTTTTTCTTTGTCACTTTTTCACATCAATATACCTTGCTGCGAGTCCTCGGTGGTGGTGGCACAAAATCCTCTTTTGACTTTCGTCGTTTATCTTTTAATATCATACGCGCTGCTGCGAAGGCCATCGTAAGATTATTTTCTTGTGTTCGTTGAGTTTATAAGATTTCGATTTTCGTTAGTTCTACAAAGTTTTTTCTTTCTTATTCTCCCGATTTTTTTTTTTCAAATTCCAACTATTGGCGTCAATCTTTCAATCAACGTGCCACTTTCCGATGCATACTAAATGTAACACGACTTTTTGCATAAGTTTTTCGGCAAATATTTCACTTTGTTCGATTGAATCACGCAATCTAATTGATCAATATTATCAAGTGTATAACAAATCGATTAAATTCAGTTTCAATACTAAATAAATTGTATGACGTGCCATGCATTGGTTGTGTACTTAATAAATGTTTTTCTTTTCTCTGTTTTTTTTTTTTTTTTTTTTTTTTTTCAAAACAAACTTTTATTAAGAAATCCAAAGTGCAACAAATCGATTATGGTTTGCTTTTAACGGCGACGACAAAATAGCACAAACTTTTGACTTTTCTTTTGAGTGGGTGCGAGTTCATCAAAGCCGCTGTAAACTATTTTCTTTCACTCCAATTCTTTTTCGTTAAATGCAAACCGAAAATATTTGTTGTTTTCTCTTATGCTCGAAAGTGACCCCGTTTCGTTGTTAATCGCATATGCAAATGAAAGTTCTTTTCCAAATTATTCGGTCCGAAACTTTCTGTTGTGAAATTGTTGTTGCTGTTGCTGCTGCTGCTGCTGCAGCTGCTGTTTTCATTGTTTTAGGTCTTTGTCGGTACTTTCTGCACTGACACACAAAGTAAGCCATTCAAATGAAATTTCGTGCAATATTTTTTTTTCCTCACTTTTAAAAGTAATGATGTCCATATTTTTAAGCGTAATCCTATTTGTAGTTTTACACAATTTAAATCTGTGATATTTCATAATCTGTTCATGACAAGAGTAAAACGTTTATAATTTCGTTTCTGACTCTTGATCTCTTTGTTTCGTTCTGCTGTGTGTGAGTGGTAGTATTTAAATGAGTTCTTATGTTTCAAGGACTGCGGAAGATGCTATTCGCTTAATGAACGCAATATTAAAAAGTTAAAAAGCACTGTATCCAATGAAAAGCACTCGGGTTCATGCATTAAATATTTCTATTTTGCTATCAAATTACGATGAAAAATTATTTAAGATGGAATTATGCAGCCTAAACCACTTATGTGGATTTTGTGAAAGACCACATATTTCACTTGCCTGCAATGTTCTATTCACAGATATAATTTCATTTCAGATGTCATTTCGGTTGAAAAAGTCAGCTCGTATTTTACTAAAAGCTACTCGAGCATTGTGTTCATGGGTGTTTGTTGTGTTTTTTTTTTCTTTTTGTTGTGCTCTTTTCAAAATAAATAGCTTTGAAAACAAAGTGGAGCTTGTGTCAAAACACACTCGGGATATAAGCACAAGCTTGAGGAACAGAAAATAAAAAACAACACTTTATCCATCTCGAGCAATTTCAAATAGTTATTCAGCGTCATGCAAGGCGACAATTTGTCAAAACAAAAATATAATTCATTGCGAAAGGTGTATGATTTGGGTCGAGAGCGACTGGGATTGAAGAATATGCTCATGTTTTCAATTTAACAACTTGTAATTTTGCGTTGTAAACATAACCGGGCCGACGAGCAATGTTTCACAAACGGTTTTTTTAACTTTCACACAGGCGTTGAGTCACAATTTATGCAATATTCATATTATTTTCTTTGTAGATTTCCTCATTTTTAGTGGTTTCGTATGTTGTACGGAAGTTCTCCAAACTGCATTTAAAATTTAATGCGCCAATTACAGCGGATACTTTCCAAGTACATCGCTTGGAAAAGTTTCGCTCGGAAAGAGCAAATGAGATTTTCGGCACCCAACTTCTATGTGAAAAACCGAAATTCGCCAAAATGTATAAAAGTGTCAAGTCATGAGAAGATGCCGTCGCAAACTTCGCCACTTCCATTCTTTTTTCGAATTTTCGAAATGGTAAATTGCAAAATAACGTTTTCAACCTCGCTGCTTTTATGCCCATATATTAATTAATTCAATTCGACTTTTAATGTGACAATTTTCCATTGAAAATCAACGGAAATCAATGTGCAAATCCATTGAGTCATTCGTTTCAAACTCATTTGTTGTTAAATGATCGAAAAAGACCATGACGATAAAAAAGCGAAGAATTTGCAATTCTCAAATGTAATTTAAAAAAAAAAACTTTTTTTTCACGCCATTTGGATTCGGTGTGGTGAAATCGAAAATAAAAATATATCCCAATCACAAACCGAATTATGAGAACAAAAGCGACGAAAGCAAGTCGATGCAATCAAAAGTGGCGAATGAAAAACGACTACAAATTTAAGCGACAAATGCTATAGCGTATTAGTTGTACGATTTTTATATGGTCTGCACTACCAGCAAGCTCAGAATAATTTTCACATTGGTTTTCGCATCGTTTGCTCCCCATATTTTTCTTATTTATTTTTATTCGTTTTTCTTTTTCGTGTTTTCTGGGTTGAGTTCGCTTAGTATTATTGCTGTTAGATTTGCCTTAAGAGAGTCGACATACTCATTTGTGGAAAAATCCAATGCGGTAAAATGAAGTGTTGAAGACGTCGACAAAGACAACAAATTGTCACACAGTAGCAGCAGTAGAAGAACAAAAATAAAAAAAAAATGAAGAGGAAGTGGCGAACACAATGGACTGAGAGAAGAAAAAAAAAACCGAAGAAAAATTGAAGAATCTGAATGTGAGAAAAAAAAGCGGCACCAAAGAAAACACTGTGCCCAAAGTAGAGTCGATGTGGAAAAATCATGCGAGAGGGTGTGGAACAAAGTGAAAATATGCTTAGCTTTGCCAAATAAATGTAACATATCATAAAAATGAACCACACATTTCATAGTCAAATTTCCACCGAACAAAACGAGACAGAGACGGCCAAATGAACGAGCAAGAGCGGGATCAAACACAAGCAATTTGTCTATACGATGTAGGTTCGGCGCAGAGAGTATTGAGAGAGAGAGATAGACCGACGGCGAAAGTGAATGAGGAAATGAATGCGCGCTAGTAAAGTTTTTTGGGAATGTGATGTGCCAGATTTGTATCTAAATAGAAATGGTAATAATATATATGCATAAAAAGATGTGATATATACACTTACACAAATATTTCGATATCATGAAACATAAAATAATATACATATTTAAAGAGGCTTGGCACATATTTGGCATAATCCGGTCCGAAACAGAAGAGACGAATGGAAGGAAATTTTCATAAAAATGGCATAAATTCCCGGGAATTGAAGGCAAAAACAATATAGATACGATGTCACGGCAAGCAATAATATCCCATCCAATAAAAACAAACAAACAAATAAGTGCACTATTTGTACGCCTCAAATAAATGCGACCAAAGTTTGATTCAACAAGACATAAACAAAGTGGATACTATATGTGGATGAATTTCTGTCTCGGCTTTACTCGACCTAATTCTTCATAATTTTTTTTTTTGTTTCATTATTGCAAGTAGCAAATATGAAAAATTCGAATACATTCTTTACGGATGGCTTAACTGATTACATATTTAAGCCAAATGATGCTTTTTTCTGTTTGAACATTCTCAGTTATGTATTTTATCATTGCATCACATTTAGCATTGTCAATCGGTTGTGTTGAGTGCTTTTTTTTATCTCATATCGCTGTACAAAAGAAATTTCATATCAGTTAACACATTCTCGACATCTCTTTCTCTCTCTTAGTAAGCAAAAATTGCGCTCATTTCATTCATACTCAATCAGGATGTATCACTCAACAGCACCATAACAATGCAATATGCATAAACAATTCTCTTCTTGGTAATTCCAGTTTGTCCTCTTGTTGGTACATCGGATTTTGCTACAATTTTGCCATCCATAAATATGTGTATGTGTACCAAACATATACATAAGAGGGATACAAAATCCGTTAACGATTGCAGTTGCACGAGTAGATGCTTAATTCGAGCACATTGTAGAGAGAGAGAGAGAGAGAGAGAGAGAAACGAACCCCCCGCTTGGTTATTTAACCATATATGAACTCAACTGATTAAACAAAGTCGTGTGACATTAAATAGAACATAAATGCCATCCTATACATAATATGTACTGGGCAATTGCATTTGCATTTGAATTTGCCTTCGAATTTTGTGTGAAACGACTTAATATGCATGCGGTCGAGAGGAGAGTCAAAGAGTAAAGAATGTAACTGAAATTTGTGCGCGGACAATTTATTTGTCCTTTGAAATACAACCAGCAATTTATAAAGCTGGCAAACGACATCGGTAAATTACGGAACACATGCCGAAATGAAATATCTTCGTGCTTTGTGTCTTGCAAAAAAGCATATGGGCACTGTGACTTCGACTTCCTCTTTAATGAGCATATTATTCCATTTTCGCAGAAAATATACAGACAGCTTTGAGCCACCCACAAAGCAGTAACGATGTAGCACTTACGGTTTGCTAATAATGAACAATCATAATTTTGCCAGTTTCTGTCTTTTTCCATTCCAACATTTTCGCTATTGATTGTGAGAAATGGTCTCATTTGATTTGTTTCCTTCTTGGTATGTGTTTTTTTCGACCAGGTAGGTAACTGCCGGAACCGGACACAAACGACCACTTTGAAACGGAATACAGCTGTTGTGGTCATGAGTTTATGTGAAAATTTGCGAAAATACACAAATTCCAATATTGAGATAAAGGCGGTCGTTTTTACCATGGTACATATTATTTGCATGCACTCTCTCATTCATTCATACACCGCACTGCACCATACCCCATCTCAAGCTCATTCGGTTTGTGTGTGTGTTTAAGAGTGTTTTGCATGAAAATTGCAATATAACTCGAAAGATTTTTCGCACTAACTAAATATTCATGGGAATTTGATGTTTTTCGGGGCCATTCATAAGAATAACAACAGGCAGACTGAAATGACACAAACACACAATGTAAAACCACACCTAAGCCCAGCTACAGATGTGCAATCTGCCGAAAAATTGTATATATTTTGTTGTATACTTGCTGGCTGTAGTGTGATGAGTTGAGGGTATACGGGGCCACAAACATAACGGGCAAGTGCTTTTCGAGATGAATGTAAAATGCCCATAAAACGGTGAATTTTCCCACAACAATTTTCAATAAAATCCAAGTAAACGTGTCCTATTTAAACAAAAACCGTCAGTATTGATTGGTGTGGCTCAGGTGTTCATGTGCATGTAACAGTCATTTGTGTTACACATTGAATTCGATTGTTGTTGTTTTTTTTTTAAATGAAGGGGTGAAAAAATACTTATTTTCTGTACAGGGCAATACGATACGGGGCATGAATATGTACGTATCAATAGCATTTGCCAATCACAGTTGTTATTTCATAAAAATTCCACACATTTACATACATTTTTTTATTAAGCCCATCATTTTATTGTGCATCATTCGATGTGCACCTCCAAATGAAATCCAATTAATTCGCTGAACCAAGAATAATTCAATGCAGTATAAATAATTATTTTTTATTTGCAGATTTCATAGCATTTCATCCGACCAAAGAGCTCTTATCGCTTCAATGCATTCGAATCAATGTCAATATCAAAATATATATACATTCTCTTTCGACATGTACAAACACACTCGCTCGACTCACATATGAGGTTTTTTTTCTTTAGTTCAAATTTTTTGCGCTCGTTTTTTTTTCTGTGCCCGAGAATCACATTTTATTTTTATTAATTTGGCAAAAATGTATCGAGAATTGGCAAAGTGGAAAAACTGACGAACAAAAAAAAACGTATTTCATAGTTTGTACACATACTACACATTGCTCGAAGGATATGGACTTTGGATTTTACTTTAAATACAAAACAAACAAGTTAAAAGTAGTTCCTTTTTATGTATGCGGAATATATTGACCTTCTTCTTTCACTTTATCTTCACAGACTTCTTTATTCTCTCTCTCTCTCTCTCTCTCTCTCTCTCTCTCTCTCTCAAACACACATACACACTGTGTCTGACTTTCTCAATGAAAGAGAAAGCGAATGAAAAATGAAATTAAATTTGAATCTTGTTACATTTTAGTTATCCGTTATTTTGGCAACGTTTCAATTTGGGTCACGTTTTTCATGATTTCTTTTTTTTTTGTAAAATATTTTTCCATTTCTATTGGTATTGTATTGTGTTGGATGACGGAGGCTGGAGTGGGATCGACCAGCAGCACAAAAGCCTTGTAGAAAAGAATGCAGCGTATTTTCCAGTTTTTGTTTTATTATTAAAATTTTTAAAGAGTTGAGATCTTATTCAAATTCGTATAGTTATTCTTTTGTGTGTCACATCCATTTAAATTCGAAATTCGCATTTCGTTCGGCAATCGCTGTTACAATGATTACATTGTACTTCTTTGACAGTTTGTGTGGAATAATTTAAAATGGTAACATAGTTATTGCTTGTTGTTGCTACCTTTTGTTGCACGACGCAGATGAAATCATTATTTATACAAAATAACGAATCCATTTATAATTTTTTGTCCTTGTCATTTATCTGCCCTTTTCACCAGTTCCACCTTACAATAGCACATTTTGTTGGCATTTTTGTTACAGTTGAAATGATAAAGTGGTCGCAAATTGACAGTCGATAGCAAAAAAATTGAACTATGTTTACTTTGTTATTTACAAAACGAGATATTCGCTTTTTTATGCCAAACAGTTTCGAGATGCACGGGGTGGTTAATCGTTTGTGTTGAAAGATATGAATAAAATGACAAATATATACACAGATCGAGGATGAATAAAGAGAGAGGGAGAGGAATGAGAGCGCTCATCATTTCTCTGAATTCAATTCCGGCGATGAGAAAATTGTTTTCTATGAATATTATCGAATATTATGTTCCTCTTCGAATTTGTAAGCGAAACATTTATGGACGCGTCGAAACATACATTGCTGAATCCCATTTTATGTAATAGAAGAAAGCAGAGAAAAACGAAACGTTTTAATATGTTGCTGATTTTTTTTGTGTATATGTGTTATGCTTAAACTGCCCACTAATGCCATTAATTATGACAAATCTGCTATTTTCTATGCTTTACTACTTCGGAGCTCATTTCTAATAACATTAGACTTTATAAAAGCTGAGAAAAACCGATTTAAAAACGTAGTTGTTTGGACGCTTTGAAAACACCATAAATTTAAGCATATTTACGTTTCCGTTTTTTGCGCTCGTTTTCTCTTTTGCTTCAGAGTAGCTTGCGAGCTTATGACTAGACTGAATCACTGAACTACTATAAAAAAAAGAAGGTATGTTGAAAAAAATGCTAAAAAACGGAAATTATGGTCGAAACGCGCAAAGGGCGAACCATAGCTTTTCAAGCGATTATTTTAATTTATTATATTTTTGTGCCTATTTTCCATTGTGACTGTGACTGTGTTCCGCCAACAACTTTCGTTTTCGTAACTTTTCAAAAGCCAACTATTTCGAAAATGTTCTCATCGCTGCGTTCTGACTATATCAGATTCATAAAAAAGCATACTATGTTTATGGCCATGGTATATAAGACATGCGATTAACAGTTTTATGACCATTTTTTTCTCTCTCGTTCGTTTGGTAGAGAAATCCTGTTCGCCCAGATAACATTATAACTATACACATTGCAACTATTTAAGTTTTTGGCGCGCGAGCAACAACTGATTTTGATGGTCGATTAAATTATTCAATCGCTTTATTATTTAGGTGATTGCTAGATTTATGGTTTGAACGTGTGGCATTTTGAACCATCCCTTTATTCGAACCATATACATTTCGATATCGCGCTCGCATTTATTGCACGCTTCAAAATGGACAACTGTGTGCAAATGACATTCGAAATAGTTGCACATATGAGTTGATTTGAAACAAAAGAATGTGCGCTACTTGGGAAATAATCCAAACTAATCTGTAACGCGATTTTGTGTGAGTGAATGAGTGAGAGTTTTTTTTGTCGTAATTTTCAGCATGTATATATGGACTTTTATTTTTCGTTCGACATTATCGCGTAACACTCGTATAATCTACACGTGCAGCAATGCCAAGCGATAGAGGCTAGTTTAGACACCTATCCCCATGAATATGAAATGGTAACGAGAGAGTATTGCCCAGCGCTATTTTTTTTGCTGCTGCTTTCAATTGTAAAAGCGCGTCTCCAAAATACTCATACAACCGGACAATGTACAATTACTAAATGGAAAATGAACTCAATCCATTTTCTAACGGTGGAATAAAAATGAAGAAGGAAAAATGTTGCGTGCAAAAACCGTGAATGCAATAATTCAAAAGAAAGGCAGCGAAACGAAAAATAAAAAAAACCTTAAAATACACGTTCATTGTTGCGCGTCTAAGCTCATAGTTTTTGGCTTATATAGCCTATCACACGCGCGTCCTGTTTCTATTGCATAGCATATAAAAAACGGAAAGAACTTGAATGAAAATGAGCGATATTTATCACGAACGAAATGAAAGCAAAACACGTATTTTAAACATTTACTTTCGCTCGTTTGTTATTGTTGTTGTTCATTCAAAGTATTTCATTTTCTATTTCGATTCGACGCGGGGCAAAATTTATTGAATCTCTTCGTCATTCGGCAAATCTATACGATTCTATCGATAGTTAACCTATTTTCAAATTCAAAAATCCGTGCACTTTTTGCAAAAGGCAAAAATCAATCTAAACAATGTATAAAATTCACACACAAAAAAAAATATTATGGAATTGGAATAAAACCATTCCATCAAATAAACATCGAACTAAATAGAGCAGAAAGATTTGATAAAAGCTCGTAATCCCTATTTGGTATGTTCACACGCGATCCACCGCACCAATTCACAATATTGGCAGGGGGGATGGCCAATACATAATAGGCCTTAAAATGGCCTGAAATATGTATTTCGGTTAATCGCGCTTCACCACATTCATGGTCAGGCATTTTAATTGCGCCACAATTACAACTTGTAATCGAAATCAATCTATCCCGAATTTTCAACGAAATGAAAGAACCAAAAAAAGCCACCATCGAAATTCCTCGAACAGAGGTCAATTGTTTCAGGTTTCTCTCTCTTTTTTGCTTATTCAACCGTTCTTTGTAATTAATTTGAACCATAACATTTATGATTACTTTTATTTACATTTACAAGTGGCATTTTAAATGAGGCTTTTATTCCGTATACGGGAAAACTTTTCGCTCAAACCAACCGTAAATTGATTATACAGGTATTAATTTACCTGGTGGCGGATTTGATTGAAAACTATTAGAATAAAGTGCTGAATTGTATTCATGCTGATTGCCAACCACAGGGAATGCTATATAAATATAATTATTAATATTTTGAATGTTAAATTGTTAATGACTGGTTATTCGATTCGAAAAACTTTAATTTTGTGTGCACACCATCACGTTTTCGTCAAAAGCATGTAACTTATTATAATCGATCGAAAGGGACAAACAAACTAAAAACGAGGAAAAATCGGCATTCGTGGTCATGGTGTGTTTACACGATGAACTTTATTGAAAGTTGTCTTTATTTGGTGGCAATCAACTAACAGGCCAATTTAATTGCCGTATCGTTGTTTCTATCTTTCTCTCTTTCTATGTGTATGTGGCATTTTAGCGTCGGTAATAACATGGCCAATGCATTGTATGTACAATACTAGATTGAATAAATCCTCGGATCTAATCAAATTTATGAATAAACAATGTTGTCAATAATGGAACTAACAAGTCAACGGTGATTTTTTCAAGTAAATTATTCAATTGGGTCTGGCGAATTCAACTGGGCTTGCCATAACAACGAACACGGACGATGACGACGCCAACGTAAGACTCGATTGAATCGGTGTGTATGTATACGAATTTACGTTTGTTTTTCACTTTATCTGTTTGTACACGCTCAACGCTTCCGTTCGATTGCTCTGTCGAAAAGCTTCACTATGCTCAAATTGGCCAAAGTACTTGGTTATAAACAGATAAATATTATGTGGTATGTTTACGATAGACACACACACACACACATACTGAATACTCGACACACGGTCAAAGCACTCAAGCAATGGAACTTGAGAGCAATCAAGAAAATGGCATTACAAAACTAAACTCACTCATTTTATCCATAACTATTTAATGCATTCTGCAATTTCCAGTCGAATAAAAAAAATGTCGAAACTCATTCATTTATTATTAAGAAAGTTGTGTCAATACTTTTTCAATTTTCCCATTCATTGGACGGAAAGAGAGAGCGAGAGAGATAGAGCAAAGTTATCGAAAATTCCATTGGCTCTAGTATTTTGCCTCCCTCATTTCACTTCGTCTATTTTCCTGTTGGCTGTTCCACTTTTTCCAACTTGAAAATAAAATAAAATACAAAAATAAATCACAAGATAAAGCAATTAGTTGCAAATATCAATTCCATAGACGCTCGCGCTCTGGCACCGTGTGTCAGTCAACGCGCTCAAAATTTTTAAATCAATTTTTTAATTGAGTTTTTATATTCGAATGCGATGCCATAAATTATCAGCGTATGAAAATTTTCTTTCAAAAATTTATTACATAATTCAACTTGACTAAGAATTTTATTTAAAAAAAAAAAATTATTTCAGCGCATTTTTGTGCAAGAATGAGCTTAGCGCACAATTTACCAATCGCATAGCTTCTGGAAAAAAAAAATTCATTCGAATTCCTCAATAATACACACATATGATCAGCGAGCAATTGCAGCAGCAGCAGCACTGAATGAATCGATGCGACCGAGAGGGAGTGCGCGAGAAATAAAATTCCATTCAAATTATTTGGTATACGAAATAGTTACATAAATCGGTGTACAATTGTTCAGCTAACAATTTTTGGATGGATGAACGCATCACAGCAGCAACAGCAGTATCACACATTTCAGCATATATTGTTGATATTCGCGAAACGGGTCGAACGAGAAAAATTTTACGAAGAAAACGAAACCAAAAAAAACTACATTACATGGTTGCAAGAGCATCAAATCCAAATGCACACACATTTAACAAAAAAACCACACCGAAACGACAATTCGCGACAATTCACTTAAAACCAATCCCAAAAAATATGTCTATAAATTGAATATCTATTTCTTTTATTGTTGTTGGAACGAATGCTATAATTTCATTCACAAAAAAATGGTCTAACTCGCGAAATCGTATTTAAATTGCAATCAACTTTTTTTCTTCATGTATATATATATCAGAAAAGTATTGCGTTACGCTTCGTTAGTTTATTCACCAATTTTGGCTGAATGCCGCCGTGTGTACAGAATGCAAGGACAACACGACTTCGACTGAATCGAATTTGACAATGGAAAATGCTTATAAGGAAAAAGGCACACGACCAATGGACGCGTTTTTTTCCTGCTACTTTCACTTCTTCTTCTTATTTCGCTTCTATTTGATTACGATACACGCGGTATACGAACGGAAAATAATGAAATATCATATGGCAGAAAATCTCTGCTGAAGTTTGGGAAGAACTGTAAACGATTCAACGTTCACCGGTCAACTGAAGACGGTGCGTTATAGCCAAATCCCTTATTCGTTTTCAACTTTGAATTTCGAACTTGGTTTCAAGAGGATTTTCCTTTGGATTTGTTTATATTTCTATCTCGCTCTAGCCTGCAATGTTATCGTTGGCATACAATTAAGAGAAGCATGTGTTTTCATCGTTCAAATAGATCAGATTCGTGCAAAGAGTGAGAGCGCGTGCGAGAGAGACAGAGAGGGAGAGAGAAAGAAAGAGCGATAATACCCAAACAAACATTTTGCCATTGGCAAGCTCTCTGTCTAGCACGTTCATCTAGTTGGCTCTGTTTCACAACAGGCCATGCTATAAATTGTGGCGTTTTTGATATAAACATGGAGAAATGTTTGTCGTTTCATCCACAATCTGGCATACATGTATGTGTAGTTGTGCTTTCCGCCAACCCCAACATCATCTTTTACTATTTGTGGCTATTAAATTCGCGTTGATACTCTTTCTCTTAACTATTCGCTAAGTGAATTTGCAATTTCTGTCGCTTTCTAATCCGCGCCAATTCTGAATTGTTGTTGTTGTTATTCGATGTGTGTGCTTCGATTGAAGAATAAAAAATGACTTTTTATGGCGTGAGCAATCGATTTTGAAACCTGTCTTGATCAACATTTCCGATTAGACAACAACAAAAAATGCACATATGAACTATTTCTTCAAATTATACCAAAAGCCCATTACCATGCTCAATTCGAAAAATGTTAATACCTTCATCTTCGAACTTCATCATTTTGGGGTATGTATGTTTCGTCTTCTGCTCTTCGAACGAATTGAGTTAAAAGCGGAGAAACCAGATAACACGGTAAACTATTTTTGAAATGCGCATGACGACTCGAACGTGTCTACTCTCTTCGGTTCACTTTAACACATTATTTTTGTCGTTCTTGTTGTTGTTGTTGTCGATTTTCACTGATTTCCCTGTCATCGTTCTACATTTCTCAACCGAATCTGTTTGCATTGCTTTTGTTTATTCTTGGCTCGAGTGAAAGTTTGCTGCAACACTTATATTATATACATTACGTATTTTAAGATAAGATTTCATGCACTTGATAACAGCATATGATTGATGTCAAATCCCACTCGCTCACATGTGCCAATCTAGCGCCGTTAATCT
Source organism: Contarinia nasturtii (assembly GCF_009176525.2). Lineage (NCBI taxonomy): Eukaryota > Metazoa > Arthropoda > Insecta > Diptera > Cecidomyiidae > Contarinia > Contarinia nasturtii. The sequence continues at coordinate 4,168,926 of NW_022198383.1, read as the reverse complement.
GCATATTCATTTCTGAATTCATTTATTTTGTTTGCGACTATTTTTCATTTTCGCTCGCATCATTTCATTTTCAAAACGACATTTGATCGGCACATGAATGCAAACGCGTCTATTTGCAAACGACGAAAGAGGAAAGCGCACACATAGATCCGTAATTCTTCATTTTCAATTCACTTTAGATACAGATTTTATTCGTTCTTTCACTCGGCGTGCACGAGATATAGAGATATTATTATTATTATTTTTTATGAAAAGGGATATTTGTTGACAAATGTCGACGCAAGACTATTTATGTAATTCAAGGTTTTTGAATCCATTGTTTCAATTTAAGACGAAGATTTATTTTTCCATTCATTCGACTGACAGCGTGAGAGAGAGTGAATAGAGGCGGAGAGATAGAGATACAACAAAAAAGAAAAATGGAAAGCCGATGGTGCTAGCGGTACTGCTGCGAGCAGTGAATTAATTGCACATTGAAATCAACGCTGTAGCATGATCTTTAGTCTTCTTGAGAAGATTATGTGCTCGTTGATGCCAGATTAAAATCGGATTTCTATCAGAAAATTCGATTCCATTAAAAAGCATTCAGCAAAATGATAAAGCATTTCACACTGACACATCATTACAACGGAGTACTCGCTTTCCCCTCCCTTCGAATATGCCGAAAATTCAATTAAACGACTGCATTCATAACAACTACAACAGCTCTTGGTACCACATCGACGTGGGTATAAAACGTTTAATTATTCGTGCAAACACACGTGTGCATCATCATCATCATCATGGTGAAAATTGCGCCATTTTTCATAGACACGACGAAAACCAGAACCTCATTTTCATTAGCATCGTTCGACGACTATTGACTTAATAAATGACTGCAGTCGAATGTTCAACTGCATTTTCCCGCTGGCCTCCATAGGGAACAGAGAAAGAGAGAGAAATCGAATCGGTTTTATTAAAACAGCCCGTGCACATTTTCACAGCATTCGATGGCCCTTTTTTCATTTTCAAAATTCGGGTTACTTCAACAAACAATGCCATAATCGAGATAGCAGCAACTTTGTTTACCATTCCACAAGTGAAATGAAAGATTAATGAAGCAGTGGAAAAAACGGATCGAAACTCGAATTTAACTGAATGTAGAAAAAATCAACTGTTTGCAGTTTTTTCTAGTCTTTTTCCAACGGCTTCATTCAAATCGATGTAAAGTTTTAATTACTCGGTCATATTATTTATTCATGCACTTAAATGTTACTGTTACTGTCGCGTACATAGAGCCAAACCACTTTTTTCCACGTTAAGCAAATAACACAATGGTTCAGTAGCTTTCGTGTGGTTTGCGTTTTTGATGAATTTACTAACTTCAGATACGTCCACTAGAGTGCCTTTTTTACACATTTTTTTTTGCGAACGGTGTGTCTTTGCTTATATTTTTCCTTTCAACCAGCAGTGATTTTATTTCAACAGTTTGAACTCGAGTTGAACTTTCACATTAACAGAATTTTTTTATTCGGTGTTTGTTGCCCATACATTTCACTCTTGATCATAATAAAACGGTTTTGTATATGTAATAAAAAAACGAAATTGAAATTGTATGACAGGTGTCAATTAAATTAATTCGAAAACTTTATGAATGGACGACATGAATAATAAATTCAATTGATGGGCGCATTTTATCTGATAAACAATCAACAAAAGAGACGTCAATAAACTTTTCATCAATGCAATGCTGTTGAAACTTTAATGAACCCACTGAACTGATGGCTATGGCAAATTTTATTCCATTCATTTCATTCAATACGATGACATGAATACGTCAAATGCGCTCCATCAATTTTCTTGATTACCAATTCGATCTTATCTTTGAATCTACTTTTGACGACATCGCTCTATTTGTATACGACAAAATTGATAGTTTCTTAACTGAATTTATTTAGGATAATTGGTAATCACACTGAATATTTATGTAGCTCATCAAATGAATTAGAATTTGGAACAGAACAATCGACGAAATTGTTGCTTGGATAGAACTGCTTTTTCTACAACAGATTTTCCCTAGTAAATAATTAGAATATGTGGCCTTCTTAAAATGAGAATTTTATCTGTTTGCCATTCAAATCTAATTTAACTTTTTTAAATTCTACATTAAACTGTCAAAGCCATGGACATCATTAATTACTCTAAACTAAAACAAAAAAAAAACTGTAACAAGCATATAAATCACATTTATCTATCACTTCTGACATTTGTCAATAGCAAATCACTCTCCAACAGTAATGACAACGGCATTGCTTTTGACAAAAATACACACAAAGAAACAAAAACAACAAAAGCAATGAATTTAGAGAAATGATTTTAATCTTCAATGATACCGTAATCATTATCATGCTTTGATCATCAAATTCGCATGCTCATCAAAATGGAACCGAATTATTCTGATCTAGCATTCAATGCTACATTTGCAAAATATCATGACAATCATTTTTTCGGTATTTTTCATTCGGCGACAGTATTTTTTAATCAGCTCATCAGAATATACATGTTATTCGAATTTTTCCATCAAATTGTCACATAAAAATGAAATGTTTTGTGTTCTTTCTAGTGGTTTCCAAATTAAATTTTCCAAATGTATGTGTAGGTGAAATTTTTCCACCTTTACTAGTGAATATGGTTCGTCGAGCAACATTGGATGAGCAAAAGCAGCCGGGATTGCTTCCGACCGCCGACGACATATTTCAGATGGGAAAAAATCTTTTCGGTCGCTATCCATTCGAAATGGTAAACACTCTAATGCACTGAGTCAATGTTGATTTTTTAAAAACAAAAACAAATATTTTTAATTAGGTTTACTCGGCAATTCATGAATTTTGTAAGTTTTGAGCTTGAAAAAATAATTGAGATAATTCTACGGATAAATTTCATTTTACATCATACTGATGTGCATTTAATATGACCAGGCACCGACGAACTATCAAAACGAAGAGCGCAACCAATGCTTTTCTACAAACCAAATATGGCCGAAATGAATTACGTTCTTAAATTAAAAGACCAAAATATTTTTGTGCCTTTGAATGAACCGCACAAATTATACAATTTGAAAGAATTTAATGCGGAGCTACCACTCACTATAATGATCACGGGTTGGACAACGAATGCAAACAAACCGTCAAATTTAGCATTAGACATTGTTTATGCAGCGTATCGGTGTAGAGGAAATTTTAATTTTGTGGTAATAACAGTTTGAAGTGAACTTTTTTTTTAAATATATATTGGAACTTTAACTTTCAACTTTTTTAATCATGCACTTTGCGATTTGAAAAGAGTATTGATACAGGTTAGTTATTCATTTATTTTTTTCCCTGAATGAATCAGTGTAAAAGTGCAGTTTTGTTCACACTTTAATTTTGTTTGAAGGGCGTTTTATTGATACCTTGTACACATGGAGTGCAGTCAATACGGAAGAGATCGGAAAAATTATAGCTGAATCGTTGAAATACTTTGTGAAAAGTTATCCCATTGAAAATATCCATATTATCGGTCACTCGTTGGGTTCGCATAGTAAGTTCAGTATTTATTACTTTTTAAAATAATGTTACTTAATAAAGCGGAGCATAGTTTTGATATAATAGAGTTCGAATGAATTTAACAGTTGCAGGTTCAGTAGGTCGACATTTGAGAAGAAATGTGGGCAAATCGTTGCCACGGATTACGGCGTTGGACCCGGCTAATCCATGCTTTAATACGGAAAAAGATCTAACCGGTTTGACTCGGTATGATGCTTCTCATGTCGATGTGATCCACACAAACCCCGGAGGGCTTGGCAAGAGGGAGAACATAGGTAAATAACGAACACGATTCGAAACTATTTCTGGAGATTAATAGTTGAATCATCGATTGTTGCTTTCAGGCGATGCCGATTTTTATCCAACGGGCTTACATCCGCATCCAGCCGGTTGTTTTACTATGGTGTGTGCACATTTACGGGCACCAGAGTATTATGCCGAGACTGTTTATCCCGGCAATGAGAAAAATTTTCTTGCCGTCGAATGTGGCTCTTTGTTAACAATGAATACGCACTATTGCTCAAAACGTGAGTATGCAATGGGTTTTGCAACACCGCAAAACATTGAAGGAGTTTTCTTTTTGAGCACAAACGAAAATAGCCCATACGGACTGAATGCGACAAAAGACTTTACACCAGTTTGCAACGAATGAATTCATTTTTAGGAGGGAGTAATGTATGCTATAAGTAAGTGAGCACTTTATTTTAAATAAAAGTATCTTTTTTATTAAATCATGTCGCTTAATTTTACTCGATGTGTATCGCATCTGTTCTTTCCGCATTTGTCACCGAACTTTGCACGAAACAATAAAATGAAAGACTAGAAAACAGCTATGACCAATATTTCATAGAAAATATGTTGGCTTGGAAATGCAAGAGTGGACTATTGAAAATTTATCTATTCAATTGTTGTGCTGGCGACTTGAAGTGGAAACATTTGGTTCCAAAGGCAATTCTCACAATGGATAGAATTTCTGCCAAAGCTATAACATTGACGCATTAATTTTCATTGTAAATGAGTACAATAAAAGCGAGAAGAACTTTATTGGTTAACACCACTCAAATCTACATTACAATCTCTGCATTCTACAAACAGCAATTATGCAACAAAATAGTTTCAACGCGTTTGAAGTAAATTCACCATGACCATTTCGAAAACGGGCAACTTTACAACAGATATCATTGAAACACACTTTATTATCCTTTGTGCTACATGGGTGTTTACACAAATTCATCGACTATTTTGCCCAAACCAATGGTATGCATGCGGGTGCGAGAGAGTATGTGTGGTTCAGGGTCAAAAGGTAGAAATATTCTGCAATTGAGCTCAAGTTATGCACATTTAACTTGTGTTGTTATTTCTAATAAACTAAAACAGCTGACTTTATCATCACGGCAAAGTACTGTATGCCATTTATTTTTATACCTGCACTTTACGGAACATGTTTCACATACGAAAACAAGAAGTAAACAAAAGCAAATCTTCGTGCACGTACACAGATATTTGTATTTTTGAATTTCTTCGGGGCTTATACTTTCCGTTTCTTTTGAACTTCGTTGATTTCATTGATTGTTTCTCTTCTTCTTTGTTCAAAGACTGCTTGCATCTATTTATGAACTAACATGTATAAAAGTTTATTGCATTTTTTGAAACATCGACAGTGCTTTTTGAGTTAGTGATCGGGAAACAACGTGCGATTGTTAAAAAGTTTTTTCTTTCGAAAAATGAAGTATTTTTTGTTAGTTTTGTTGGTTTGCAAACTGTATGCGCCAACTGAATCTTTTGGCTCATTAAGTGGGAGTGTTCCGATCTTGAAAAATCTTGGCAAATCGGCCATTGGCGCTGTTAAGAGTGTGACAGCGAACATTTCGGAGGTAATTCCATCAGTTAAAGATATTGCAGCGAATGATTCTATGACAAATGATGATAAAAGAGATGCCATGTCGACATTGCAAAATATTGGCGCATCAGCCGTGAATGTTATTAAAGGTGTTGCACAAAAAATACCAGATGTGATTCCATCAGCAGAAGACTTATTCCAGTATGGCAAAAATATTATCATTGGATATCCATTTGAAGTGGTAATTATGACAGTTTTTGTACACGTTTATTTTTCTGGACATTTCTCATAGTAATTATCAATTCCTATGCAGGTTTATAGCACCATCAACTCATTTTGTAAGTTTCAATTGGTCTTCATTGAAAGCATAAATTGGATTTTGTGAGAACAATGTTTTTTTTCGAATGCATATAGGTTCGGCTGCATTGTCTACAGAAAGTGTAAAACCCCGGTCAACGCCAAATATTACAAACATGTATTACGTGCTCAAAGTTGGCGATCGAAATATCACGGTGCCTTTGAATAAACCACAACAATTATGGTTGAAGAAAGAATTTAATATTCGGTTCCCACTCGTCCTATTAATTACGGGTTGGACAACGAATGTAAACGAGAGTAACTCAGCGTTAGACGCAATCTATTCAGCTTATCGTTGCCGTGGGAATGTTAACTTTGTGGCAAGTTTTGACTTTTCTCCAACTTTTTTTTCGCATCAAACTTTTTCCATTTTAAATTGTTTTTTTATTGCCTCTCGAATATGCCCGGTAGGCCGTTGACACAGGTAAGTAAAGTTTTTTTCTATTAATTACTTTTTCATAACGAATAATTCATTCCACCCATTATAGCTGGATTTGTTGATACGTTGTACACATGGTCTGCATTTAACACGGAGGAGATTGGAAAAGTTATTTCAGAATCGTTAGAATACTTGGTGCGAACCTATCCTGTCCAGAAAATTCACCTAATTGGTAAGCTCAAATACTAGTTTCGCAAGTGATTACAAACAATTATTGTGTTTTTTATACTAAAGAACGTTTTTCTCTCTTTTTCACTATTGTTTTGTTTTGTGTAGGCCACAGTCTCGGAGCACATAGTAAGCGATGTTATTTATTATTTTATTTGGAATAGAGATATATAAAATGCATTTTTTTTAGTTGCGGGTTCGGCTGGTCGAAATTTCTATTACAAAACGGGCAAACTAATACCTAGAATCACCGCACTAGATGCAGCAAGTAATGTTTTGTTTCGCTTTTTTTCGACTTTTTTACTCCGAATAATATTTATAATTAAATTAAAACATTTTCCAGACCCATGTTTCAACTCTGGGGAAAATTTGACTGGCATTCAGAGAGGTAATTTTTTAATTATAATTATATTCTTTATAATTACTTTTTCTTTATTAACTTTATTTATATATTTTTCTAAGGCGACGCCGAATTCGTAGTGGCTATACATTCGAACAACGGTGGATTAGGAAAGAAAGATCCATATGGTAAATTACATTTAGCAGCAGGACACTTTTTGCATATGAAGAAACTATAGAATGCAATTCACAAATTGTCTACAATTTCGAAAGTGGATGCACTCACTGTTGTTTGCTTTAAGAGCGACAAACAAACTTGACGTTTTTCCTATTCAGTTCGTGTGCAAATTTACTTGCATTCAAGAGATTATATATACTTTCTCCATACCAAACATACTTCCAGATGAATTTCTGTGGTCAAATGAACATATAAAATCCATTAGCTTCGACTTCACTTAAATCGAATTTAAATACCACATTGGAGTAAACAATATTGTATGTTTTGTGTGAATTTTAGGCGATGCAGATTTTTATCCAAACGGAGTACAACCACTTCCACCAGGTTGTTATTCAATGTCCTGCGCCCACCAGCGTGCTCCGGAGTATTATGCTGAGTCGGTATACCCCGGGAACGAGAATAATTTTATGGCAGTTAAATGTGGATCGTTATCGTCGCTAATTTCAAATTTCTGTCCAGGAAATCCGGTCCCAATGTGAGTGAGAAGAATGTGATGCAAAGAGAATGTGATGTAATCATAAAATGTTCGTATCTTTTTAGGGGCTACGCAACTCCACAAAATTTAAAGGGAAATTATTTCTTAAAAACCAACGAAGTAAGCCCCTATGGCATGAACGCAACCAAAGATGCACGTCCCAAATGTTTTAATCGATCATTTTCAATTGCATTTCTGGACTGAAAATAATTCTCTCATCGAAAAAGCAATAAATTGAATTTTAAAATTATGGAATTAAATGCTGTTTTTTAATTGATTAAATATAGCATTTTTTAATAAACATGGAACAAAAAATTGAATTGTGAAATCAATTTATTCAAAAAGGTGCCATATTTTGAAGACAAGTGGACCTATTTTCGAATTTCAATATTTTTTCATGATGAATAGTCCAAGGGATTTCCAACAATACATCAATAGTGGCGAAAGACCTTCTAGGATGGGATTTTCGTGTATATATAGACTTTTTACTACACTAAAGTGGTTTCGTCACTCGCGCCGTGGTAGAATTTACAGTTTTTATCATTGCATAGATAAGAAAAACTGCTTATTATGTACAATGGATTGCTTTGTTTGAAGCGAAGATTGTAATGCAAATTGCCATGTAAATCGCCACATGAAACAAAAACTTTGATTAATCTCACTTCCTGAGAAATTCTATTCATAAATTATTGGAAATGAATAATTTATCTTTTGTTCTTTGTTTTTTCACCGAATGCATTGCAAGAAAAATTTGAAAAAATGTGTCGATAACCTATTCAATTTACCGTATATAATGTTCTTATTATCAGTAAATAAATGAATATGTGCAATTGTGCATATGCACGGTAGAACAAATAGCCGAGGCTTTCATTTAAAATGTGCTTGGTGGTCGAACAGAGCGTTCAGAACTGTTTGATAACCGAACAACACACAACTTTCAAAGTATAATTTTGTTAATCAAAATGAAATATTTCTTGGCAACTCTATTCGTTGTTGCACTTTATTCGTCAGGCACTGATTGTGCGTTTGATTGGGGGCACATTGGTAAATCGAGCGTGGATATTGTGAGCGGTGTTGTGCAAAAAATACCGGATGCAATCCCATCACCAAAAGAATTATTCGAAACTGGCAAAAATTTAATCGCCGGCTATCCATTTGAATATGTAATTTCAACTTGATAAAATATATTATTCAGTTCCCACTGTAAATTGTGAATAACTTTTCATTGCAGGCTTTTTCGGCAATCAATACATTTTGTAAGTTCTAAAAGAGTCATGACAACCATTGAAATTTTTCAATAATTCTTCTGATATAAAGGTGCTGCAGCTCTTTCAACAAAAACTATACAGCCGCTCATCACACCAAATATAGATCATATGAATTTTGTGCTAAAAATTGAAAATTTAAGCATTGCAGTGCCACTGAAAGAACCCAAACAGCTATGGACGTTGCCAGAATTTAATCCGAAACTACCGCTCATCCTGATGATCAGCGGCTGGACAACGAATTTTAATGACAGTGCAAATCCCACAGTCGATAAAATTTACGAGGCCTATCGGTGCAGAGGAAATGTTAATTTTGTGGTATTCGATTTGATTTTTATTTCCCACATGAATTTTATCGATCTTTTCTTTTTTTACAATAATTAGACTATTGATCCAGGTTAGACTTTTTATATTATACTTAAAAGCTGTTTTATGATTTTAAAAAAAAACTTCTCTCTCTGCAGCTGCTTTTGTCGATACATTGTACACATGGTCGGCTTTTAACACCGAGGAAATCGGCAATTTAATTGCAATTTCATTGGAAATATTGATAAAAAACTACCCTATTCAAAATATTCACTTAATCGGTAAGCAACACAAACACTACACACATAGTTTATCTACATATAGAAATGATATGTACATTTTTACACTGTGTATAGGTCATTCCCTTGGGAGTCACAGTAAGCCAAATCTATATTTAATTTTGTTGAATGGAATAAATAATTTGTAAGTATTATTATTTTCAAACGATTAAGTTTGTGGTTCAGCCGGCCGAAATTTGTTTTACAAAACTGGTAAATTGCTGCCCAAAATTACAGCCTTAGATCCTGCCAGTAAGTAAACATACATTTTCACAAATTTATTATGGCATACAAATTGCTATGAAATTTATTCCATACTTTGAGCCAGACCCTTGCTTTAATCCGGGCGAAACTCTAACTGGACTATCCCGTGGTGACGCTGAATTTGTTTTGGTAGTCCATTCGAATAGCGGCGGTTTGGGCAAGCGTGATCCTTTAGGTAAATGTGTTATATATTTTGCAGTATGGTGTTGGCCACAGCTGAGATTAGCAATTATCTAATGTCTGTTTACTATTTATAAAACTTATTCGCATGCCATTACATTAGTGCAGTAATTGAACATACCAAACGGATGCAGATAATTCGATTATTATTATAATACTCGAGATGTCAAGCATCCTTTTCCATGTTTAAAGCATGTAATTGCACATACATGCACACACTATATTAGCCAATTGAAACTAATCTGCATATGAAATGCTTGGTCCGTTTCCAAATTACAAATAACAATTGTGTTTCGTGTACGTTATGCACATATATGTACACACTCTTTCATGCATGCTTTAACTTTGAACAGTCATTAACAAAAATATCATTAAATAAAAACCGTATATATACACTTGAGAATTGGCAAAACTTTTACTCAATATTATTTAACGCCAGGCGATGTTGACTGGTTTCCGAACGGAGTTCAACCACTGCCACCGGGTTGCTTTTCTATTACGTGCGCTCATCAGCGCGCAGTGGACTATTTTGCTGAATCCACGTATCCAGGAAACGAGTACAATTTTATGGGAGTGAAATGTAGTTCATTATTTGCATTAACCACAAACAGTTGTCCGGGAGAAAGTTTTCCAATGGGCTACGCCACACCAAGCTACTTGAAAGGAAACTTCTTTTTGAAAACGAACGCCGAAAGTCCATATGGATTGAATGCAACACGAAATTTTCAACCCATTTGTAATAATTCACTGAATAAAATTGATGCATTATAATGGCAGTGTTTTTGTACTGATTTGTTGTATTCAAATATACAATGTTATGTATCAAAAGTTTTTTTTCTTTATTTTTATTGAACAAATGTAGGTTATTCCATGAATTCAAGTAAAAATAACATTGATTATGAAACGTTGAAAAAAAACGAGAACGAATCATGAACTTGAGACCTTTAGAGAGTGAAATGCATCTATATTTAATCAGACATACATTAATTACAATCGTATAATCGTAAATTATACTTGATTCAAGCAACTTGAAAAGAAGAAAACCGATTCCCTCTCTCCAACAAACGAACTTGCTGGTTTGTGCTTGTGATAAGCTTGGTTCCGTTAATTTTCGATAGAGCGCTCATTCATCAACAGCACTATATATTGTATTTTCACAACATCGAAGTATAAAAACTATTAATAAAGTTGTAATAATTCGATTTTATCGGGTATATTGATTTAATGTCAAAACGTTTAAGGTGACGTTTGATCGGTTAATCAATGATAAATGACCGATTGAACAACGCGTAAAACACAACTTTTATTATACTCAGATTATTTGTACAACATGGGGAATTTTCATTTTTTTATGTTTGCATTCAGTTCGAAGTAAATACACCATCACCAGAAACAGAATACAGATAACATTGAAGTAGATTTTATTATCCCTTGCTATATGGATGTCTTAACAAACTATTCTTCGACGCTTTGCTTAAAACACAGCATTGGTTTGTGTGAATGGTTCAGGGTCAAAGGTCATTGATGTTTTGCATTTTTGCTCAGGTAGTGAAATACACAGTTGACATCTTCTTATCACAAAAAAAGAACAAAAATTGTTTTTAATTTTTATTGTGCAAAGAAAGAAGTAAAAACATTACAATTTGTACAGATATCTTTGAATTTCTTCGGGACTTTTACTTTTTGTTTCTTTTTTCTTACTTTTTGTTGACTTTATTCATTTTTTCAAATTCTCTTCTTAGTTTCTTGTCTTTGTTCAAAGACTTTTTGAATCTATTTATGTTTATTACATTTTCTTGAAACGTCGACAGTGTTATTTAAGCCGTGATCAGGAAACAACGTGAGTTTGAAAAGTATTACAAAAAATGAAGTATTTTTTGCTAGTTTTCTTGGTTTGCATACTATATGCGCCAACTGAATCTACATTTTATAAATCAACTGGATATTATACACCGAGTGAACCGTCGATGTTGAAACATATTGGCAAATCAGTAATACGTGTTGTTAAAAGTGTGACCGAAGAGGTCGCAGATGTAATTTCAACAGTAAAAAATGATGCAACGAAAAATGATAAGGAGATACCAGCTGATCCGACGATCCTGCTAAATATTGGTGCATCAGCCGTCAATATTATCAAAGGCGTTATCGAAAAAATACCAGAAGTGATTCCATCAGCAGAAGCCTTTTTTCAATATAGCCAAAATATCATCATGGGTTATCCATTTGAGAAGGTAATTATGGCAGCTTTTCGTGTATGTTTTTATGACAACGTTTAATGATGAATTTTTAAATAGGTTTTTCAGGTCATCAACTCATTCTGTAAGTTACATTACATTTATGGAAAGTGTAAAACCGTCACCACCACTTTTTCTATGCACGTTTTATAGGTTCAGCCGCAATGTCTTCGGAAAGTACAAAACCACTTGTAACACCAAATATTGCCGATATGAATTACATTCTCAAAGTCGGCGATCGAAATATCTCAGTGCCATTGAATAAACCACAGCAATTATGGTTGTTAAAAGAATTCAATCCAAGATTTCCACTTGTCATGGTCATAGCCGGATGGACATCAAACGTCAACGACGGGGGGAGTCCGGCATTAGACGTAGTCTATGCGGCCTATCGTTGCCGTGGAAACGTTAACTTTGTGGTAAATTTTCATTTTTAACTGTTTTCGTCTCATGCGATCTTTGCCATTTAATTTTATTTTTGTTTTTCTCTCGTTCAACAGACCGTTGACACAGGTTAGTAAATTTGTTTCTATTAATACCTGTTTCAATGAAAAATGTTCATTTTTTTCCGTCTTCATTGCAGCTGGGTTGATTGATACCTTGTACACATGGGCCGCCTTTAACACGGAAGAAATCGGAAATGTTATTTCCGAATCATTGACATACTTGGTGAAAATTTATCCCATGCAAAAAATTCATCTTATTGGTCTCTCGCTTGGAGCACACAGTAAGTTTTAATATAAAAAATTGCACTTTCATTCTATTTTAAACGATGTTATTTTAAAGTTGCCGGTTCGGCTGGACGAAATTTCTACTACAAAACGGGCAAACGACTTCCCCGTATAACTGCGTTGGATGCGGCAAGTAAGTTTTATTCGTACTTTTTACGATAATTAGTTTTTCCCTGTTTTTCAAAATTAAATCGTAATACGTCTTTACAGATCCGTGTTTCAACTCAAGGGAAAATGTGACTGGCATTCAAAAATCTGACGCTGAATTCGTATTAGCTATACACTCAAACAACGGGGGCCTTGGCAAGAAAGAACCTTATGGTAAATTCAAATTTTTGTAGTTGTCAAATATGAATTTATATACTGTATGTTTTGTGTGGTTTTTAGGCGATGTAGATTTTTATCCAAACGGAGTTCAACCACTTCCACCAGGCTGTTTGTCTATTTCATGTGCACATCAGAGAGCGGCCGATTTTTATGCTGAGTCAGTGTACCCCGGCAGCGAGCACAATTTTATGGCAGTTAAATGTGGGTCATTCTCATCGTTAAGTGAAAACTTATGCACAGGTAGAGAGGTCCCAATGGGCTACGCTACGCCGCATAATTTGGAGGGAATTTTTTTGTTGCAAACCAATGCTGAAAAGCCCTTTGGCAAGAATGCAACACAAAATGCATGGCACCGTTGTTCGTATCGCAGATATTTAATGGATTAGAATGTGAGAATGCATTTCCGATGAGCGCACCAGAGTGAATAAGTAAAATATTGAAATGGTGGTTCTCTTTTATATTAATTAAACGTAATAAAAGGTTCAATAATTAATAGAAATATTTTCTTTTTTATTTGAAATATCAAAAGTACTTTAATTTTACAATTGAATCAAACTTTGTGTATATCTGCATTGCGCCTTATCAAATTTAATGTTTAATTGTGGCCAAGTACATGATTTATTTATCCCATTGTCTGTGGCTTCTAATTCATTATGAGAAAATGTAAAGCGCATCTACATTTTCAACCAAAACAACATAGATTGATTGTTATCATGATGACATGCAATGCACTCGAAACCCATTCACTCTTCTCATATGAACAAAGTTTGGTTTGTGTTTGCGATAAATTTGGTTCTGTTGATTCTCGCTAGAGTAGCAACATATTTCTCACATTCAAAGTTTTACTTTCAAAGATCTACGAAGTTCACTAGAACTTACAATATTGAATTTACTAAATTTGATTTTCATTTGTTGAACACAATTCATTTTTACAATATTATTTTATCGGTTTTATCGTTTTTGTAATTTATTTATGTACAAGATTCAATCAGTTGTTAGTTTAACATTCCAATTGAATGTACTGTGACGTAAAAGCACAGCTGTTCTGAATGAAACAACGTTTTTTTGCTGTAATCAATTTATGTGTTTTTGTTGCTGATTCTGAACTTTCTACTAGAACATTCACTGTTGAAGAATCTAAGCAATCTCAAACAGATTAATCCATTAATTGAAGTGTAAAGGTAACGAACAACACGTGTGATAAATAACTGACATGTTTAGATATCAACTTAATGCAGTTAACTTGTTTGAAAGTAATTTAACGCATGCAAAATGCGTGTCGGCATTCTTCGTTGTGTGGCGTACGGAGACATAAAAGTCATTGTAACTCAATTATTCGATATAATTAATGAAAATAGATGCATAAAATGTCAAGTATGAAGAAGTTTGCTATAAAAGCAACTGTTATCTGATGTGAATGTTTCAGTAGAGAAACTCGGCATTGATTGGAGCTATTTTTGTTCCATGAATAGAGCAAATGATTGTGGCAAAAGTGGATATTTTGATATTGTGTAGGTAATGGTTTGATTTTTGTATTTCAAGGCAAATGAAAAAAGCTGCACCATTTTGACTGAAATAGATGTAGAATAATATATAAGCAAAGTTCTTTTCTTTTTTTACATATACGTCTTTTCGATGGACAGTGTTTGAATGTTTGTCCAAGAAATCGATCGAAATTCAGCAAATTTCCTCTAAACTATATTGACGCGGTTGTGTTATGTTCCAAAGTGAATCGTAAAAATAGAAAACATATTATTATTTTGCGTATAGACCAATACGCGTCAATCGAAAAACTCCCATTTTGAAAATCTCCGACAATATTCGAAACGAGCACGTACGTTGGGGTTGACAAACATGAAGTTTCAGTCGGTTATTTATTTGGCGATGGTTGTGATTGTGATGAGTGCAGCTGTTGTGGCAACATTTGAGGAGGATGCTTTATCCCTGGAACGTGCCAGTTTTGATACAATGGAGTCAATTGAAATGCCATCCGAACGTGGATTAATCAGTAAAATGATTGAAAGAGGAAAATTGCTTTTGAAATCATTGCCGAGAACGCTCAAAATGGCTGGTGGTCGTGTATTCGATTTGGTACCAAAACCCGAAACGATATTCAATGTTGGGAAGCAAGCTTTAATTGGTCTACCACAAGAAGCGATTGCGTATGCAGTGAATTCAGTATGTGAGTGTATCAAAAGACGATTGGAGACGATGATGATGGTAACAACGACGTTTGACACTTAACCACTTAACAATTGATTTATAATTGCAGGCAGTACAGCCATTCACATGAATGTTATCAAGCCATCCATTACGCCAAGTGTTCACTTGATGAATTTCCAATTTCTCACGCCTCATGGAGATACATTTCGCATTCCACTGCTTGAGCCGCATAAACTATGGGATAATCCAAAGTTCAATCGGAAATGGAATACAACGCTTATCGTGACTGGATGGAATACAAACGTTAATTCAACCAATGAAGCAGTTGACACATTATTTCGGGCATACAAACAACGAAAAATCAATTTTATCGTGAGTAAACTGCCAATAATGTCACATTTTATTCAATGAAAAGCAGGAACATTCATTTTTGATGACGATTTTTTTCTATAAGGTTTTTGATACATCAAATTTCATCGACTCATTATATTCATGGTCGGCATTCAATACGGAGGGTGTTGGAAAAATTGTTGGCGGAGCCGTGGCCGAGATGACTAATAACGCCGTTGATCTGGAAGGAATTCATTTAATCGGTAACAGAATTGAATTTTAAGCAAAAAAAATCATTTTTTAACAATATTGAATATTTCCCAACGATGCAGGACACTCATTGGGCGCTCATAGTAAGTATACACAGAGAAATTTTACAAAGAAAACTAGATGGCATGTCGTATAAAATTTGGAACTAGATAACAATACATATAAAATTGTATTTGTCCATATAATCTTCATGTAAAATAATGTTTTTGTGTATTGTCTTTTGTGCGGATCTTCTTCAAAAGACAAACGAAGAAGAACCACACAAAGGAGAATACACAAAAACGATATATTGTATGAAATTATATGAATAAATACAATTTTATATGTATTGTCATCTAGTTCCAAATTTTATACGACAAGCCATCTAGTTTTCATTGCAATAATTCTCTATGTGTATTCATTTTTTTCGCAATAAATTATGCACGACAAATGTAAAATTCATATTACAAAACAATTGTGATATAAATTTTAGTTGTTGGTGTGGCTGGTCGACAGTTTACAAATCTCACCAATAAATTAATTCCTCGAATAACTGGCCTGGACCCGGCTCGGTTCGTATACATGATTTATTCATTTGATGAATGCTTCAGAGAGTAATTTGTTTGTTGGTTCAGTCCATGTTTCAATGAAGGTGAACGTTTAAATGGTCTGCAGCGAGGTGATGCACGCTTCGTCGATATTATACATACGAATGCTGGCATTTTAGGAGTTAAAGAGTCCAGAGGTGACGTCGACTTTTTTCCAAACGGGTATATTTATCAAACAATTCAATTAAAACCATAACCGAACATAAACAAATAATTATATAAAATGAATTTTCTCTCCGAAGGCAATATTCATTGCAGCCCGGGTGTTGGACCATAATGTGCGCACACAGCAGGGCATACGACTATTTCGCCGAATCAGTGTATAAACAGAATGGGAACAATTTTATCGCAACACAGTGTAATTCATTATCGGCACTGCGAAAAGGAAAATGCAATATAAAACGCATTCCAATGGGAATTGATACGCCAACAACAGCATACGGCAATTACTATTTGGAAACAAACAAAAAACCACCATACGGTCGGGGATTTCAAAAGTATGCAAACGTTCAACAGTTGGCTGAAACAATTCAAGAACTCAACCGATTAAAGCAGGAGTAGATTTTCAGTTGACCTTTTTTTTTCACTGCATTTAAAACTGTAACGGTGAACTTGAACTTGTGACGTGTAATAAAATAAAAGAAAAAATTCCATTGAAAATTTATTTGGAAAGTTTTTCCGTCGTACTTTTTATTTCCAGCAAGGATAGAGACCTTGAATAAACCAAATGAAGCCTTGAATAAACCAAAATAAATAAAAAAGCTTTCAAACAATAGAAAGGAGCAACGGTTGTTCGTTGAATAGTTTATCAAATGAATGCATTCTTGCATGCTACAAAAATATCATTTTTATTGCATACTTTTTACTACCAACTAAAGCGACAAAAAAAAACACAATAATTCTGCTTCAGGAAGCAATGTGAATTTCCGATTTCTAATCTAGTAGCGTTGCATTTAATACTTATTATTATTTTGATGTGTTTTGATGTAAGAAAGAAAAGCAAACATAAAATTGTGTGCATCGGTTTTAAAAATTCTCCAGTTATAGCATATTTAAATTAAATTTCAAGATCACATCAATGACATTAAATTTGCTTGCCGTTACGACGAATTCACCAACCACAAATCCCGTCGTTACATTTCATTGCAATTTATGTAATGAAGTTATTGCGTGCGTTCCATCGCAAAATGTGAAGTATATTGCGTCACCGTTTGTTTCGTTTCCAGACGGTTACACCATTCATGTAAAAGTAAATGAACGAAGTCAGGTATCGTATTCGTTGGAATCGATTACTGACAAACAGGGCACATTTTTAAGATGTACACGTTGTGCATCGTCACTGTGCAATAAAAATGACTGGCTATACACAATGGGACGAGATCCATTTACGTTTGAGGTGCTGGTCTTCTCAAATCAAAAAGTTAAAATGGAACTGCATACATCCGATACGAACCAGCCAAATCGAGCAGGCTATATGGCATGTGGAATACAAAGTGATAACGAAAGTTTCATGGACACAAGTTAAACGGAAAATTTCGAGTGTTCGTTCAATAAAAAACAAAAAAATGCAACAAAGTGATAGAATAAAAGAGAGAACACACTTACATCACTTTTTTTTGCTTTTGTAGTTAATTGATTCCTGTGGATGATCTTATACTGGATGATAATTTTCAGGTCATTGAACGGTCACATTGCAAAAACACCATTAACTTTAAGACTTGAATGTGTACGAATAAATTCACGGACAATCAATTGGATTTAAGAATCAAATGCTATGATTTGAATTTGATAATGTATTCTATGTTCACTAGACTAATTCATTTCGAACATTTACCGATTTGCAATATTGTATTTTCATATGAATGATTTATAGTCTTTAGTTACAAATTCTAATCATCTTTCATAATATCATTTGAATTGATAAAATTATTGAAGCATTCAAAAAAGTAGATTTTTGAGATTCATTTTGAATCAGCCGAAAAATTTTTGCGTGATTTACCCCTTTTGATATATATGACAGATGATATATTGTTGTTTTTATTTTCTATTCATTGCACTATCGTGCAAGCAATAAATTTTCTTTAAAATAAATATTATTGATTACAAATGCACGTTTTTGTATGTTTAAAATTGGGAATTTATGTGCGTCAAGCGTCATTGAAAACTTTCAAATTCAGTCAATTCTACGATAGACAGTCCACTAAAAAAGAATTCGTCTTTTTGAAATAAGAGTAAAAAAAGTGTCAAATAGACGAAAATGAAGAACATTTTACTGGTTTTGTTGTTGTTTAAATTTCATGAAGCAAATGGAGCGCAGAATCCAAACGATCTTACGAAAGCATTTCAAGATATTGGTAAAGGTATTTTTAAAAGAGTTTCACATATTGTCCCAAAACCAAAGGACTTCTTCGAAAGTATTAAAAACATCATAGCTGGCTATCCGCTTGAGCAAGTAATTTAAATACATTTTCAATTTTTTCAACACAAAATTTACTCAAAACTGAATCGATTTTCACCAGGTTTTGGAATTCATCAGCCATATGTGTGAGTAAAACCTTGGAAAGGGAACATTTTCTTGATTCAATCGGCATATTTTCTCTTTAGGCTCAATAGCAATGTCATCGGGTGATCTGACACCTCGCGTTATGCCTGACATTGCAAATATTAGCTATGTCCTCAGGACCAAAGATAAAAATATTTCGGTGCCGTTAAGTGAGCCAAATCAATTGTGGTCGCTCGAGGAATTCAATCCGGAATTGCCCTTGGTTTTGATGATTACAGGATGGAAGTCGCATGTAAATGTCACTGAAAAAACCGCAGCTGACGTAGTATATGAAGCCTATCGATGCCGAGGAAATGTTAATTTTGTGGTATTATCATATTTTTGTTAATTTTATTTTGTTGTTTTTCTTCATTTTGTAATTTTTATTATTAGACTGTTGACACAGGTTAGTTTCGTACATGTTTTCGTAGTTTTCCTTGATATCAATGTTTCGAAGTTACAACTTTTATTTTAAATTTTAAAGCCGATTTTGTTGATACACTGTACACATGGTCTGCATTTAATACGGAAAAATTAGGAGATATTGTTGCTGATTCGTTGATCAATCTAGTAGAATGGTATCCCATTCAAAACATCACATTAATCGGCAAGCACAACACAAACAATTTAATACGGTTCTAAAGTTAATCATATGTGTATATTTTCATACTGTGTTGTAGGTCACTCATTGGGCGCTCACAGTAAGACAATTTTAAAAATCAAATAAAAACGAATATTTGAGATAAATTCATTTTCAGTTTGTGGTTCGGCTGGACGAAATTTAAACTTCAAAACTAATCAAATATTGCCGAAGATCATTGGATTAGGTATTACCAGAATAAAAAGCTCGATTTTGATTTATAATAAGTGTTTTTGTATGTATCATTAGACCCAGCGAATCCTTGTTTCAATTCGGGCCAAACTTTAACTGGTCAGTATTTAACTATGATACACAGAAAGAAAATATCAGCCGACGCTATACGCAAAACCGACTGGTACGTGCGCTCATACGTTTTTACATCTTTTACATCTAGTGACAATACGATTTTTCGACTGATTCGTTACTCTTTGTGCGTATCTTCGCACAGTCGAAAAATCGTATGGTAATAGATGTAAAAGATGTAAAAACGTATGAGCGCACGTACCAGTCGGTTTTGCGTATAGCGTCGGCTGATATTTTCTTTCTGTGTAGATGATAGTAACATCCAAACACAACATTGCTCAAAACTTTCTAGGGTTATCTCGAGGCGACGCGGAATTCGTTATGGCTATACACTCAAATCCAGGGGTAAATAATATTAGCCACACTAAAAATTGAATTTATATAAATTTTTCGTTTTATAATTCGGCATGAAGGTATTCGGTAGAAAAGATCCATTAGGTAAAGAGACTCATTCCATTTCGAATATTTCATTAAAATTTCCACGCCAATTTACTTCACAGGTGACGTTGACTGGTTTCCAAATGGTAACGTACAGTGTCACGTATACACATGATTTGATCGAGCTAAAAAAAATCTCTCATTTTAGGCGTAGTTCCTTTGCCACCTGGCTGCTTTTCAATCACTTGTGCACACTCACGGGCGAGTGATTATTATGCTGAGTCAGTTATTCCCGGAAACGAATACAATTTCATGGGTGTGAAATGCAATTCGTTGTCTGCACTGGAGTCTAATCTTTGCAAAGGGAAGGAGTATCCAATGGGCTATTTGACCCCGAGCAATTTGAAAGGAAACTACTTTTTGAAAACCAACGACAAAAGCCCATACGGAAAAAACGCGAAAAAAGATGTCAGACCAACTTGTGATGGATCTCCGCTCAGTTATGATGAATATGTTTTGGATTATAACGATGAGGCTTTAGAATATAACGACGATGAAGATGAGAGTTGGTTAAACTTTGAAGATAGTGAAGATACAAATGTTTAGATTTATGTATTTATTTCTATATTTGTGAGAAAAAATAAAAAAATGAGAACTAGATCCGTTTTTATAACGAAAATAAATTGCAAAGCATTTTGATAAGATTCGTTAAACATGTACGGAGAAAGTTATTTTGGAGGTTCCACGACAACCAGAAGCCTTCGTGTCGAAAGTTAGAATAGCCCTGCGTGGTGTTTTTAATATATTTTGTACCAAGAATGACACTTTGGGTTGGCAACAAAAATCGATCTTAACCTTCCCACATGTTGTTAAGTAAACTGAATAGTTCATAGACGAAAATTTATTAATAAATCATCACTTTATTCTTAAAATAACTCACAAGTCGTTCAGGTAATAAATAGGTAAAATGTCTAAAAACAGTTATAATACAATTCTTTATTACTTATCGCAAAGCATGGCAGTAGTGACAGTTGGGCAACGCAACATTGAATAATGGCACAAATTTGCTATAGTTCATCTGGCAACCGATGCGAGTTCTTCGGTCATTTCTTGTCACTGCCGTGCTTTGCTTATCGTTAAGGAGACAATCTCAACCACTTTTTTGTAAACATGCAAAAAATCACGTATATCAATTTAATGAGTTAAATTCGAGAATTATCTTCAACTTACTTCTTTTCAAGGTTATTGTAAAATTAAACTTCATCTTGTGATCATTCTTAATAATACACAAATAATTTTTGGTTTACCTCTTGATTTTCAGGCAATAAAAAAATTTCAAACAATGACATCTTCAATAAATTCATCTTAATTCAGTGTTATCTGTGTCATATTCCTTATTTTGTGTTATTTTCAACTAGAAAACATTTTGTGAGTTCATCTTAAAGAATGTAAATTACATAATGTTTGAATATGTTAACAAATTATTTGCAAAATTCATCAAAAGAAGTAAAAGATTAACACACTTAAGTCAACAACGATTAGATATCCAGACAGCGACAGATATTGGATTTTCGTCTTTGTTTTAATTTATAAGAGCCAAAATCCAACAGAAATCTAAAAAGAAGCTTTCAAATCGTTGTCTGCAGCAGAGGCATCTTGCTTGTTGTATAATTTGACATGAACTTGAAAATGAAGTACTCTTGCCTGATTTTGTTGGTCTTCACATTTTCTGCATCACACGGAGCAGTTGACTTTGGGTTTGCTGGCGATATTTTAACATCAACTGGTAATATTTTAAAAAGTGTAATCAGTAAATCTCTAAAATTAAATCAGAGTCCAGATGATTTTTTCGAAGAATTCAAAAATATCTTGATCGGCTATCCTTTCGAACCAGTAAGTTAATGAAATAATTTTTGGATGAAGTTTTTAAGAGATTTTTTTCCAACAGGGATTTATGTTTGTAAGCACATTGTGTAAGTAAACATTTATATCTTTTTTTCATGGAAATTTCGCGCTTAAGATGAATTAAATTGATTGTATTTCAGGCTCAATAGTAGTTTCAGAGGAAAATATAAAACCACGTATAAGACCCAGCATTGAAAAAATGAACTATGTCCTTAAAACCAAAGATAGAAATATTTCCGTGCCGTTAAATGATCCTGTCGAATTGTGGTCGCTTGACGATTTCAATCGTGATTGGCCAACGGTAATTATGGTTACCGGATGGACAACGAATATTTCCGAAGGAACAGCCGCTGACTCAATATATGACGCATATGAGTGTCGGGGCAATGTTAATTTTGTGGTATTATTATTATTTTGGTTATTTTTAATATTGATATTTTCATCTAATTTTGTTGGTTTCACCATTTTTGCCATTGTGCACAGCTTATTGATACAGGTTAGATATCTGTTCTCTTTCATTTACTTCGAAATTGCGAAATCGATTAATTATTTCTCATTCAACAGCGGGTTTTGTTGATACCATATATTCATGGGCCGCCTTTAACACGGAGGAAATTGGAAATATTCTTGCTGATTCTTTGGCGATTTTGACAGAGTCAGAGTATGACATGGAAAACATCACATTAATCGGTAGGTTGGAACAATCTAAATTTGGTGAAATGACTTAATTTTCGTATGAAATATATAGATGAGTCATTTGAGATAACACGTTCATACTTTATTTCTAAATAGAAAATTTGAATTTTGCGCATGTTATCTTTTTGTTAATTACTTAACCAAATATTAGTTCTAAAGCTAATCTCAGATTAAAATACCGTTCGACAAACTGAGTTTGTTGTCTGAGACGTTATGTAACTTAATAATAAAAGCTGAACAAATAATGATTTTTTCATAATTTCACGCAATGTCACTAGGTCATTCATTGGGAGCGCAAAGTAAGCAAAAACAAACAAATTTTCTCTGGATTTTTGAGATAAAATTAACAATCAATAAATTACAGTTTGTGGTTCGGCTGGCAGAAATTTTTACAACAAAACAAACAAATTATTGCCCAAAATCATTGGACTAGACCCGGCCAACCCTTGCTTTGATATGGGTGAAAGCTTAACAGGTCAGAATTTTTTATTGCATATTTTTAATTTTAATAACATGTGCTTCACTTAAAAAGTATGCAAGAGCAAGTAACAAAAAATACATAATTATAATATTGCACTTTTAGGGTTGTATCGTGGCGATGCTGATTTTGTGATAGTTTTGCACTCAAATCCTGGAATTTTTGGCAAGGCAGATCCCTTGGGTAATATTTTTTCATTGGAAGACAAATCCAGAATGCACAATTAAATAGAACCTAATGTAATAAATGGTTAATTTACTTCAAAGGTGACATTGACTTTTATGTGAATGGATTGAGACCAAAAGCACCGGGTTGCTTTACGATTACATGTTCGCATGGCCGGGCGGTCGAATATTACGCTGAATCAGTCTATCCTGGGAACGAACATAATTTTATGGCAGTCAAATGTAACTCGTTGTCCGCACTTGAGCAAAACTCTTGTAAAGGAATTCCAATTCCGATGGGTTACGCGACTCCAACCAATGTGAAAGGAAATTACTTCTTGAAAGTCAACAAAAAGAGCCCATACGGTAAAAATTCAACCAAAAATTTCGTACCAATTTGCCAGGTTTTCAATGATTCAATGTCATACAACTGATTTAAGAATGGATGAATAAAAAAACATCGTGATACATGTAATTTGCTGTATTAACAACGGTTTCATATAATTTGAGATGAAAATAAAGACGAAGAATAACTCAAACTCAGACTGTTTAATTTACAATATTCTTTAATTCATATATTACGGAATTGTTTATGCATAATAGTCGAGTCTTTGCCATAATTTATTCCAAAAATAAATATGGAGAGATGCAATTCTTCTATTTAATTGGAATGTTAAACAATTCAAATAATTCTCATTTTGCAAATTGTAGCACATTAAATATCATTTCTAGTGAATTGAAATTCTTGATTTTTCCATTTGAAAATCATTAGATCACTAATTTGCAAAGTAAAATGCAAATTCAATTGTATGCATACAAATCATATTTATTATAGACCTGTCAAAGATTTCTTATACGACTGTAAATTTTAGCGAAGAACAAAAAAAATCCGACCGATATCTGGCCGATTTCATATGAGAGTATTGTAGTTGTACATAATTTCTTTAGGTGCAACATTGAACTTGACCATCGCATAATCATTCTTGATTTAATGACCTATTCATATTTATCAAAGTAAAAAAACACAAGATAAAAAAAATGTCGTAGAAAACATAGTGTTTTTTGTAAAAAAAAACAAATCCACAACACATGTACGTACGTCCTTAATGAATTAATGATAATGTTTACGTATATTTTACAGTGTACTGTTTTTTCCATCAACTAGAGAGATGATATTGCACGCAATCTTACTGTATCTAATGCATACTGTTCGTTTAAATCGGGCTGTTTTTTAGACTGACTCAACTACTTGATTATAATCAAAAAGTAGTATTTATTTCTCATTGTCTCTTGCTTAAACATTATGCAAAATTCTCACGCAAATAAATTAACAAGCGGCGAACGACAACAACTGCAATCGGCCGCACGGCGACGTGTTTAGATTTAAAAAAAAATTAGATACTATGACTCAGATAAACATTACAAATTCTCCATACAAAAATCGATGATTTTAAGAAATTCCGACAGTTTGCTTTAAATCGTCGATTAAGAAACAAGTTGCATAGTGCCTTTCAAGTTAAGCGATTTTTTGTGTTTCCGAATAAAATGAAGTACATTTTGCTGTTATTACTGGTGTTTAAGTTTTACACAACAACCGAAACATTGGATTTGTCCGATGTGGGGAAATCAGCGGTTGATGTGGCCAAAGGTGTCATTGATAAAATTCCGGATTCCATTCCAAAGCCAGAGGATTTATTTCAAGCTGGCAAAAATCTCATAGCCGGCTATCCATTCCAACAAGTAATTCGTACATAAATAACTCTTACATACACTTTTTTTTATACGCGTCAAAGCTTTTAACTTAAAAAAAAAACTCTTTTTCCGGTTCGAATAGGTTTTCTCGGCTATCAACACATTTTGTGAGTGAACTTGAGTGCGACATTTGTTGTGAATTCAATATAATCGACCATTTATTGCTATAGGTTCGGCAGCGCTGTCGGCCAAAAGTGTACAACCACGTTCGATGCCAAATATTGGGAACATGAGCTATGTTCTGAAAACGAAAAATAAAAACATTTCCGTACCGCTGGATTCACCGGAAGAACTATGGAAACTGAAGGAATTCAACCCAAAACTGCCACTCGTGATGGTTATAACGGGATGGACAACGAACTTTAACGATACCGAGAATCCCACACTTGATAAAATTTACGACGCATATCGGTGCCGAGGAAATGTTAACTTTGTGGTATAGTTGAAATGGATACATTTGAGAGTGAATTCATTTTAATTGAATTTTTTTCTTCTTTTTTTCTCTCGCTTTTGAATGTATTTCGATTAGACTGTTGACACAGGTTAGTTTTCTTTTCTGTTTTGTTGCCAACAAAATAAATATTTGATTTTTAATCAAACAGCTGGGTTCGTTGATACGTTGTATAGTTGGTCGGCCTTTAACACTGAGGAAATCGGAAATGTTATTGCTAATTCGTTGAAACATTTGATACTGACTTATCCCATTGAAAAAATACACCTTATCGGCAAGTATAAAAAAATGCACAGCTTCCGCTCTAACGGAACACAAACAATACTCATTTTTTTCTCGTGATTTCAAACAATTACTGTGTTTTCCTATACTCAAAGAAAACTTTCGCTCTTTCTCTCTCCCTTTCTCAATGTTGTTTTGATTTGTGTAGGCCACAGTCTTGGAGCTCATAGTAAGCGAATTTTCAGTATTTATTATGATTTTTATTGCGAATTCAGACGTATAAAATGCGTTTAAATTCTTTTTTTTAAATAGTTGCTGGTTCGGCTGGTAGAAATTTGAATTACAAAACGAACAAGCTCATTCCTCGAATAACTGGTTTAGGTATTGTCAGTTTTGCCTTAAATGGACCGATTCATTTTGATTTATAATGAGTGTTTTTGTAATAATTAGATCCGGCAAATCCATGCTTCAATCCCGGTGAAAATTTGACGGGTTTAGCTCGAGGCGATGCCGATTTTGTCGATGTAATACACACAAATGCAGGTAAGAGATTTCGAAGAATATTTCATTTTCTTGAACATAACAATTTGATGGTGTATATAATTTTTTTTTTCGGGGACGAAGGCGCTTTGGGTAGACGGGATCCTCTAGGTAAAACTATTTTGTTTCATTTTATGTCTTATATGACGCAATAAAATTTGATGATCTAGAAAATGGCATATTAAATCTTTCATGGTTCATGAATATTTCTCTTTCTTTTGCTTTTGTTTGAAGGTGACATTGACTTCTTTCCGAATGGTAAGAAAATTAATTTCATTGAACAGTAGAGAGAGATATCCATATTAATGCATTTCACAGGTGTTCAACCACTTCCACCGGGTTGTTTGTCAATCAGTTGCGCGCATCAAAGAGCACCAGAGTTCTATGCTGAGTCAGTATACCCCGGTAATGAATTCAACTTTATGGCAGTCAAATGTGGATCATTATCCGCATTAAATGGAAAATATTGTCCAGGAAAGCCGATTCCAATGTGAGTGATGTATATTTCAGAGAAAAAATTCTCCGAAAAATAATAAATCGTTTTGTTCATATCTTTTTAGGGGCTACGCAACTCCGTTGAATATAAAAGGAAACTACTTTTTAAAAACAAACGAAGAAAGCCCGTACGGTTTAAATGCGACGAAAGATTTTAAACCGGTTTGCAACGCATGACTAACCGACAATTACAGTAATGACTCGACAAATTCACCAAAGGCCAATGGAAGTGGTACGATGATTTACAGTTTGAGCAAAATCACTCAAATTCTAATACTTTTACTGATTTCCATTATTATCAAATGAACAAAAACCCATTGTTTGTGTTTTCATGCGAATTTTGTTCATTTTAAAAAATCATATACGTCTTTGGATCAAATAAATACAAAAGAAATTCGTGCGTCATGAAAATTGGTGGAATTACCGAGTCAATACTGTAATTGGTGTTCAAAAAAATATGTAATATAAAAACTGCATTTTGATTTTTGATTTGAATTGTTAAACGATTTCAATAAATTCGCCATATTTCACTTTAATAAAGATAATTCACATTGGTATAACTAGATTGAAAACAATAATCTTTCATTTGAGAAAAAAACATGTAATTAAATTCATGAGATACTAAATAACAATGTCGTGATTTAACTTGAAATGCAAGCGATCTCGTTTTACGTAATAAAAAACCTTGCCATTGAAAGTGCACTTCGTTCTATAAATGTTCATTGATTGAGTGAATCATAGCATCGATTCTGTAATTCGAGCACAAGATTTGAAATTCAAGTGGAATTCATGTTTGGTCGCACATTTTCCCATAAGTGTGTGAAGTAGAACAAATGTACATCTTGTAGATAAATGTGAACGCATCTGCTTGAACGACATATGATCATGGGGTCCAATTAAATTTTTTTAATGAGTCGAACGTTATACGCACTTGTTTCCGGGTGGAATTTTTTTTTCTTCATAAAATGAAAAATATATTGGAAAATTCCATTCGAATATCGATAACATGGGCGAAATTAAATTTTGCCAATATAAACGCAATTTGCACAAAATTTCGATGACAAATCTACTTTGTTGCCGAGACAGTGTTGATCACGGAACGAAACTTCGCTATTTCATTTATTCCGAAAAGAATTCATTTTTTTTGTTCGTTTCCAATTGAAAGCGTTTGCGTGACCCGTCGCCGTTGTGTTCACTATTCATCTCTGGGCAATGTTCCAGTGGCAATTGATTTTAATTAGTGTTCCGAGAAAGAAAAATATAGTTACACAGAAAAGATGCGATTTTTCGCTTATTTAACAGTACTTTTGTTTATATCGCATGACGGATATTGTGTGGAATTTCACATGAGCGATGTATTTAGTGTTTTAACGCATGCAACAGTTGGTGCATTGGAATCCATACCACGTTCAATTCCGAGCCCATCAAAATTTTTCGAGCTCAGCAAAAATGTGCTCATCGGATTTCCATATGAAATCGCATATGCGTTGATAAATGACTTTTGTATGAATTCAATCAATTTATTTTAAAATATCTATAAACATACAAATGGGTTTCGTCTTTTTTTAGGCTCTGCTGCGCTCAATTCAAACTCAGTGTTTGTAAAGGCAAAATTCACCCCGAAAATCGAATCGATGTCATTTATTTTACGAACTAAAGACGCCCATATATCAATTCCAATTAATAATCCGAACGCGTTGTGGAATCACACGGAATTCAATTCAAGCAATCCATTAACGATATTTGTAACCGGCTGGAAGACAAACTTAAAACACGATGTATCAACGGCTCAAGATACTATGTCCGCTGCGTATTTGTGTCGAGGCAACGTCAATTTTGTGGTAAAAACTTTAAACATTTTCAATGCACGTAGTGTGTGTACGCCTGATTTTTGATCGCAAAAACATATATTTCTTTCTATTCCAATACGTCAGACCCTTGATACAGGTTTGATTTCTCAAAATTAATGTCGAACAATTTCTCGATTCGTAACAAATCAAATGGAACGTGTTCATTTCTTTATTGCACAGCTGCTTACATTGATACGTTATATAGTTGGAGCGCCTTCAACACCGAAACCATTGGTGAATGTTTAAGTAATGCGTTACAGAGTTTGATTACGAGATATCCGCTCGAGAAAATTCACCTCATCGGCCACTCTTTGGGAGCGCAAATTTGGTAAATATTTTCCATTTTGGGAATCAACTTTTTCAGGGTTTTTTTTTAAATGGAAATGTAAATCCGTACAGTGGTGCTGCCGGTAGACATTTTACAACAAATACAAAACGTTGGATCCCACGAATAACTGGCTTAGGTATTACCCAAAATAGCTCTGAAATATTACATTACAATATTTCATATATTATAGAATACAGTGCTATTGTAATCATTAGATCCGGCTAATCCATGTTTCAACAACGGTGAAGCTTTAAGCGGTTTATTCCGTGGCGATGCCCAGTATGTTGATGTTATACACACAAATCCAGGTTTTGTTTGAAGTTTTAAAATAATTGATGAAAAAAAAAACTTTACACACATACTCTGCATACTTGTCAATAGGTTGTTTGGGAAAGCGAGAAGCGGTTGGTGATGCTGATTTTTATTGTAATGGTATGTCACCGCTGCAACCGGGTTCGTTTGATGTTTCATCGAGTCATAGCCGCGCCTGGCAATATTATGCCGAATCAGTATATCCTGGCCAGGAAAGCAATTTTTTGGCAAAAGAATGTACATCGATGCAAGCTTTTGAGACAAACTGTTGCCATGGGCCGTGGATTTCAATGGGTTATGCCACACCCACTCATGTGAAAGGAAAGTATTTTTTAAAAACCCACTCGAAAAGTCCGTACGGTGAAAATTCTAGAAAATATTATCAACCCGTTTGTGTCAATTAGAACATACACACAAGCATTAACGTTACAATGCCAGTGAATAGGTTTTTTTTCTTCATCTGAGTATTAAAAAGCAGAATTTATTGCGTGGAAAAACTTTCCGGATCGATAACGGTAATGAGTTTAACGCCTTTTAGGCTCTTAATAAAGTGTGATAAGAAAGCGTTAGGAATGTAAATGTTTGACTTTTCTTTGACTTCTCTGTGCATTTGTGAAAATGTCATCGATGAGAATAATCGAGGTAAGAAATAAGTGAACTTTTGTTGCTGTTGCAGGTGATTTTTTTTCCACTTAATTTTGTTGGAAGGTTGTTTTGCAACACAGTTACTCGCTTCGAAAAATGTCACGTTGAATATTAGGTAATTATAGAGTGGCTGTGATATTTTCATCGTGAAAAGATATAACACACTATAAGACTTTGAATCCACTTATCGTTGTCGAGATGTATATCACGTCATTTTTCTCGTGCGTTCGGCAGTCGTCGACGACTATGAAATTGCTATTCCATACATAAAATGCTCAATATATAAATTGTTCAATGAGAATATAATGCATAAATGCGAAAGAACAGTGGCGGTAGAAATTGCTAGACAGCATCATACTATTGAATCATTTTAAATACCATAGTGATAAAGTGCGTCATTACAGTGACACCTGAATGTATTTTTGAGTTTAATACGGAACGATGATTGCGACAAGAGAGAGAGAGAGAGAGAGAGAGAGAGAGAGAGAATTCTGAAGGGAAACGTGTTTGAATGTTTCGCATTTGAAGCTCTATATGATTTGATACGTTTACCCGTCTTATACAAGATTATTCTGACGAAAGCGAGCACTTCATTTTTGGACCGAGTTTTCCGTTCGAAACTCTTCGATAAGCTGCAAAGATTGGATTGGAAAATGATGATGATGGAAAAGTTGTTTTTTTTTTCCTTTTTCACTCTCTCTTCGATGAAAACTTAAACAATGTTCGAATATGAGAAAAACAGTATAACTATATTATGTGCAAATATGAACCTGTTGAAGAAGACGAACGACAAAGATTAACTGTAGAGTTTGTTATCTTATTTTTTTATTTTATGTCGATGGGACATACTCCAAAAGTGCAGCTAAAACTTTCAATTTAGTCACTAATATGAAAGCCACAGAGCCAAAGGCAAGCTGTTACATATTAAATTTTCAAGAACATCGATTCCATCATCGTTGCTCCGAATGTTCCCTTCTCCCTCGTTCGCATTCTTTCTATATGTATATTTTTCACTGGCGAACCAGATTAACTGACATCAACTCTACATATGGCTTCAAGTTATTTGAAAACTTTATTTATATGTGCACGGGTATGCCAGAGGAAAATGGATGGCACTGCCACTGTGAAACGACGCCAAAAAGAATAAACAAAGAAATTAAGAGTCTGCAAAAGTTTTATTTTTATCTATGCACGATTAACATTCAAATTGGGGACAGATCCAATTGCATGATGCTTCCCTACGCAATTTTATTTCTTGATATTATTTCCTCTCTTTGCATCTTCTCTCGTCCTTTCACCATTTCACTTGTCTTGATTTCAACTCAATTTTCATTTGGAGAAGAAGAAGAAAAAAAAAACAAGTTTCAATGACACATTTCGCATGAAATGTGCCAATCTTTTCCAAACTGAATCCATTTCTGTCGCATTTATGTATTATGAAAAAAAATTGCTAAAAATATCAACGAAATTTGCTACAAGTTTGCGTCCATTTTTAGATTCCATCACCTTCGTATAATGCATCCCATTCAGCATTCGACACCAAGCAACACATTGAATCGCAAATGAATGAGGGCATCCTATAATCATCGTACCTCTTGTCACTCCAATACGTATACGATACAGCAATCTTTTGAACCGTCATTTTTCTTGGATTTTCATCTGACGTTGATTTTTCCCTTCTTCGAAACCCATTTACAACACCATGTGGACGAAAGAATTTGCAAACAATTTTCATGTTTTTCTCTTTCGAAAGACAATAAAAATGAAATGTTTGTACATGAATTCCAGTGTCCTCATAAAATGTATCTGAATCCACAATCACCATCATGTTGATTCTATAATTTCGTTAACATATTTTTACTGAGGATATTTTTTGGTTTGTATATTGTATGGACTTTTCTCGCTTTGTTTATGTTTTCTGTTTGTTTTTTTTTTTTTGCATTTTTTTGTGCATGTATATTTCATCCGCTTGTAGTGTGGATGCAGCGCAGTGATTGTAATCCATTTCAATTATGGTGAAAGTTTTATGCTGACAAACCGTCAAACGCGAATTTTGATAAGTTGAAATGAACATTTTATGTTTCATATTATGTGTTAACGGCGACTAAAATTAAATCTGTCTGTTCCATTCATGTGTTTAAGCTTTCGTGTATTATTTATTGCCCCTTTGTGACCAAATGACAACAATATCAAGTGCAAACCTACATATGTTTTGCCACACACACACATATCTGTTTTTGCCCCCAAAACAAGACTGAGGTCATTGTCGAATTCTTGGCACACAAACCTACGGCTCTATAGTCCATCGTCACCGGATTGTATGATTATTTCAAAACAAGTCCCATACTCTCTTCCTCTATGTATTATTTATTGCTGTGTGAATTGTATTCGTTACTGCGAACGTCTTTATGTGACGAGAATGCAATTACAAGCCCAAAATGTAATTTATATATCAATGCCTTCTACAGTGAAGGTATGATGTTTGCTTGCAGTCACCTTGCTCATATTTTATGCATAACCGCATTTACTGCGATGAGTTTCTCAGAAAATAAAATTGAGTTTTACTGAGGCACACAGTTTCTATGTATCAATTTTACTATTAAATTTTCCCATGGAAAATCATGATGTATTTCATTTTCTCCAATGGAAATGTGTAACTAAAACGTGATTACTTTTTGTGTTTTGTTGTTTGACTGGTAGATGTCAAAAGTTTTATCAATTTTATTGCATTGTATCTGTGTATTGCACTGTACATTGAATTGCTGGATTAAATTAACATTTGAAATGCAATTGCAAAAGAAAGACAAGTAGATGTTGTACTAATATTGATATCACAACCACGATAAGATAATCCATTAAATGTGAAAACTAGTGTAATATAGTTCAATCCAAACCGAAATGAGTTTGCTTCGGTTGCAATTGAAACAAAGTAGAGAGAAAATACATGCCGGAAACTGTATGTGATCTGTGATGCATGCATAATGCGTACTACAGAACAAGTGTGTGGCTTTGTTCGTTTTGATTTCATGCAACAAATCTTTCTCGATGGTATCTCTTGTTCTCGTTCGCTTTCGAAATCGAGGTCAAGAGCTTATTTCGTGAATTAAATATTATTATGTTATAAAGCCATTTGAATGTAGTTGGTTGTGCGAATGCAAGGTTTTGTGCTTGCACTGTTGAACATGTGATAACACATTTTCGTAAAACACACTAATTTATTAAACCACTTCAAACCACCATATGGGTGCTTGTGTGTATATTGAAAAACTAACGCTTGCAATATTGATAAATGTGTGCATATTGTTTGGTTGTCGTTTGTATTTGTGACTGTGTGATGTGTGCGTGTTATCAGTTTGACAAAATGTAATTCATAATTTGAAATGAAATTGCACGAATAAATTCTGAATCGCAAATTTTATCGCGTTTGAAACGGTCTTGCGTGCCAATTGTCCAATTGACAATTTCAGTGCGATTGATATAGATTCGATATTCATTGATTTTCGTTCAGACACGGCTTCGAGACCGCTGCAAACTTTGTCAAAAAATTCTATCATATGCAAATGTGGTGGGATTTTTTTTTTCACCAATTCTTTTTAATTAGATACGATTGACAGGTACAAATTGAAAATTTAATTAAAAATGTAACACAAATAAAACCTAATAATATTCGATTTGTTGATATCGCAACCGCAGCTGTATTATTGACGCTACAATGTAATTAAACACAACAAAGTGTTAATTAAAAACAATTCAATTTTGGTTTGTTCGCCTGTTTTCTCTCTGTCACTTTTGACTAAGTGACAAATTGCTCGTGTGAATTGTATTCATTTGATGGAATGTGGTGAGTTGCCCAAAAATTCGAAACATTTTAACATGAATAACTGTCAAAACAAAGAAGCAATCGATTCTATCCAGGTCATCCTCATATTCATCGTAAATACCAACAAAAAAAATCCCACAACCGAGAAGTTGTAATCTCTTCATAAATGGCGCAGTTTATGTCTCTTTTTACATTCCATATTGCCTGCTCAAGAAATGGTGCATGGCATTTTGTCGGATTGCCTTTTCCACCAGGCGAACGAAAGGGGAATGTGATGTGTCAATTTGGATAAAATGTAATACAACAATGTTTTGTGTGAATATTAAAAGAGCATACATGAGGGTATATGTGGTCGGATGTTTGTGTGCAGTGTGTGCAAAATTACAAAAGCCAAGAATGGTAACGGAAAGTGCACACCAGATAAATTCATCCATTGCTTAAGATACATTATATGGAATATGACACAAACAAAAGCACTAAAATACCTCAAATTTGAAAATTGGTTCATTCATCTTATGGTGTTGCGTTCATCGTGTGTGATTGGTGGTAGCCAATGTGTACTGGCACATTTTGATATATCAGTCGCTAGCACTTTACTTCAATCTAGTGCAGCAGTCTTACTTATTTATTGGAAAATATTTTTAACGTTATTACATGCCTAGGATGCGATAAGCATTTCTAAGTTCATGCACACACACACCACACATATTTGTTCGTAATAAATTGAATTCCGTGCTATTAAGATGATTTGCCAGATATTATACCACATACATTGTGTTTGCTCTTTTACCGCCATTTGTGTATGCAATTCAATTGGAATTTATTGCTTAGTACATGGTTTTTTTTAGCTCCATCTTATCCATTTCTCTCACTTTCTGCAGCTTTTTCAATCTATATGCTGAGACCGCTTTAAATTAAATATGTATGGTGCTGAAACGATCCATAAATCGTTTAATAATAATATAAAAAAACGACGACAAAATGTGAGGCAAAAAGAAAGCACGCTTTGCTACCACGGCACGAAAGCACATTCAAGCGACGGTCATGTCAATTGTTTTACGAGCATTGCACACATATTATATCGTTCCGATGAAGCCTAATACGCTAAATATCATCATCGATACATCTTCGTTCGAATATGACTTTTGCTAGGGAAACAACAACCATTAGCGAAACGTTGTCATAAAAAAAGCTCTACCACACACACACACACTCACCACATATTATATTGCCTTTGACCAATATGTGGAAAAATTGGTTATAGCTGCTTTTGCTGTTGCTGTTGTCGATAACATTTTGCAGGTGTCGCGTGCCTACATGTGATCAATGTGAACACTAATCAAATTTATTTGGATTTAATATATTGAAAGGTGCGACACATCCGTATACACATAAAGCCCATCTTCGCATTATAAAGGCCGGGTTTTATTTTCATTCTATTTTTTGTGTGTATTTTTTTTTTCGACAAACAAACAAACAAAGAAAAAAATACATTTCAACACTTTCGAAACACGAATAGAATGTGTGTGTGTGTGGTACACGTCATTGTTCCTAACAACAATTCCCATTTCCTTTTTTCTGCAAACTGTAAGATTCACTTGCGTTCTTTCTTCACTTCATTTTTCTTTGCTTTATCATTCTTGTCGCTATTTTAAGAATCCACAGAGAGTAGTCATGCAATGAGAGAGAGAGAGAAAAAAAACTTATATTCGATGAAAATTGAATGCAAATTTCCATTTCCATCGTAATAATAATGTCGTAAAGAATTCATGAGGCCTTTGGAATTTATTCAGCACAAAATTCTCTGGATAATACAAATAATAACAGCATTTTTCGTATCCGCCTTCTGTCATTGTTAGTTCAGTGTCTCGAACACACATACACGGACTGGATGATAGAGAAACAAACAATTTTTGCATTTATTCATTTTAATTTTCTTTCACTCATTGCGTGCACCGCTTTATGAATACATATCAAGAATAACGAAATATTTTCACAATGATTTTAACAAGCTCAACTCGATTTCTTTTTTCATCTGCAGAAAAAGGAACAATATTATAAAGTTGATAGAGAAAACACACAGTGCTTGGAAATGAGTGCCACATTCGATATGAAACTATGTGTTTTTTTTTCTACAAAGTCATTGAAAATAATGAACAATTATTTGCATCGCATCGCAGGACATCATAACATTTCCCAAAGGTTTTTTCCTTTTTAATTGGAAAGAAGCGAAGCGCGTTCGTTATAGTAATCAGCCCTTTGTTCAACGGTGAAGGTTTCGCTTTACTTTTTTTTTATTTGGTTTTCTAATAGCGTAAACGTCATGACATTCTCTTCGAATAAATCATTTTGTCCAATTATTGTTTCGAATTTGAGAGACGTGTAATTAATTAATGTGATGGCACTGGTGATGGACGCTCATATATACATTCTGAGAAAACATTGTGTAAAAATTTTCCTATGAATAGGGAACCGTAGTTTGCTAATTACAATATTTTACGATTGAATGTGAGGGGAGGTGGCCAAAGGAATCGGACATATATTCATATTTCGACATTCGAAGTGATTATGAAATATATCATTTGCTACAATAAAACCCACAACGAAACTGTCGTACATCCAAAGAAGGACTTCATAACCATTAAAATGATTCGAGTTCATGCATAAATCATGTTATTATATATAAATTCAAAGAACGCATTTTTAATGGGCCATCTGATTGGCAAACACAATATTCTAGTTTGGTCGTGATAAAAATGAATCGTTCGCTGGTGACCTCGTTGGCACAGAAAATTGACTATAATAATAAAGCGCAAATTTCCATTGGGGGTTTGAGGCATTGCAGACCTTGTTTTAAAGTTTCAGCATCGATTCGATCTCACAAACGAAAAAAAAAATTGCTTGTGCGAACTTTTCGTGAGAGGAGCAAAAAAAAATTTAAGAAACAAAATTAGTTTTTCTTGCTCTAGAGTATAGCAGCGACCTTCGTAATAATTTAATTTTTTTAAGACTGTTAATTAGGCAGATGAATTTCATGAAAAACAACAAACTCCTGCGAGGATTTACGGAACTTAAATTGGGTAATAATGTGAAATTTTGTTTGAAATTTATGAGTCTGTACAGTTTTCGAATTGGATCCGATTTTCATTGGATTTTAACCGGATTTAGTGATATTATTAGATGGTGATAAATGATAGAATTGATTTCGCGTTGAAGCTTTATCGAAATTAATCCAATTTACGCGCAATTTCTTTGCCGTAAAGCGAATTAAGGTGAAAATGCTCATCTTCTTTTGGTTACTACCGACGAAGATGTAGTGGCTCATTAAAAATGAAGCACTTTATAATCGTTCAAATATGTGGATTTGTTATTAAACCAAATGGAAAATGATTATTTGTTATTACTTACCCTTCGCATAACACGTAATGAGAATGATGAGGTTTTCATGATGGTCTGCTTGAATGTCCTTCTTTTAGCGTCTGTCTGTCCCCTTTTATTGAAATGCGATCCGTATTCTTTATGATAATTGCTGTATACATGAATGGGACACAACGAGTGGGTGGGTTTGAAATTGAAATGGAAAATATAAGCATTTTTCAAAATTTAAAAATAAATTCCTATGAAATGTTGTTTTCTTACGAAACGAACATCAAAATCAATATGGATATATATATAGATTTTCATCACGTTGGATGTTTTCACAATTATATGTCTTTGCTCTCTTAATTCCGTTCAAGAATTATGCGCGCGCTGTGTCAATAGAACGAAGTTTTGCAAAGTATGTGCAAAATGAAAAATGGGGTTGAAGCATTATTTCACAGATATCAACCAATTTATAATGCATATTTATGACGATCCATTAGCAACTTTGCCAAAGTTCTTACTCATCAGTGTATTTTGTTCTCATTTTAACTCTGAAATTTGTTCAATTTGCTGTTAACATTTTAATGGTTTGATGAAGTGAAATATGTATTCCAAACAAAGACTCCGTTTGCCAGTTAACGGATGAATTATTTGTATTTACTTTGTACCATACCAAAAGTAACTACAAATTCTGAATAATTGACACACAAAAGCATCCATCTTTCGTTTGACTCGACGTTCAGTTTGAAACGAATGAGCTGAGTAATTGAGATGTTGAAGTAAGCAAAACGATGCACTTCATGAAAACAATGGCAAATAAGTGAAACACAAACGATGCCCCGTGGTGTATTTTATCAAAATTGTGTGGAACAGTTAAAGTCCCAATAGTCTAGACAAATGAAGCTTCTTATTTCAATATCCAATTTATGACTAAACATAGCTGAATGTTACATAATAATTCAATTGTACAAAGTATTGCTTGCAACATACCAAAAAAGCCGAATACCAAACAAGCGATTTCGACGCGAATGACAGCATAAGCATCAAATTGATTGGCGTTATGGCTGAATAAAAAATTGCTGCAATTTGTATGAATGAGTGTTGAAGGATAATGTCACATTCAAATTACAGAACTATTAGGATATACTGTGCGACTCCGATTATAATCCTTGAACAGTTGTTGGTCTCTTGTGTAAGAGAATTAATGGTTTTGATGATGTGCCGGTTTTGCACTTGTTGCTTCATCGAATTGCTCTCTTTCCTGCCATTTTCAGGCTGCGCAATTTCATGATGGCAATTTTATATTGCCTTGATCGGCTAGTGTGTGTGTGTGTGCTTGTGATTAGATATGAAAAGAAAGGAGAAAGAAAATGGAAATTCTTGTATGGTCTTCCGTGTGACATGAGTTATGAAAATATTCATTTGTCTAGCATGCCAAGTGATGTGTTTCGCAGTGATAAATTCACCGAATTAGATTGACTACTCTCGCACGCACTCCGTGCGACGGAAATGAGAAGAATTTAACGCGCTTAGTGCGCAAAAAGAAGAAAAAAATGTCATCGCTACGTGACACACACACACAAACATACAATAAAAACTGGGGATCTTGCGATTTTTCTCGCACTGGAAGAGGTGGAACATAAAAAAAGCTCAACTAGAATAATATCGACAACGTCGACGAACAGCACCAAAGAACAACACACAACCGGAGTTCGAACAAATGCGGTTTATGAATGCAATTTGCGTTGCCTAGGTCATTGGATGAAACGAAAATTTATGCGCAAACGAAGCGTTTGACCTTACATATTGTAGTCAACGTGTAAATGATAATACCACACATAGAGACAATGGAAAGAAAAAGAAGCAACCATTTACACATACATTGCCCAATGGAAAATAGATTACATTTCGTGATTAAAATTTTTCGTCCGTTGAATGTGTTGCTTCATGCAAATAGAAACGGATCGAATTCAATGGTAATTTATTCCCATGCGAATAAAAATTCAATATACCGATTTTCGTGCATTGCATAGAATTTTGTGCGGCAGACCAACCAGTCTTGACTCTACATAATCGCTGTAATACATAAAAAGTTCGATGAAAGGTGTGTAGAAGGACAAACATGTACAAATGATTTTATGATGATTTTCGGTATTGTTTTTGCACAATTGACAATCGGCTTCGATTCGATAATCATATTATGTCTGTGTATATTCACAATCTTGGCATGTCATTCAATAGGCATGTTATTCATTTTTATTCAATTCATCTTAATGCTTAGTAATCAAAGTACGTAATTATGATAAAGAAACGGTTCGCTGCAAAATCAAGGTCATTTCGTCTAAGAGAACTTTATTTCTCGCAGTAAAGCTTGATGAACTTGCTGGCAAAAGTCGAGATTGAAATCAAGGAGAAGCCAATGGAAATCACAAAATAAAGAGAAAATTATGACAAAAGCCACCAAGCAAAATACGCATTTTGCGAAGAAAAGAAATATTTTCGATGTGAATGAAACGTAATTACCGGAGAAAAGA
The DNA here is from genome assembly GCF_009176525.2 of Contarinia nasturtii. Taxonomy (NCBI): domain Eukaryota; kingdom Metazoa; phylum Arthropoda; class Insecta; order Diptera; family Cecidomyiidae; genus Contarinia; species Contarinia nasturtii. The sequence goes on along the minus strand of NW_022198383.1, from coordinate 4,129,154 downwards.
GCATCGGGTTTTATTGTGTTTCAACAAAATATCCATTTTACTTTCAACTTTAATCAAAAACTCTTTGTATTTCTGCTTTAATATATTCTTTCAATAGAATTGAAAGTAATGGAAGTAGAATAATGTTTAATCGCTTTCTACCTTCAAAAAGAAGTATAAATACATACATTTTCATGATTTGTTTTCAGCGAAAAGTCTCTTTTCGATAGTAATGAAGCGCATCGCGGATTCACAGAAATACTTCGGAATGGCGTATTTCTTCGAATAAAATTATTATCGTAATAAAAGTGCTGGTGTCTCCTGAGACAGAGAATAGCAGATAGAATGCACCACGTTAAGGTTGGGAGGAGTGCGGGGTAAGAGCAAACATTGTATGAGTGTAGCAGAATGTTAAAAAATCGCATTGAAGCAAATGGTTTTTCAACACCAAAAATGAACATTACTTCATGTTTTTTCAAGGAAATCAACTGCTTTTTTCTTTTTTCTTCTCTGGTAGAAAAAACTGCTTTTTTCCTTTCGTTCTCTGGTAAAAAAGGAAAATGGTTTTTTTGTCTGATTGTTGGATATTTTCAATTTACTTGAACATTGAAAACGAAGTTAAGAGTTCTGTGATGGATTTAACTTTTTCAACTTGTAACCGAAACTGAAACCTTCGTTTGTCTCAATAGACGCTATCACACACAAATGCACCTAAAATACGACGGGTGCTTTCTTATCATTATCGAAAGGGACGCTCGTAAAATACAACATTTCTCGAATGAAACATCATTTGATTGAAACTGAATGAATCCATACAAATAAACACAAAATTTCAAATAAATTCGCTCGATAAATTTTCTTTGCAAAAATGTTTACAAATTACCACTGAAATGTAACAGAATCATAGATCCTATGCTAATTTCCATGAAAAGTTGTAAAACAATATTAATTAAATGGAAAACGGATACAGTTGAATACATAGTCATGAAGCCGTTTAATTTGACGGAACATGAAACCAAAATGAAGACAAATAAAAGAGAAACACAACATAATTGCCAGTTAAATATTTTTTTTTTTAACGAATTTTACACAAATTAAATTAGCCACAAAATATTGTAATTTGAATTTTTATCTAATATAAAATAACAGTCACAAGCACACAAATTCCATTAAATAAGATAATAACATACTTTGATGAGAATCAGCTCTGTGCTCTTTGTGGCTGCACTTTAAAAAATTGAATAAACTTTAATGTCTTTTTTTATTTGTTTGAACTTTTCGATTTTGATAAGGGGAACAACTGGATTGGATGAGACGGCTCTGGGTTGTGTGTCGAAACGAGATATGGTGGAATAGAATATAATTTCGGTGAATGTGATAAATTCGTGTGTGAATCGTCACAGTCGAGGGCGGCAACTGAAAGAAAGCAACAGTGGAAAAGTTCTATATACCGTATTTGAGCCAGCACAAATGAAAAGCAGCTGAGAAAGCAGCAGCAGTGGCGACGGCGGCAGCAACGGCATACAAAAAAAGCACAATTCAATTGTATGTGATCGAAGAGACCGCTTCAAACATGTATATATATGCGTTCCATCCGATACACGCACACAAAATTCACTCTGGCGTGAATTGCGTATGATTCGCAATGCTGCCATTGATTTCAACAATACAAATGTACTTGTGGCTACACAGAGTTACAAATGTTTCGCATTTAATTGCATTCTGTGGCAGAAAACATGGTTCAGACCATATAATCAGTTTCGTCAAATGGCACAAAAGTGAAAAACATAAACCTTACATTGTCTACAGATTTCTGACTTTATCTCTCTAAATAACGGCCTTGTTTATTTCAAACTTAAACCAAATGGATAATCTGTTTTCATTTTAGCCACTCGCATTAAACAAAGTTGACACAACCACAATGGGAAACCAAAAATGTGTGCGTGTGTCTCATTCAATGGTAATGGTCTTGTTTGGTTCGTTCGGAATATGTGCAAACTTAAGTCGATATTATGTACAGAAAAGACGACAGATTTATTACGATTTTTGCTTCGATAAGCCCTCATATTTGTCTGGAATTTGGTTCACACATATACGCAAAACCAGTGGGTTGTATATCGCTTTCAAATAGCTTTTAGTCTATGTGTGATAGAAGATCTCTGACGATGACCGCTTCAAGCTTTCACTTCCACATCATCGCTGATAACCTTGTAAGCGATTTCATTTTTTCCAGTTTGGAAAGCTTTTTTAATGAAATGCAACAGACAGTAGTGCAACAAATGAGAATTTCCCATTTGTAAGCGCAAGCGCAACCATTCACATTCGACAGACACAATCATATATAAGTTGGTTCACACGAAACACCGATGACAGCCTTTATATATAGTATAAACATTTCGCATTTCAGATGAAATAGTACAACAAAAATGTCATTGTGATAAGTCGATTTTCATTTGTGTTTACAGTATTTTATTGTCATTAAGAGAGCTGTGTTTAAGCTCGCAGAGATGAATAAAAAAAATAGAGAGACCAAGAACACTGTCCATGGAATCGACATTGACACGTACATTAATTGCTGCCTCGAGTTGAAGTGAATCAAAGTGCCTCGAATCAATTCAGTGACGACGACAGCAGCCATGGTGCTGCATTTAATTTGACACATAAAAAGTGAGACAACATGATCAAAATAAAGAGAATTTTGTAGATAGATCCCTGTCACCTTCGGACCCGCAATCACATACCAAAGCTGGCTGAATGTGATGCTTACTCTCTGCATTGGTATCATTCATGCATGCATGGTCGAATTTACTTCAAATATTACCGAAAATTACGCAGAAACCAGCGAAAATACGGATAATACTAAAATTGCTTTTTTCACACGCACAAACACACACATGAGCGCAAACACTGAATTTCAAATAATGGAATTTTTCATGACGGCAACAAAAAGAGAATTAAAAGGTTTTTTTTTTTTTTTTTTGTTAATTTTGTTGTTGTTTGGTATTCGCGCTAGATCCTACCGAACACACGAAGCATATGTAATCCATGCGATTTGTACAAATTGCAAGCCGGGGCTTTGCTGTGTACGTGATGATAAATAATTGAACTCTATTCGATGGGCTTCGACAAGCAAACAAATTCCAAGTTTTTAGCTTTTTTCGTTGAAATCACGTTAAAACTCCTTACTTCATTCTCTCGCTATATTTTTCGATCTCATCACAAAAGAGTGTGCGTCGTTACCATCTGTCTGATAGAAGTATAATTTGAAGTGCGTTGATTACTTTGGTTTGTGTTTGCCAATGTTGTTTAGCATAACGCATCATCAAACTCATATGTGAATGCTACAGAATCAATGTGAAATTTCTACTAGCAACACAGTAAAATTGAACTTTATTCATACAAAAGTTTCTGGTTTCATCTATTTTGCTTGTGTCACAATTTGGACGATATAACTGCTTGGTTTTTCAATCCAGGGGAAGTGTGTGTGATTTTTTTAAATCTGTGATGCGAGAATGCCTCAATTCACCAGGTCAGTTTTATTTTAATAAGTTACAAGTAGATGTGTCACATTCATTCTTGAGCATTCACGTAAAAGATGTATATATTCGTATAATTTCACACTTGCCACACATTTTCATTATCGCCCATGTTCACACATTGTCTGTAATTATCGACTTTACCGGTTTCAATAATTATACGAAAATACGAAAGTAATCAATATTTATTGCTTTTCAGGACAATTACTGCGGAGCGCACTCATTCGTAAATGAAGATGATGTCGATGATAAAATCGAGAACCATTCATGGAAATAAATAAAATGTTTTGTGAACAATGCACGTTCAGATATAACATTTCGATGTCGCCTTGCTCTCATTTTTTTTCTCCGTAAATATATCGGTCTCGACTCGAACAATATGACACTTAATGTTTGCTTTTTGTGGACTATTGTCGTTAGAACAATAATTTAATGTGTTTTGCTTGCAAATTTGTCACATACACTTACCACACACATATATTGTGAATTAGATCGAATAGGTAAACAATGTGTCGCATTTCGATTTCGCTTCGAGAGACAATGACGACATTTTTTCATATCATATTACGCGTTCTAATGTTAATCTTATACCAAGTGCTCTTTTATCTATGATTCAGTTCATGCTGCCCCATGTACAACTTGAAACTTCCTTTCAGCAGCTTCAAAAGGTAACTTCCAAGCGCCCGCAAAGCGCTATAGCATGATAAGATGATAAATGGACAAATAAAAAGTTTACACTTGAAGACATGGCAAAAAGGAGCAATAAAAATATTGAGAGCAAATACATAAAATTTTACGCGAAGAACAATATATATGAAAAAAATGTTGAGTGCATCAACGCTTTTAATCCGAATAATTAGGGAAAGAGAATCCTATTCTAACACGATTCTGCCATTAAATCATTTTTCGGACACTTATAGTAAACAAAGTATGTGAGTAAAGCAGAGCCAAGAGACAAACGAGAAGAAAAAACCAATCCGCAATGTTGGTTTTATTGAGCCGCAAAATGGAAAAATATTGGTTTATCGGCAACCGCAAGATATGTGCTTGTTGTTCAAACTTATTTCAAAGCAATTTGTTGTTATAAATACTCGCTGTGAATGCTGTAAATGAAAAAGGAACGAAAAAACCGCCACCACATAAACTGTGAGAGTATCGAAAGAATAAGCTTAAATGGGTCGAAAAGGTGTGATGTAGCTTCTACATTTCTCATGATTTTATTGCACGTATAAATGATAGTGGCCGCATTCGGAGGGAGGATGGTGAAAAACCACCAAATGTAATATGTTTGCAGATAGAAAATGGATTTGCTTATCTGCAAATCGCGGTCTTGTGTCTACCATTCGCTGCGGTGAAAATATCATCATGTGTGTGTATGCATGTGGTTGAAATAAATAGCATACACCACACGCAGTTCAAGAGGTAGATTATTTCAGAACATTTTACTCTCGGTACACCTATCGTTGAAACAATTTCTTTGCCAGAGATAAATCTGTTTGGAGCATTAACATTTTTCACAAAACGCGAAGAAACGCAATGTTTGTTACAGTTTTGAGAAGATTTGCACGTATGTGAGTCAAGGCCAAACTATGAAAAATACTATCAAGAGAGAAGCGAAATTCAATGAAGACAACATAAATTATTATCTGTCGGAGGATTTATTCCGTGGATTTATTTTCAACATCGATTCTCTTTTATCTTTTTTTGCAGGAAAAAATCTGCGATTAATATATGGGAACAGCGATACAATAGTTGAACTGTTTAAAATTCATGTCGCTACTCACTGCTGCTAGTTTAAAAACCACACGGAAATTTTATCTGTAAAAAAATCATGGCATTCTTAACCTTTGAATACAAATTATTACCAAATTCAGTGGCATTCTCAAAAATCCAGCTATTTATTGTAGCACACTTAATTCATCGCACATTCCTTTCGTTACTCATTTATATGGACACAAAATTGTGCTCAATTTGCAATGCAACTTCCGCGTATTGACTTAAATCAATGATTGAAATATAGCAAAGTGTTCGTCAATATTAATATTTTTTGAAGAAAATTCACATGATTTATTATTTAAGAATCGGATCTTTTTTTTATAGTTCAAAATTCGATATTCAGATTTCTTTTCATTAAATTCATAAAATGTACGGAATGATAGTATATTACGATACAATCGGTCTGTATTCAAATTCGATTCTACCACACCACGAACGTACTCTCAAAACTGCCACTACGCTGGTTTTTTTTCGTTGAGTTTTCATTTGAGATCTTTTTAGTCTTTGTCTTCTCTATATAGTTTTTATACTTAAATCTTCGAAAAATCCCAAATCCAAGGAAAGAATATAATACTTTTCTATTTTTTCTTTTCAAAAATCGTTTGAACTCATTTCCAGAAAATTCTACAAAATTCGTTGTGATAAGACATACTCTGTGCTTATGTCGATTTCGTAGTCAAACGACCTGTCAAAGCCTCAGCTGTGTACACATCCATAGAAGGGGGCACGTAAATAATAACAAAGAGAGCGAGAACACAGGCAAAGAAGTGTTGGTAAGCATAAAATTCTGCATTCAATAGCCAGACATAAAACCAAAAATACACTATTCAGCGAATAAAGTAAAGTGTTTTATTACATCTTTCGATTGAAAACGGTGAGTCCAAATTTATAAAAATTATTCAATTTTTTTCGTAATCGAATGACGAATTGTTGTTGCAATTTGTTTGCTTTGCACAAGGGCACCAAAAGAAATATATCTGTTTTTCCCAAGTTCTTTTGGTTTGATTCGACGACATATTGTATTCATATATCAGCAACAACAAGAACATTCTCGATTCTTTGTTCGTGTCATGCATTTTTGTTCGCTTTATATCCCGTTTCAGTTGAGCAATTATTCAACGCACGCAAATATTGATAGGATAAAACAAGCCCATAAAAATACAAATTTTTAATTGGTAACAATAAAATATTTACCACTCGCATAAGAAAATGAGGCGCAAAAACCCAAAATTAATTCATTTTTTAAGAGCGTAAAAACCTCTTTCACAACGACCGTTGTATTTTTCCATTCGTTTGTCTCTCATTTCTCTTTTATTCCTATTTTTATCTAACATGTTTCAAATGAGAGCGATATTATTTACAATGTGTGCACCATCGCGTTTATTTATTATTTTTGGATTCTGTTGTCGAAGGTGTGTGTGGTGTGCTACATTTATCGCGAATTTCAGTTCGTTGCCCATTTAATGGAAATGAAAATGTCAACAAAATAAGATTTATCGGAAGTTCAACGATTAAAAACCGCATGATTTTCATAATATTCGCACCAAGATTATAACTATGGCAAGTGCCATTGTAATTCAATTTAATTACAGTAGGCAATTCAATGTTTGGCATGATGTAATCTCTCAGTACGCGAGTTGATTGAGCTCGACAAAATGAAATTCAAAAAAAAAAAAACGTAAAAAAGTAAAAACGTTAAACATTGACAAGAATATTCTTATCATTTCAATAGATTTTCAGAACATTCCAAACACACACTCATGAAATGTTTCGCTTTTAGTTTAGTGTCGGTTGCGTACATATATATTCAAATGAAAGAGAATTATATTGTGTATTTGGCACCCAGACATATAATACTTATTAAACTGATGCGATTTGAATCTTTTGTTCGTCTTGTTTGCCGTTTAAACTGCATGAAAGAGTAACACGTATATACACATTTTAAATGCTTCTCTTTCAATGCCTCGCATTTTGTATGGGCGACTGTTGGCCGTGCACACATACATGGACTTACGTACAGTCAAACACGACAGAGAAAAAAACAACAAAAAGCCGAACGACGAAAACAAAACAACACCAGTCACGGCCGACTTGTATAAATTGGTGCGCAATACGGTTATCGAGCACATATACTTCTAGTCTGTTAAACTATGAAAAGTGATCTATAGCAAATTAGTAAAAAAAAAAACAGTTTTTTTCTCTAAATCGATAGAAAAAAAATATTCCAAAGTTGTTAATTTAATAAGCAAAGTCGAAGAGTTAAATTTATTTTCAATCTCACGTGCATTTAAGGTGCGTTACATTTGTGTGTATAATCGGCAGAGAAAAGAAGATTTTTTTTTTGCATTTTAATGCGCAGTTATAAAATCTCTTCAACGTTTGCTCTGGAAAATCAACTTTTTGTTCATTAATTTTTTGTGTGTGCATTTTTTTCTTTTTAATTTTTCTTTAGGAAACCAGAAAGCAATAAAGCAAAATCAACATGTCGTCATCATCAACAACAATCAACGTAGATGAATATGAGCATTACAATTACGAAGAAATCAGCACCGGACGCGGTGGTAAAAATCGTTCAAAGACTGAAGCGCAACTCCATAGCAATAAGCATGATCCATGCGGACACACACGGAAAATAGTTGAAAAATTGCACAACTCCGAGAAAAACAAACGTGAATCGAAAAAGTAAAATTCACACCGTTTTATATCGTCTCGTTTTTTTCATCAGCTTTTCGACTCATAATCGCCATCCATACCTGATCATGCCTATTCTCAACCGAACTTACAACTAAATCGAGTGTCATCTTCGGGAAATCGCATCGTGGCACCACATTGTCGATTACAAAATCCACACACACAGTTTTGGAAACATTGCGTGTTATTTTTTAATAACCATTTTTGTGTCTGATTTCCTTCTTTCTATGCAATAACATCCACAATAATTTTTCAATAGCAATTAATTTTTAAATTGAACGATTGCGTCGTTTCAGTTTCAAATTTGCATTGTTTAGGGATTTTCGAATTATAGAGAGTTTCATTGTGTTCAATGTTTTCTTTGCATTTTAAATTAAAATCAATTTCGATCTATTATAATTTACTTTATGGTAAATGAAATAAAATAAAAAAAAGTACAAAAATTATTTCACCATTTGGGAAGAAAAATTGCAATCTTGTTTTTTTTTTTTAATTTATCATGAATCATCATTTTGTTTTGAAAACACACGACGGAATTGTGAAATAAATTGCAGGTGGTAAACAATCATCGACCGGCTCAAAAGCTGATCAAATAAATTGAGAAGCAATGCCGTTTTAAACGATGACTCAAAGATAAATCGCCTTAAATTTCAGTACGACTTTGTTTTTCACTTCATGGTACTGTTGTCATTGAACATCGCGGAAATAACACGCAATTGACTGTTTCAATGTCTCATCAGTAAATTAGCAATATTCTTTTACAATTTGATACCCGTGTGGTAGTCATATTTTCGTTCCATTGCCGTCGTACGTGATAACGACCCCTTTTTCCTTATCTCAATCCACAACATTTCGCCTTTCATTTAATCAAATAAAAGCGACCTAATTATTCATCATCACAACATTCGAAATTTGCTCTATAATTTGTTCTAAATAAAAACAACGTAAACATGCTTGACTCGCTCTTGCATAATCCGTGCGATTTTATAGCGATAATATGACTTTGAAGAAAAACAAAACAAAACATGAGATTCGTCACGACTACAACTATACCAGTCGAAACACTAACACACGACACAACCAGAAAAACAAGTGAGAAAAAGAAAGTCCGACATGATTACAGCTAATTGCTATGAATATAATAGCACAGGTGTCTCTATAACGAGAATAGTTTACCTTGGAAATCGTTACATCTTTAAATCATGTCGTAATGTTCATATTATTATAATCAATCTTTGATTAAAAACAAATAACAATAACAAGATACTATCAAACAACAAATGTTTCGTTAAATATTCGTTGAGTGCGGTGTAGATGGTGTTGCCAGCGATGTCAACATTCTACTGTCAGTCGTATTCGTCTGACAGATCAAATGTGTTGATAAACTCATCACGATACTCACAAAACGCCGTGGAATTGTTTCTGTTCGATTTTCTTGAGACAAGTGGGCCAGGAAAAACATATGTTTTTCATGTTTTAAGTTCACATTGGAATTTCTTTCAACATTGAAATATTCTACGCAATTAAATATCACCATTTCTTTCGAAACGAATGTAAGGTAAGTACAAAGAAATCCGTGTTGGCACATTGCATACGTTTCAATTTTACGTAACTTTAATCAAAAAAACATTTCCATAAATCAATGAAAATATCTGTGATTAATCGCCATATGACTCACGGTAAACATGGAGTGTATTTTGCGTTGTGAAAATAAGCGTAAATCTCAATCATAGTTAATGTGTCAGTTCGAAATGAAAACTTGTAATTGACACTTATCAGTGTGTCATAAAGATTATTATGTTTATTTTGTTAAATCAATTAAAAGTAAAAAATAATTGTTTCTTTCTTTTGTCCTTTTACAGGAAATCGATAGTTGTTTTGAAAGCGGAACGGAGTATAATGATCAGTTTTGTGCTACATCACGCGCTCTTATCAACGACACGGATTCTATGTGAAAGCATCTAACGAAATAACATTCGATATTACGAATGGTTTTCATTGATGGCATCAGACACAAAACAAACCATTCACTTGTAATACTCAAAACACACATAGTCCGTACATTCGCTTCGAATAGATTAATCATTTAATAGAAATTAATATTGAAAACACTGCTCGCTGATATGGCATATTTATTGATATTTGGTATTATCGTTGCCTTAACATTGGCCACAGCGTCTCTTTATCGGTATGGAAACGTTCAGCGACAGCATCCACTTGTGACGTTGTCCGTATTGACAGCTTGGAGTTTTTCGTTTTTGATTGTATTTACGATTCCACTCGATGTGACCTCGGTGAGTGTTAAGAACGGAAAAACACCCATTTTGTTCTATTTTTATTTTTCGATGCATGTAATTTTCGCTTCTCTGCTTTGGAACATTTTCTAAGCTAAATCATTTTATTCATACTTTTGAAATCAATCCATTTTTAAAGCACTTTACTGATAACTGCATTTTTATTATTCACTCAGACGGTCTATCGTCAATGCATTCACCCGACAGTCAATGATAATGATGATAATACTCTACAATCCATTAGTAAAACAGTGTCTAATTCTTCAAATACGTGCCAGAAACCATGGGGAATGGTCTCCGAAGATGTATTTCCAAGTCTATGGCGGATTATCTATTGGACATCACAGTTTCTTACATGGTTGATTATGCCCCTAATGCAATCTTATTTGAAAGCTGGTGATTTTACCATAAAAGGTATCTATATCATAAAAAAAAATCGATTGGTTGGTAAATATTAACATTTTTTTCTCATTTTTTTTTATCGAAGGAAAACTGAAAGCAGCTGTTATCGATAATGCCATTTACTATGGATCCTATTTATTCATATGTGGTATTCTCTTCATTTATTTGGCTCTAAAACCGGATGTTCAATTGGATTGGCAAAAATTAAAAGCAATTGCTTCATCGGCATCAAATACTTGGGGTTTATTTTTGCTTGTCTTACTTCTAGGTGATACACCCATCCTTTTGTAACTCAATCTATTAAAACTACAAATAGTTAAAACATAATTCTATATGTGTCCATAGGTTTTGCATTAGTTGAGGTGCCAAGAAGTTTATGGGAGCATTCCTGGCCGGGTGTAACACTGAAACAAGCCTATTTTAAATTGGCCAAGTTAAATATCGACAAGGCCGATGCCGAAGAGAATGTCGATGATGTATTAGAATCACTAAATGCAGTGAGTCAAGCCACGCCTCTAACGCATGAACTTCGACCGTGTATCGATACAATTTTGCGCAAAGTACCAACTGAACTAATGGAGCGGGTGCGACGCCATCGAAGTGACGGAGGACAATCGAATGCTGTGCCATCTGAAAAATCTCTAATCCGCTTACACAAACAAGTCATAAAGTCTATTCAAACATTTCAGCGCACCGACGCGCTTTGGAACGTTCAAGTCGAAAAGGTTCTACATTTAGAAGACGTTGAAAAGAATTTAAATTCACTGGACCGTCGTTTCAAAACCGAATTTCCGCAACAACGAACAAAATTACATGAGATGATTTGTAATCCAACGCTTGATTGGTATTGGCAATGCAAATTAAGGCCACCATTCATGCGGTCAATGGCAATCGTTTTGGGTGTACTATCATCGATGGTGGTATGGAGTGAATTAACGTTTTTTAATAGAAAGCCGGTTCTATCGATATTTGCAAATGTGGTGAATGTGGCCAAAGAAAATCATGATTTTCTTACAATTGAACTCTTTTCAATGATTACACTGTGCTATTTATGCTACTGCGCTTATTCAACTGTTTTTCGAATTAAATTCTTGAATTTGTACTACTTAGCACCGCATCATGCGACAAATGAACATAGTTTAATATTTAGTGGAATGCTTTTATGCCGTTTGACACCGCCGATGTGTCTAAATTTCCTGGGACTCATTCACATGGACTCGCACGTCATTAAAACTCAAGTTTCCGAAACTTTTTACACACAAATTATGGGTAAATTATTTTGATGATAACAGCATGATTTATAATAATAATATCACAATTATTAATGACTAGGTCACATGGACGTCCTCGGAATCATTTCGGATGGATTCAATATTTACTTTCCGATGGTGATACTTTTTTTCTGCATAAGCACTTGGTACAGTTTGGGAAGTCGAGCACTCAACGCACTCGGTTTTCAGCAATTTATGCTGAATGAAATCGATCAAAATGAATCGATTTCAAATGAATTCATACAAGAAGGAAAGGGTTTAATTGATCGTGAGAAACGGCGACGACAACGATCCGAAGAGAGTCGAATGCGACGAAGAGGCCAACAATTGCCAGCTCGTGAACTGTCCAACTATCGTGCTAGTCCGGCTCAAAACAATGGCCGTAATGGTGGTAGCGGAGGAGTTGGTGGCTTTGAAACATCGCAACGTACTTCAAATGATGGTTTGCTTGGAGATGGCGATTCATTCGATTACAATGCAACAAATCAAATGGGACGAACATTTTCCACCGAAATCAATGAACGATTCGGAGATAGCACACAGATAAAAGTCGGATTTAAAGGCTACAATGATTTGGATTCGGACAATGACGACAGCAGACATTGGAGCAATATAAAAGACGGAGCGCCGCGAAATCTTTTCGATGACGTTTAATATAAGAAATTGAGCACTATTTTTATTTTATTTATCCATATGGTCCGAAAGTATTGGTGCAACCCTTACACAAATTACACAATGGAAAAAAATTGAAAATGTTTTTTTCATGTATTCTAGTCTCTCAAACGACATTTTATCAACACTAAATTTAAGGGGAAACCAGTTTTGTGTATAAAAATGTAAGGTGTATTTAAGCACAACTAAGAATGAATCATGCATTTCTCATTGGGAAAAAAGCAGCATTCGTTTTGATTAAACGGTTTTATAGCATTGCCACGATAAAAAGTCCACATTACGTGCATTTTTTTTTAGTTAATGACCATTTTCCCAACAAAAAATCCTCTATTCCACTGTAAATGGGAGAATTTCTTTTATGATATCAAAAGAAAGATGTGTACACATTTCTATTTAGATTTTTCTTGCCAACATCTAAAATGTTATCATCTAACAACTAATAATAATAAATAAAAATGAAAACAAAGTACAGTTTGTGAGAAACTTATCTTTTTTTTTTGGATTAACCAACGATAAATGATGACTATGACAACTGCTTGAAGCTCATATTTCAATGTTCAAAGGCAAATCGTCTGTATATATTTTGTTGCACTCCATTTTATTCATATTCTCTAAACAGCTTATGTTGCACTCAATGATCACGAGAAAAGGAAGAATAATACTTTCTTGAAAATGATTTTGTTGATGTGACCATGTATTTTTAATGAATTGCAAGCTCATTCAAATTAAACCTTCAAATAATTGAGACAAATCGCTTATTGAAATCTTGCATTCAATTTGTAAACTAATCTAAACTTGAGCATTGCAATGTTGCTTAGTCCCAAACATGAAGCAACCGAAGTTCATGAAAGCAATAAAAAAGGTTAACAAAAAAGTTTGTTGTTCACGTACATGCATGAGCATGATGAGTTTTGTTCGTTTCGAAAGGCACATAAGACGAATATTTTGCACAAACTACTATTATTTTGAATATTTCGAACTAATATTGATTTTGTGTTCTAACTTCTACAAATTTGCTATATCTACTTTGCTTCTTTGTTTGTGAAGAAAAAAATTCGGTGATCGGTTAAAAAATGAAAATATTTTCAAAAGTTTGGAAGTGAAGAGCGACTTTGTTTTATAGATCAATAGAAATGAGAAAGGTGTTTTAAATTCGGTACTGTAATTTGCTACCCTCATTAGAATGCCATTCCAAATGTTTCTTGAATGGAAATTCCGTCTTAATCTACGGCAAGATTAATAGCTAGTAGACATAACGATGAAAGAAAGGTTGTTTTGTGTACCAATTGAGATTTATGTTTGCACAATTAATGTGTATTTTTCTTGCCAAGATCTCTTATCAGATCTAATTATATACTACGCAGTTTACAAAATGAAAAAAAAAACGCTCAATCATTGCTGAAGAAAAATAAAAATATTTGTGTAGCAAATGTTGTTTCAAATTACATTGACGGCAATAATTGTTTTGATTATTGACACCAATCTGACGTGAAATCTTATTAAACAATTTGTATTTCGATTCAGCGACCTATATAGTATATACACAATTATAGAATTTTTCAAACAAAAAAAAAAACGGATGTTATAATTGACCGCAGAAAAAGATAATTTTATTGGTATTCAAGCAAAACTAAAAATATACATACTGTGGCATCGGTCAAAACGGTCGTTGACTTGAGCGATGGTGGTGGATTTTATAATAATTATTCAAAATGTTATCTGCTATCTCTTTTGTTGATATTTTGTCTGAGTGGCAGAAATAGAAACATAAGGATCTTAATGGATTCGAATAATAAATTGGCAAAACAAATGTGAACAGGTTGCGACGCACATCTTTTTCTTTATTCATTCGTATTATAATTGTATATTAAGTATGATAGAAATGAATTCATTTCTAAAATCAACAAATATGTTTTGAGCTAACGTGAAAAATATCTTTATCATCAAATTTTGAGAATTTAGTATGACGATAAACACAAAAATGCCTAAAATGTAAGATTCAACTGTGCCATATCAAACGAAACAAAATTGATAATACCCAAATAGACCAAATTTGTTATCATTATTCTTGAAATGTTGTTATCGTCACGACTTATTCATATGAAATGAGAGATTGAGTGCAAATTGTGCAGATATGAAATTGCAATATTTGGAAAAAAAAGTCATCGCTTTAATCCTATTCAAGTCTCCTTTGAACGAACATTTGTACGTTGAACTTAAAAATGCAAGATAACAATTGTCTGTGTTTGCATTTTTTTTTTTGCTGGCGAATACTTGCTTCAAATTGCCATCGAAATAGAATTTAATAACTTGTTTTTTTTCGGTGGCAGTTAATTATTTCGTAATGAGTTTTCGGCCGTAGTCATCGGTTATAACCAATTTGGTGACATCGTATTTTGCGTCTGCATTTCCTCTGCAAGAAAGTACAAAAACCTAAGCAGGTAGCAAATAGATTGGTACAATGACCGACTATGTTTGCATACATTTTTTCGGTTATTGTTTCTTCCGAATTTCATAGTAAACGGAAATTTTATGCATACAAAAGGTTACCAAAAGAAAGTTCAAAAGTGTAATATAATTAAGTACGTCTCATTGTACACGTAGGTGCATGCTTCAGCTAGCAGTTGTCGGTTTAGTTCGGCCTGTTTGCTATCATTTGTGTGACCCATGAAGATGACCAAAAATCGTACTGCACTCAGAGTTTCATCACACGTTGATGTGAGCGGTCATACTCTACTCAACGCTTAATTTTGAAACACATATTTTCAAAACAAAAAAAGTTAATTTTCATATTTATTTTGTGTTATTTCAAAAAAGAGGAAAAATCCAGTCCTTTGCTGACATAAATATCTAAGCGGTGTTCATTTTGAAATTTAGTTGATCAAGGTAAGTGTTGAATCATTTTTGTTTTGAAAAATTACACTAAAAAAAACGAAGTGAAAAAACATCGACGATGAATCAATAATTCTTGGAAATTTTTGCATGCGAAAGTGTGCATGTTTTCTTTGCGCACTGAAACACCGAAACAGAGAGAAACAAAAGCTGAAAAAATCCCACACATAGCATCATCAAAAGACCGTGTGACGTTTTTATTTTAAATACAGAAGAAATAAACGGGATCATTTCAGCTTGATCCGTCTACGTAACGAGCATATAAATCATACGGTCTTGAAAAACTGAACCAACACATCGATACATCGACCTATGCATTACTAGACAAATATGACAAGCACTGGTACCGTATTAGCTATCTATCATCGAAAAAAGTAACGACATAGTATACTACATACAAAAGAAAGTGTCGAAGTGTATCATATCGTCTGATTTGCTTATCTATCGTTAGTTGGCTACCACAACAATTGTGTATATGTATGTTCCGCATCGCTTGTGCGCGTCAAGTTTGTTTCATTTGGACGTGCGCACACACAAACAGCACTTTAATTAGTTGTCTCTCTTTCAACGAACGCACAACAAACCGCTTCAAATACAACGCTAGACGTATTTCTCTCTTCAGTCTGTGTCTGCGCTCACTTATTCTCTCGCTAATAAGCGAGTGTGGATTTGTTTACTGTATCAAATGAAAAAAAAAAAAAACGAAGAAAAAATAATATAATTCGCGTAATCACAGTTCCATACATGTTCGTTCTTGTTCTCTCAGTAAAGCCACACAACCGTACAATTCAGAATTGTGCAAATGTATAAAATTAAATTTAGTTTTCTCTGTCGCGCGATCATTATAGTATATACGAAACGAAAAATACAAAATTTAATGTGTAAGTGCGGTACTAACTGTTCATTTCATTTAAAGCAACTATAGCCAGATGATGTGAGAGTGAGATTTCGTTTTTGAATACATTTTCATATGATTTATTCTCTCTTTAATAAAAAAAATTTTCAGTCATTTTTCACCCGCAATCGTGTCACACGCAAACATCCCGTTGCTGCAACATATTCAATCCGAACGCAATTGTCATCACTTTGATAGAGGAAGAGAAACTGAAGAAATAATTGCAATTTTGACGAAACATATTACAAAGAGCTGAAGGAGAAATTCGCATCAAATTCATCCGCACAAAGAAAAAGTATATTTTTGTATAATCAGTGTGCAAAAACGTGTGTGAGATTTCACTCGTGTTTTTTTTTTTTTTTTGGTTAGAACGACAACGACGAATTTCCTGCGACGACTACGACAGCAGCAGCAACAACGACGACTAAGACAAGGAAAGACATAGATCAAACGTGTGCGTATTTATTAATTGTTGTTATTGTAAAATTAAAGATAAAAAAGTGGAGTGTTAAAATAGAACGTGTACGCTTCGTCACCGAAACAAAGAAAAACATTTTTTTTCGATACAAACGTGAATTTCAGAGATGCAAAACACTGTCTATTTCAATGAATTATTTTCTTTTTTGAGTTTGTATCAATTGAATGGACTAATTTTAAAAAATAACGGGAATAACGATAAACTTTCAATTCAGACGAAATTATTACATTGCTTGGCATTGATTCGAATGCGTGTCGATAACTTTGTGAAACTAAAGACTTGATTCATCACTGCAACATATACAACATATTTCAATAATAATTTCATCATTTCACGTTTGTATTACGCTAAGAAGGGCCGCTAGTTCGGTGCTTTGTGTGTGTGACTCACGCGAAGACAGGTGACGTCATTGGATAAGTTAAACGAGGGAACTAAAAACCCAACAACGATATTTTATTTTATTTACGATGTACTCAATGGACGGGTATAGAAACTACGCGGATCAATCCGTACCAGCGATCTTTGATCGATTTGATCGTTGGCCTGACCTAGATACTAATTTCAATCTCCATGAATCATCGTTTTTCCTTAACGAAATGGAACGAAACAATAACAAATGCAATACGAACGATAATATTTACAAATCGAACGATTTCAACGAAACAACGACGACTCAACATAGTGTTGGATATAATTTAGCGATGTCGAGATATGTATTCATCCCGTATTTTGGAGCCTTTCAACAGAATCCGGCAACAGCGCCCGTTGTTTGGCACCATCATCAACAACACCAGGAACACACATATCGTAGCCATTTATCAAGCGATGCAACACCATTCATTCCAATCAAATCCGGACCGCGTAAGTCATTTCTTTTGAATTGTTGTTTCTTTTTCTGCTGCTATCTTTCAATGACAAAATTCTGTCTCTATCTCTTCTGTACATACATATGTGTGTGTGTGTGCGATATTACATAAAGGAAAGTCGAAAGTTCATGTTTATCACATTTCAAACGATACGTTCCAAAGTGACAATTTATTCATTCGATTTAATTAAGACGCAAATAGAATGCGCATGTATTACAAACACTTCTAATCGCTTTTATTCATGGTTTTTTCTCTATTTAAACGTAGTTTCTGTTTTGTTGCAACTATGCAACTACTTACACACACACATGAACTCGACAAAAAAAACTAGAAACTTGTAATGTCGTAAGACTCGAATATTATATTGAAAACATTTAAATTGTATTTTGTGTATTAATGTTTGTCTAACGGAGAGAGATGGCGCATGTAAAAAAAACTTGTGTTGCTATAGTTTTCTTCATTCGCCCGACGTTAAACAACAAAAACATTGTGTACACTGCTGTTTATTTACACGTCTTCACCTTGATAGATCTCCCAATACACACGTGCATAAAACGAACTTCAAATTACGCTGCACATTTTGCCTTCTCCATTGTTGTACACTATTTTTAGGTGTTTTTTATTTTATTTCGATGGCTTTGCACACATGTGCAATGATACCAGCACGGATATAGTTTATTATCTAAAGGCGTATGTTTTTAATTTAAATGCGCATATCAAGTCTTATTGCATGGTGCGTGAAAAATGGTCAGCAACGTGCATTTAGCCTAGCGGAACACAATCAGAATATTATCGTTACGAAAATTGTCTATATCAATAAAGTTCAATGTTTAAAAATATAACGCACGATTTGTTGTTGTTCGAATATGTAGATCGTGAGATTGTAATGAAAACTGAAAATATCAAGTTCACAACTGTTCGTCGAAAGCATTTGGGTCTCTTTATATCAAAACTATCTTGTGGAACATATGAAATTGTGTCTTTGGGTCAACACGCATTCGATATACTGGAGATGTTATCATGAAAGTGTGTTTGGCACATACATTTCCACTTCCGTAATTCGGCGAGATTTTGCAAACGAGCCAAGATTATGTCGCCCGTATATTTATGCATTACCATATTTGCGCGATAAATATTCGGAATTTTTTTGCTTTGTTAACAAAACAACGTCAAACCACTGGACAGACATAGATTTTTTGTATATCTCAAAAATTGAGTTATTCCATTGGGTTGTCATGTTATAATCAGGATATGGTTTATCATTTTCGGAAGAAATTTTTTATTGGAAATGCGATCGTATTTTATGAACAATATATAATTTAAAGAAAGCCTTTTTTTTCATTTCAAATAAAATGAGCCGATGTTTCGATGTGTGAGTGAGAGGTGATCATACGAGAAATGACGTATATTCACATCGAAGAAATTGGCTCAATATTTAACTGCGCAATTTGTGTGAGATTGAATTTGCACGCGCTCGGCCGACAGCACGGGCTCGTGAAATTTGCATTTAAATCGGTTTGCGAAAGAGATGAAGAGAGAACGAGACGGTGAGAGTCGGAGATTCAAATTGAGAATGAAAGAGAATTGTTCTGATTCAAATAGTGTGAGAATAAATCGCACGCCAATAAACCCAACAGAAGGAGATAGAGAAAGAGTGATCGAAGTATGTGTATTGAACACAAAAGGAGTTGGTATGCGGCATGACAATTGTTAGTGCTATCGGTCCACACAAGGAACAATGTCATCAACCTTTTCGAGGTTTATAGAACATCAAATTTAAATTGCGCATTATTATCATGCGATAGGTCGTAGTACCCGCTTCATTTGTTTCTTCTTGATTGTTTTTTTTATAGTTCAAAACAAAAAAAAGAACGAATATTATTCTTGCGGATATGGCTTGTCAAACGAGTTTGACACGCTTTCTCACTGAAAATTGAATAAAAAAAAGAGCAACAATGGATAAGTGGCTCGAAATCAGGTTACGCTTCAATTATCGCTTATGATTTTTTTTCATTCAAAATTATGTATGTTACTTTTGGAAAAAAGTCCAAAACTAGATACAGACTAGAACTGCTTGCACTTTGAACCGTTCTTCTTTTTACAACTGCGTCATTCAAGTTTTTGAACAATAAATTTTGTGGGTATTTTTAAAATCAAACAATTAATAGAGTGTCAATTGCATCGTTGCATTGAGTGTCCGCCTCCGGTCAATTTCTTATCTCTATTTTAGTCCACGATTATTTGTAACGAGCAACTTTTATTTGAATTCAAAAAAAAAATCATTCATAGTAAATCACTGTCGAAGGCACGTGGCATGGTTTATGCATAAGAAATCATATCTGAAAATCGAGAAAAAAAAACGAAAATGCCACTGAAAATGTGAGCTGTCTGAGAGAAAACGATAAATTGACAAAACGAATTGCTTTCTTAAATGCATATAAACAGCTTTTTTGTGCTATCCTCGCTCTCTCGCATCGTCTCTTTTTGTTGGTATCCCATAAACAATGCAAATATAATTGCATGCAAATTTGATTGGAGTGCGTTGCAGTTAGCACCTTCGTTGGCGTCATTTGTGCAGCCACAAAATAAATTTGCTATTTATTGACGCGGGTTATAAGAGCGACGATGATCTTGAACTCCGTTCAATAAATAAAGCCACATTATCATTGTTGTGTTTTGTGCTTTTTCCGTTCTTCTTCTTTTTCATTGAATATAATATCAATAAAATCATTTACACGGTACGCCCGCAATATGAACCGCCATGTATGGTATCAAACAATGTCGATCCTTGTAAAATTTACGTAAGTAGCCCAACGACAACGACCATTTACTCCTTGGTGCTTTTACGCGACTTTGTTTACCGCTTCAAAAGGCAAAAAACAATTGATAAGCAACGATTGCAAATATTGAAATGGATGATCTAGCTGAGTTTACACAGACGATGCAAATTTAGTTAAAATACAAAACAATTAAATTGCAAATTCATGTGCTGGTAGCTCTTTATCAAAGTCAAATATATAAAATACCGTCGTTTTATAGTTCAATTCGTAAACTGTTTACTCGAACGGCCGTTGGCAACAGCAACAAATTAAACAATAAACGGAGACTGCTCTGCGTCTGGAAATGAGTAATTGTGTTTATGTTCTTACGAATTTCTTGTTAAATTGTTTCTTCGAAAATGCAACGGTTCAAAGCGAAAATTGTGATTGTTTGCTGTAGTCAGCAGCGAAACTAATTGATTGACGAGCAAAATGATTTGTGTAATGCCCTTTTTTACAAAGAATTCTCATGCATATACATTGATTGCTTATGTGTGTGTGCTGAGATCGTGAGATTGGTAGGAGCGAGCGAAAGAGATCATTGACCGTCACCTAATGCATCTGCTGTTGCTGTGGTGCACATGTGCGGCAAAAGTACGCTATTTTTAACATTGCATTTGTTTCCATTTTTTTCGCAATTTTATACATCACATTGCACTTTCATTTTGCGCACACAAACACACAATTAATGCACATTTCACCTAAAACAGCCGACAAAATCAAAGCTCTTGAATGAAAGATGCCGCATAAAATTCAATTCAATTTTCATTTTGTTTTTAAAAAGTTTGCATTCATCTTTCAACTGAATCCGATCAATTAAAAGCCAAAGAATGACGCTAATTCACATAAAGAAAAAAACCAAACAAATTTCTAAAATTGTTGAACCTTGAAAGAATTATTTCGCTCATCACATGCATCCTCACATGGTTTAAACAACGCTGCGGGCTTTAAGATTCACATATACTATATACATATAACCATGCGGTCGGCCTTAAGTATTTCAATTTCGTTGAGTACACCAACACACGCACGCTCTTCTTTCGCGCGCTATCACACGAAACGAGGAATCAAAAAGTTGAATGAAAAGAAGTGAAAAAAAAGAGTATCGAGAATATAATGTGCGATTTATAAATCCGCATACTTTAGGAGCAGTGGTAGTACTAGTCGCGAGCGTGAATTCACGTTCAATTTTTTGCCGCCAATATCAAATCCAACGATGAACACAACACGTTTTTGATTGCGGATAACATTGCAGAAAGGTATGTCCGATCCGCATGTCGTTGTCTTCGCCTTTTTCGTCGTTCGTCGTGCACATTGCGTTTCATTTATTCAGTGCATTGGCAAGTAATTCGTCGGCGACCGCATGCCGATACACATTTTTTTTTTTTCATTGAACAACTGCAATACAAAAAGTGTATATTCACGTTTTTTTCATTATTTAACTCGGTGATAAGAGTAATCTCGCTTTGCTGTAGTGATAAGCCATTAAATCATAAAGTATTTTAAATGCAGCTAAATTAGATTGCGGATTAGGCAAGACAGAAAGAAAAGACGAAAAAAACTGGCAAAAATTCTTTGGAAAAAAATACAGCAGAGCACATGACAACGGAGCCAATAAAAGCCGACGAAAGCATGCAGAATACACAATATTACTTACAATGGGTAAAAATGTATATGGTATTTGGACGATGCGCGACTCGACACACACACACACTCATGCACAACAACCGAAACAAAATCGGTCTGTCTTTCCAAACGTGACTGTATGGATGCGTTCGAATGTATACGGGGTGATTCATGTGTAAATTACGTGTAGTATTCGCCGCAAAGTGATGACTACACATCGGAGGTTTTGTATATATGTTGACGGCGCGTACGGCAAAATCATTTAGTAGACGTTCAAGATCGTAACGATTCAGACCTCTAAAAAAACATACGAATAAAAACGAGTAATAATAGCATACTGCAAAATATCAGTATCATAACGATAACCATAGAAAGAGAGCTTCATTCAGCTTTTTGTGCAGCAACGCGCATTTTGGAACAAAATACGGTGTGTGTATGTGAAAAATCAAACCGAAAAGTTTGATTCGACGACGACCAGATCCAAATAGCTACAAGAAAAAAGCTAATATTGCAAAAAGTGTTTGTTTGTGTTTTTTTTTAAATAAAAACCAAAAAACAAGTTTAGAGAATGGGGAAACTGCATTGGCTCACACAAATATATGATTTCGCATTAAATAGCCATTCTGAATTATTTTTGGCAAAAGTTTCGATGTTTTCGCGTAAAAATTATAGTGCACCAATAGCAACAATTCTGAGACAAAGATTATCTCTATTCGGACAAAAGAAGAGCATTGCTAAAAATTAGACTTTTCAAGTGGTTTCCCGATGTAAAAGAAATTTAGCAACAAAAAACGTTCTGAAGAAAGTTTCTCAAAGCTTAAAAAACAACAACACGAATTTAATGTGCAAATTTGTTCCTACAAAAAAAAACTTGTGATAATTTCATCTGTTTAGAAAAATACTTTCGAAAAAATAACGAGAGAAAAAAAACACTGAAATAAGAGTTTATGTATGAAAGTTGCGCGCTTAAACATTTATTGAATCAAAGAAATTAGATCGAATTTACAAACCCTGTGAGAGTCACCAATTGGAGCAGTTGTTCAAATTTGACCCATTCAAATTGTTTGAATCGCGACCGATTTAAAAAAAAAACACACACAGTTTTCATTGAGCATTTTTTTAAAACCTCAATTGAGTTTTTTTTCGTGAGTTTGGTATAATTCGTGCAATCGCGGTGAAAGTGTGCCATTGGCATAACGTCATTCATTCCACATTGAGCCGTTTTCGTTTCGAGCATATATACATTTATACTTGTTCCGTATCTGTATTTTGTTGATTTTGCTGTTATTCTGCGGTTTGATTGTGAAATTGTTTGTGAACAAGAGAAAACTTATATACGTATGCACAAAATAGTCTTTTCTTCCTTCTCTCGCAAAGCGCAAGCTGAACATTTCATATCAAAGAAGACGATAGAAGAAGAAAAAATAAATAAAAAAAAATTCGAACGAATGAAATAATAAAAAAACAGTTCAAATCACAAAGCGAAAATAGCAACGAGAAACCGTTGGTGAAATGAACATTCAACCAATTTGAAGCCTGAAAGAAAGAAAGAAGCATAACAACCGTGTATGTGAGAGAGAATATCAAAGAAATAAATGAGCAAAATTAACGACAACGACCACAACGAACACAATCTTAATCTATGACATAGCGGATTGATGTACATATAACGGAATTTCGAATAGTTCTTCTTCTTCTTCGCATCGCTTCGTATTAGCGTTGGCCATTGGTTTGTGTGCAAGATTCATTCTAAATAAGACAAAGGCCATCGGTATCTCGACTTCTTTTTCGTATATTTTGTGTATGCTTGGCGTGAGAATATCGAAGCAAACGAGAAGGAAAAATACCAACGAGAAAGCAAAATAAATAATTTGAGTATCGGAACCAGCAAAAAACTTCATAGAAATTCCAATCCGACCAACATAAACAATTGCAAGCATTTTACAGTTAAAAATAATTCTGCTGTTTTGCTTTACTTCGTCGGCTGTGTAACATAAAGTACTGTTTTAAATTAGCTGTGCACACTCATACGCGATTTCCTATCATATCAAAAAAGGTAGATAGAGAGAGAGTGTATCAGACAGCATCATCATACGAGACTAGAAACGACTTTCAAACAGTGTGTTAATTATATAATGAGCACTGTATGACATTGGTCACCCGTTCATGGAAATACAGTTCACATCGCCAAGAAATTATACACATCAACAAAATCAACCGTTTTTTTAGTGGCTCATACAAAAACACTTGAGATTTTTCCATCGTTTTCTTTATAATCTGTCCAACTATTTATTTATTTATTTTTGACAACGACATCAACAAACCGAATTGTGTGCGTGTGTTTGCTAATTTCGATGCGATTCGAAATTGAAAAGTGAAATCACTTCGCATGAGAAGAACTTTTAGAAAAAAACAAACAAAAATTTGAAATATATGTGATTTTAATTAACGCTAAACTCAAATATATATAAACATTCGAACATTCAGTGTGAATCGATTTTTGCTGTCGTTTGTTTTTCAACTTCTTTTTCATCTGTTGTACTTGGCTGCATTTTTCACATTCACGTGCAAATTGAATTTACAAGTGAAAATTAAGTCTAAAGGAAGCGAATTAGCGCATTCAAACGACATATTATATTTGTTTTAAAATTTAATATAAAACAAAAACCAACACGAAGAAGGTCAACAATGACGACAACAATGTTTGAAGAAATGAACTTCGGTTTGTGGCTGGGCGCATTTTTTGCCACATTCGGTTTCGTTCGCATTTTGATCAGCTGTAAAATGTATATGGAATCAAGTAAGTAATTTAAATCATGCGTAAAAAGCAGAGCGCGAATAAAAAAGCAATTAAAGAAGAATTTTTGGAATGAATTTCTGAGAAAAAAATGCAAATTTATCGAGAAAACGACGATTTAACATTTTTTTTAAATCAGAATCAGCAAATGGAATTCACACACAAATTTAAGCAATGATTCATTTGATGAACCGGCCTCTGTTTTGAAAACCATTCGCCGAGAATGTGCGGAATGATGCCATTGGAAATATATGCATATATGACAAATCTTCTTCCATTTTTTATTACAATACTATCGACCATTAAATTTATGCAAATCCAATGAAAATATCGAAATCCCATTCGTACCACGGTGTGACCTCTCTCATGTTTCACATAACATGGTTGTGTTGGTGTGTGCCTCTATTTTTGTATTGTGAATTTTGTGTGTTGATTATTTGGTGTTGATTGCCGGCACAATAGCACGTTGATTGCACATACCATTCACACTCACACAGTCACATAAACAGCGACACATTTATTGATTTTTCCTCGGTTCAGCGGCGGCCAAATGGCAGTCACATCATTATCCATGGGCAAATTATTATATGAACTGCGAATATAGAGTAACACAGAATGCTATAACATCAACGCAACGTGCATATTTACAAAGCAGAGGCCAATAAACGTCTGCCGATGGCATGTGACTGCAACGCAAAAAGGGAAAGAGAGAGAGAGATGGAGAGCAACCTTTATGATTCGCACGGTTCAAAGAACTCTTTTTATTCAGTCGGTTGAACTGTAAATAGAAACGATTCAGTGGCAGACTTTTCCAATGAATCGTATCGCATGAAAACAGACACAGACAACAATCTCTCATTCAGTATCATTCTAAGCTCTCGTTCAAATCGTTTCTAGTTAACGAGGGAAACCATTGTAAAACATACGTGTATTCTTTTTAAAATAACTCAGCAACCGACACCAGTCGACGATATATGCATCATATAATATTGTGTTTGGTGTTTTATTGATAAAAACGGTGAATCCGTAGATTAATTCATTGATGTGGATGTGCGCGACGCGACCAGTTTTATCACCTTTCCATACTTGGATCGACACTTTCATAAAAAAAAAATTTTGAAATAAAAGCGATAACGAAAAAAACAAGACACCGTTTGAAATTCGAATTATTTGGTGTTTTCGTGTTTCGTTTGGAGCTGTGATTTTATTTTCGATAAAAAATTTGATGGTAACAACCGGCTGGTTAATATACTGCGTAATTCAAGGTGTTGCAACATAATGTGTGTATAATTTTTTTTTTACACATGTCATTTCCTTTGTGCTCTTATTTGTTTTTCGAGCCTATTTCGTATGGTGTTTATAATGCAACCGAGCTAATTGATTTCATCAGAAAATGTGAAAAAAAAATGCGCGAAATATAAAAGCCAGTTTTTCACGTCGTCGTCTCTCGCTAAAGAAATCAGGTCTTTTGTGAAATTACCCAACATAACAGAACACACACAAATTATTATAATTTTAATTTTAATTTTAATTTTCAATTCACCTTTATTTGTAAATTTCT
>NW_022198383.1:3955634-4102589 GCF_009176525.2 Contarinia nasturtii | reverse complement strand
TTTGTCTGACAAATTGATCAAAGTATTTGGATTTATCTTAATGGTTGGAATAAACTTATGTATTGCTGATTCAAAAAAATTATTTAATTGTAAAATAGCTGCATCTATTTGGTCATTTTCAATGTTGGTTGAAATTGGTAAATAAAGTTCATCAAGTTTTGAATCAATGTATTCACTCATTTTCTCAAAATCAGCCCTGTTCCAATCAAGAATTGTTTTGGTTTTTGCATGCTTCAATTTGTTGTTGATAATAATTGTGAGAGCAACCGCTCTGTGATCAGAATCAAAATCATGTGTTGTTAGTTTGTTAAATGTAGAATCAAACTCCACTTCAATGCCATCATCAATGATAAAAAGATCTAAAATCGATTCAGAATTTGCACGAATACAAGTACTGCCATCAGGAAACAATAGTTTGATACTGTGTAAATCGATGGAATCACATAGCCAATTATAAAGACGATTTCCGTCTGCGTTGTTGTTAATGTTGCCCCAAGAGGTGTGTTTACAGTTGAAATCGCCAGTCAATATGAATGGTATGCCGTTGAATGAATTAATTAATAATGACAATTCGTTTGTGTCAATTTGGATACTAGGCTTTTTATAAATTGCAGCAAAAAATAAAAATTTATCCGTCTGAATTGTCACCCTAACTGCAGTGTATTCGATACCATGCACTGATGAAATGTTTTGTAAATGTGTACACACAAATTTTGATTTAATTAGTATCGCTGTACCTCCACCCTGTTCATTTACACGGTCATTACGAAACATATTATAATTTTTGATTGCAATACGTATTGATGGTTTGAGTTTTGTTTCAATTAATAGCAGAATATCTGGATCATGATCCTCAATAAACTCAAGTAATTCATGTTGTTTCGATTTACTTCGAAGAGAATTTGCATTCAATTCGAAACATTTGATTTTCAAGCCGTCAAAGTTCATTTCGATGTTTTAAATACCAGCTGCGGCGCGAGTTTCACAAGCAATTCACTCATTTGCTTTTGTTGAATAGCCATTTGTTTAAGAATGTTAACGATATCAGAATTCGATGAAGTTTGTTTATTTTCACCGGTTTGTTTATTATTTCCACGAACAGTGTTTGCAAAAGTATTATTTGAAATGTTGTGTGGAGTATTTGTCGTTGTACTCGGTTGAGTATTTTTTGTTGCTTTATTTCCCGGTGTATTTTTACGTTCAAATATACGTTGAAAAACCGGACAATCTCTTGATGTTGCTGAATGCGATAAACTCTTACAGTTCACACAAGAAGGTTTGAGCGAAGCATTTGAATCAAGTGCACATCCACCGACATCATGATTTGATAAACACTTACTGCAGCGTGCGTCATACGTACAGTTGGATTGGGTGTGTTCAAAACGCCAACAACGGCGGCATTGTGTTAGTGTTTTATTTTTCAATTGTTCGATTGATATACCAAAGAAATTTCCAATGCGATTGATACCAAAGATCTTTTTTTTATCAGTTTTCGGATCGAATGACGCATGCCAAATTTCAGATTGAATATTGTTTGCGAGCATATGTTTCGTTGTGAATTTTGTAAGGCGATTTGGAATTAAACCAAAGTCCTCTTTTAAGTGGTGTAAAATTTCACTCTCGTCATAACACGATGGAATATGTTTTATCAAAACATGGATAAGTTTGCGTTCCGGCGGTGTGTATGTATGGTATTTAATACCAATATCGTTTAACATATTTAATGTCGCATCGTATTGTTCAAGTGTATTGACTTGAATGCGATATTTGCTCTTATTCACTCGCACAAAGTGATAATCAGTAACTGCACAAATGTTGCGATTCATAAAGCGCTCACTCATACGTTTTTGATCAGAATCGAAAACAATAATCGGTGGCACATTTTTTTCTCGTTTTGTTGTTGGTTTAGCAGCAGACGATTTTTGAGAATTCAGCTCAGGCACATGTTTATGTTGACCCGTATTGGTTTGAGTTGTTTGTTTATTCTTCGTCATTGATTCCATATCGGTTTCGTATCCGGCATTATTATTTTCTTCACCATCCGAGACGCCCGACATAGCATCACTATCGATGACAATTGTTGTGTTTTGTTTTTCTTCCAAGCGTGCTGACTTTTTTGTGCCGCCCAGAATTCTGTTAATTTTTCTCTTTTTTGTGGGTTTCACCGTATGTTTTAATTCGTATTCACGAATTTTATCCATCAATTCGATGTTTTTTTGTTTTTCTTCCAATAGAAGAGATGTTAAATTTGACACCTGAACAGTTAATCTGTCAATTTTTTGTTCTAGAGTCAAGTTTCCAATTACGTCTTGATCATGATCAAGTGGGTTTTCATTGTCGGTTGAGACATTTTTAGTGTTTTCGTTCAAAAATAATTTGATGTAATCATTGGAGTACCCCTTCACTGAAGATGGAGAAACTTTGAGACCAACCGAATGTGAATCGTTTTTAAATTTGAAGTAGAATGACACCACCTTTGTTGTATTATTATCCGTAATATTGGTTTCAATGGATGTTTTCTTTGGAATAAATAAAACACTTTTGAATGAATCGGTATTCACGTTGGATCGTAATTCCGAAATGGCACTGTCAGTAGCCATATCATTATTCAAATTATAGCATAATTTGTGAAATGCCATGGTTTCCGATATTTTTTTGAAAAAATTTGGTTCCTTTATGTTTGCAAAACGACGTGGTGCAAGCACCAAAGATGATTCACCGTCGCTAGTGTCTGTCATGGTTGTTTACGAAAAACAATAAGCAAAAAGAAACAAGTGAATACACACGAATTATATTATAAAGCACTGAGAGCAAAAGAACAAACACGTCCGATCACCAACGCATCTCAATGCGAACTGACAAATTATTATAAAACAAAAGAAGTTCATTCCGATGGGAATTTTGGTTGGTAAATATTCGCTGAAATGGAACTTTTTTCTGGACATTTTTTTAAAAGTAAATTGAACAATATCCGTCACACCAATATCCATTTACTCGGAAAGAATTCACCAAACTTACGGATGACAAATCGAATGAACACAATCGCTTTCGATCACAGAACTTTCACGCATTTGTATTTTTCTCTTTCATGTGTGTGTGTATGTCGATTGTATACTAGCTGTAAATTTGAATTCCAACATGCGTTGACATTGATTCTCTTGTACGGCCGTAAATTTAAAAATGTTATGTCTGAAAGTAGGCAGAGCAATTAGTGTTTGGTATTGATTCGAGTCAAAATCGATTTGTGTTGGGCTAGTCTTCAATTTTATTTTCGGAATGTATACACTTTCGCATGTCTCATAGAAGAAAAAAATAAGTCAATGAATTTTATAAAGGCCAACTGCGGAGGAGTGAAAATTCAACAATAATAAAGCAAAAAACCAATTTGAATTAAACCACAAAAAATTGAATCATAACCGATGTGAGTCAAAAAAAATTTCAACATAGCATAACATCTGTTTGTATGCATCAGCACCAAAACTAGTAATATTGAATCATTTATGACGCGCGCGATTATGAATGAATAAAAAAAAATACGAGAAATACCGATTGAATCATTTTATTCGTTTAAAGAATTGTAATAATCAAAGTTTGATCGATTCATATCGAAAACGTTTTTGTGTATTTCAATTCATTGTTTAAGTGTTCGGAAAATTATGGTTTCCATGGAAAATTGGGCATAATGATAAATACAACACAAAAACCCAAAATGGTCAATCAATCATTTATCACACCAAAAATAATCTCCAAGTGTGGTGTTTTTTCAATGTATAGATGACGTGTTTTCTTTTTTAATTCTGTTGTGCGATTGTTATCAAACGATAAATAACACCAAATCGGACAATTATAATACGTCACGATGTCACGTTGTTACTACATAATACTATAATAGCTTTTATATCAATTCGAATAAAAAAATCGAATTCCATTTGTTGCTACTAACGACACGTTCATCGATGTACATCGGTACAAGTGTCAATTTATTTCAAGTGAAAAAGTAACATGATTCTTTTAAAATACTATAATCGTGATGAAAACTGGCACTGCTTTTCGTCACATTTAGCCGAAAAAAATAATAATAATAAATAATTCGAAGATAAACATCAAGTATAGTTTGGGCATTTATATTTTTTTTTTAAACGGTTCTTTTGCGTCATAAATTTTCCACTCAACAATTATAATACACAGTGTATCATGCACCTTTGAATGATCCATGTGATTAAAAGTAGGCTGTGTGTCAAACGTATAACTGAGCACATGAGTGTTTTGCTTGTAGCTGTACAGCTGACAAATGATACGATTATCGGCCCGCATTCAGTTGACACTCCGAACGAGTGTCGGCTCTAATTTTGATCGGTGTTTTCTTTCTCGTGCATATACACATCGTAAATGAGAGCACAAAACACAACATCGAAAAAAAGCGAATGATGCGTGTACGATTTACGGACATTTATAAAGATGTTTGTTATCTCTGTGTGTTTGGTTCGATACGTGAAATTTCGAAAATTAACGAGTTATTACCGATATGAATATGCGTCCTATCACACGGCTATTTTTTTATTAGAGTTCAGTTTTTTCCGCACAAATGTTGTCTTCTTCATTATTTACTATTTTTTGTTATGAATGTTGTTGATGTTGTTGTTTTTTTTGCTGTCGGTGTGTATGTCATTAGCAATGTTATGATTTATACAAGTTGTCGTCAAGTACATCGTAAGTGTTTCGCTTCGGTGTGCTGTTTTCCGCACAGATGAAATCTAAGTAAGCAACAAAATCCAAAGTGTACTTTTTTTACCAAGAAATGACGTGAAATTTTTGTCACAAATTGAAACGAGAGATAACGATGAACACTACATGAAACACACACACACACATAACATGTACTATACAACTTTTTTCTTTGCTTTGTGAAAAACAGTGAAAAAGACAAAGCATATATTTGAATAATTTTTATTAAAATAATGTTGTCCATGTACATAACGTTTTTTTTTATGTTTCACGTAAATATGATTTCGCTCACATTTCATTGGCAAATATTTGGCTGAATAAGCTGTATTTGATCGTCTTCATGTTTTGTTGTTGCCAAGTGCCATTAGTTAAATTAAATGTTTCTCTTTCTGTCTCTCTCTGTCCCTCTCGGTGTGTGTTTTCTGCCATCAAAGCAATTATATTGCAAAATCACGTTCAGCTAATTTTATAGTGGGTCAAACAAAGAGTCAACCATTAAATTTGCCGCAACATCACAACAACATTGTTGCATATATCCAATCAAATGGCCATTTGACTGAACAACATCAATTTTTATTTTTCAAGTGTTCTCTCTTCCATCGATCTCTTCACGTTTTCGTTTACTCGTTTGTTCGTGTAGTTTTTTTCGCTCTTCTAACTACTTAATAATCTCCATTTGTCTTCGGGGTACGAAACGTTCATTTATAAATTCACGTGCGCACGTAATATTTATTTTATTTTATTTAATCTTGTTATTATTGTTATTCGTTTCGTTTGTATATATATGATTAAAAAATGAAATTCATATAATTCGCGTACTCATTCTAACGCATTAATTACGATGTAATAATGATCGACGTCATCGTCATTAGTCAGATTTCCTCATAGTGATATGAAAATTCATCGCTATCTCACGTTTGGAATGCTATGTGTGTATGCTGGTAGTAAGTGTATACCGTAATGGCCTCGGGGATAGCGCGAAATATAACAACAAACGAACGAACAAAAAAAAAAACTTCCGCAATCATGGTATTCAGTTGACATCAACAAAAAACATGCTTGAACAATAAGAACTTAGAATGGTTCTTAGCCGACACACACACAAACATGCAGACAAAAGCCCATTTCGCATTCATTTCACGTTACACGAAACCATTGCTTTGTTCTGCACTTATTTTTTTTCTTCATACGGAAATCGAAAATTGAAACCAAACCCACATATATGCACAGAAAAAATCGCAACAATCGTGTATCGAATGGAATACAATCAATGAAGGAAGCTTAATTTCATGTTTTAACGAAATAAAATATCATCATTTATTGTTTCGTTTCAATTTAAATCTGTGTGCTGTTTTTTTATTATTGTTCACACCCAAAGAGATTCACACATGAGTTATGCGAATCCGGAGTTCAATCCACTCATCCGGATTCTCGTCATTTTCACTTTTTCGGTTTCTTCTTCTTCATTTTTTGCTCTCTTCTGTTTTGTGGCCGTTTTCACGCGCCTCCGAACAAAAACAAATGTGCTTAACAAAGCGCATCATAAGTAATTGTTAATTACTCTTTTATATTTCGACAAGGTTATCGCGTTGAGATTCACTCACTCACACTCACTGTACGTCGTTCGTCTTCAATACATTGTTGGCAAAACATGAAATGAATGTTATTGTTACCCGATAAGACAAATTATGACTCTCTTCGCTATCCGTTTACACCGTACAGCAAATTGAATTTATAAAATTAAACATTTTCCGCCTCATTTTAAACGCATGTGACTTTTCTTTCTTTCTCTGCCATCGATCGGGTGTACAGAAATGCATGCATGTTGTCTATTTTTGCGCACACACATCATCATTAAAGTTTATTTGCCAATTTTAGTGTGTTGACAATCAAGAGTAATTTTTTCGGCAATTTCGTCTCAATGACGATGACATCGACACCGTGCGATATTTTTGTTAATGTAATAATAAAAACACTGACTTGTCATTTGATCGTTTTGATAATGCTGTCCAACGTCATAAAAATATTTAAAAACAATTACATTACAATGTTTTTGTTAAACAAAAGACTCGTCTCGTACCATTTTTGATGTTGTTATTGTTTTTCACACTCGATTTAAGATAACAACATATATAATTTTCGACGCAAAAATTGGCGGTGACTTTCCGCAAATACAGTACAACCATTTTAATTGTGTAGCGGTGGCGCCGAACTGCATCCATATTTTTTTTTTTCGGTTTATAATTGCCATAACAGATAAGTCGAAAATCGCATAAAAGTTATAAATTAGAAGGACAAGGTCATAATTTTTGTTAACCAAATCATCCGACCGACAGTTCAATTTAACGCAATTTTCGTCACACGGAATCACAACTATACTTACGTGATTTCATTTATTGCGCGATACACATAGACGCAAAAAAAAGAGTACATACGAAAAAGAAGCGAAAAGAGACCTCAGTCAGCAACCCACATTCGCATCACTGCAAAATACGATGAATAACGATCGAAATGTTTCATATATACTTTGCAATGGTTGCATAAAGCAGTGTTCGTGCCTCAATCAGATTTTCAAATCGACAAGACGCCACTTGAAATATTCATTCGGCCGGCTTTTACACGTTCATTATATCATAACAACAACTGTGTTTGTGCGTTAGGTTTTTTTTTGCTCTCTTCTCACTTTGCCGAAAATTAAACGCCATGATGTTGGACTTTTTTTTTCGTGTCGCTGCTGCTCTGCCGCAACAACAGTGGCAATCGTGTTACGTTTGATTCCAATCCATTAGATGTAATTTAAGTTTCACTAAGATGATGATTGGACATACGGCTCCATACACAGTATGTATCACACTGTGTGTTTTGCACACATACATTTCTTGTCCCTTGCTCAATTCAATGGCTGTGAGAGAGTCTGTGACTGGTCTTGCTTGAGCGTGTCGTAACATCTAATTGGTATTTTTTTAATTCTCTCTTTTTTTGTCTGGCGACCAAATCGCAGTGCTTTTGCCCCCGTGATTCGCTATTCAGACATATAGTACAATGTAATCAAGAGACGAAGGGAAAAAAGTATTTGCGAAATATAACGATCAAACCAACAACAACAAAATAGTGTGTTCAACCAATTTATTTTGCATAAATGAAATTCTCATTTGAATAATGTTACATTCTTCTGACCAAAGAGCAGTTGAGAAAAAAACCCTTTGCAATTCAAAAACGATGATGATGATAGAGCGATCTTTCAAAATCATGTCGAATACATCCGTTGGAATAGAGAAAAAACCCACTTCCGTGCCAAGAAACTAAATTTATTTAGAGTTTGAAATTTTAAGAGTAGAAAGAAATAGAAAAAAAGATGCATGCCTACACATTTATAAAAAATATGAAAAAAAAAAAACGATAACCACAACTTTTAATCTTGTGTTTTTTCCAGATCTAATGGAAGATAGGAAAGCAGAGGTTTTGGCGCATTTTACATCGGAAAACGCCACAAAAGCCGTTTCGACATCATCATCACCACGATCGACCGCTCAGACTAAATCACCGCGAAAAAAACACTCGCCTAGTGTAACCGCCAACAAATGGTCCAAGCAAAATGGACGCGACGAGTTTTCCAGTAACGAAGACTTAGCCACATGTTCTGGAGGTAAATAATAAAACAATTTCATTTTTCTATGTGTAACGGTTACTGCGAAATATTTTTATTAAAAATACCGACTGGACTTTAAAAATAGTTCGTAGACTGTTTTATGGTGGGAAAGAACGAAATGAAAAAAAAAAATTGAAATTGACAAATGCTTTGGAAAAGTGAACATGTATTCAGAACAATTAATTGAGAAAACGAGAAGTAGAATACCATCGTGGAGAATTACTAAAACAACACAACACATCATACCGTTTGTTTGCATAGCAATAATAATGATTTTACAGTGTCGTCAAAATGATGACTCATTTTCATTTGCATTCTATTTTAGTCAGAAAAATGACGACCGAAGAAGAGAAAACAAATTTGTAGCTTATGAATAAATATGGCATCTCATAAAAATATTTATTTCATCCTAAAAATAACAAATGCAAAAATATATGATCGAGTCTTGCCATTTTTACTAAGTGCTTTGCACACCAAACACTTTGCCTCGTGCCTGTTTCTAATGAATGAAACAATATACGAGATAGTGTGTTTCATTTACGAGTATAGCCACATTTACAGTCAATCGACTAAGTGTGACATTCGTCTTTATGTAATGTTTGACGACCAAAACTGTATTTCATTTTATTATCGATTCTCAAACGAAACCAAAACGATATATAAATAAATAAAATATCGTTTTCGGCTAATAATAATGATTATATGTATATGTTCGTAATTGCTGTGCAATTTTATCGTTAGCTCGCACTTTCGAAACCGAGCGCAATTATATTGGAGCGCGACCCAAATCACTTCCATCCGTGGAATTTAACCATTCGAAAAAATCGATGACAAAAAAAACATTAACAACAATGAACTTTTTATATTTATAGTATGTCTTGACTCAATCTAAAACAATATTCAATTTGATGTTTATTTTTCTTTTCTTTTCCATTTTTCTTTCATTTGAATTGTAGATGCGGCTAATGTAACCAACAATTACGACGAAGACCCCGGTGTCGTGGATGATGTGAACACAAGTGAAAGTGAAAGTTCGCCAAAAATTCGGCGCAAGCATAAAAAGAAGTCGACAGTTCGGCACCGTGGTGGATGCAAAAAGATCACAACAGCTGCGGTCGTCACCACCGTTTCCGCCAATGGCAACGAAGACAATAAAGAAAACAATTGTCTATCAACAACATTAACAACAACAATAACAACAACAACAACAAATTCAACAAAATTAGACGACGGTTCAAAGCATCTATTCACCGATCGCTTCATGACCGAATTCAATCGTTGCCGTGCAATAACACCACCGCTCCGTGAGCATATCAAACTCAATTTGCCGGAAGAGAAATTATTTCAATTTTTAAAACACTATCTATTGAGTAGCAATGATTTAAAAGCCCAGGGTTATCCCTATCGCTACGGACAAAAGGCTGGATTCTTTAAGAAACGTTTCAGTGCAAGCGTTGACTATTGTACACCGCCCGTACCGACAATTGCATTTGATGTGAATGCTCGTGAATTTATACCGAGCCACAAGCGACGCACTGTTGAACGAAAATTATCATCGGACAGCGGTCAGGCGACCGGTTCCAGTTCATCATCGTCATCATCATCATCATCATCATCACCATCGACCGATAGTGATTCAAGCGATAATGCCGGCGAAATGAAATACAATGAACGCACCGAAAAGAAATGCATACGATGCACACGTGAATTTCATGTAAACGAACACGGTGAATATATGAAAGATGAAAAGTGTACATTTCATTGGGGTAAATTGGAACGACCAAACTCATATACGATGGGTGGTACATATACATGTTGTAGCTCACCAAAATATACAAAAGGATGCACAATGGCCGATGGTCATGTATGGAGCGGCTTTGAAATGGGCTTCAATGGGCCACTCGATGGCTTTGTACGCACCGACGAAAGTAGCCAGAAAATTGATAACGAACGTAATGTATTCGCACTCGACTGTGAAATGTGTTATACCGGAAAAGGTCTAGAAGTTACCAAAGTAACGTTGGTCAGTTCGGACGGACAAAAAGTTTATGAGAAATTCGTTCGTCCGGCAACAAAAATTGTATGCTACAATACTCGCTTTTCGGGCATTACCAAAAAAGATTTGGCCACGAAAAATAACATTCATGTGGCTACATTGCCCGAAGTGCAACAAGATTTATTGTGCTTTATCAATGCCGAGACAATTCTAATTGGCCATGCACTTGAAAATGATCTCAGGGTATTGAAAATCATTCATGATAATGTGATCGATACGTCAGTGTGTTTTCCACATGAGAATGGGCCAGGTTTTAAGCATTCGTTACGTTTTCTAACATCGAAATATTTGAACCGGTCCATTCAAGACTCGGACCAAGGTCACAGTAGCTTCGAAGACAGTCGAGCCTGTCTCGAGCTTATGCTGTGGCGTGTACGCAAAGATTTCCGAGCTGTATTAGAACAATGACTTGAGTATAAATAGTGATGTTTTTTTTTTTTAAAGAATAGCGATTAGGAATTTTTTTTTAATTTATTTTATTTTGATATAAATAAACAACGAATGCGCTGTGATTTTTGACTGTACATAATTTTTTTTTTGAAACTGGATTTTATTGAGAGATTTGATAAAACATACAATTTTCACACATTTTTTTACGATTATTTTTTTTTTGATCCTTCTTTAAAACACTGAATGTAAGCAGAGAGAGCAACAATGTTGAGCCTCTGAGAGCAGCTTTTGTGCAACACACATTTTTGTACGAAATAAATGCCACAATTGTGAAATATGCTCGATGTATCCGCATAATGAATTTTAATCTCAATTTTAATGATCTGAAAAGTAATTTCAATTTTTTTGTCGTAATTTTTTGTTTTAATAATTGATGTGTGTGTATGTTTTATTATGATTATTATTTTTTTCTCTTTTAATTTCACCTCATTCGTCGTTTATCTTTTTTCATCACCTCCTTTCACTAGTTTTATACTGAAAGCCGAATACTGTAAACAAAGCTGGCACATTGTCAACGTAGCGTAATTATTATTTTACCCATAAAGTGAAAACGTGTTCGACGGCAGTAAAAGAGATCATTTTTTGTTTCTTTTATACCATCAGAGCACGGTGAATGAGCACATATACACACAGAGAGAGAGATTTCGATTATGATGAAGGAAAATTAAAAATGCATGCGATTATATTGAATATTTTGCAAGTGACCAACGTTCTCATACTTTGTACTTAAACAACTCAATAAATATACGATATACTATCTAGATACTATATATACAATACACTTTTCTTCGTGACAAACATTCCTTTTAATGATTGCATCGATACAAATTGAAGAAGAAAAAAACCAACAATGAAAAACAAATCAGTTTTAGGAATTACAAAAGGTTTAACACAGTCGGTGTGATTTACATTTAAAACTAAAAAAACATAGAAATAAATTTGATAACTATATTCAAACCATTTTTTTTTATTTAAAATTTGTAATAATATTCGAGAAAACTTTTTTTAATTGTAAGATTTTGCAAAAGTGTAACGCAAACATAAACCATTTTCTATATTTTGTCTTGGTTGCTATACTTTCACTCAGTAGCAAAATAGTAGCAAACAGTGTATGTTTCAAATTGCACGAACTGTAAATGATGTGAAAGATTACAAATGATTTTGTTTCTTTTCTTTTCTTTTTATTGGTGTTCTAAAAAAGAGTTGAAATTAAAGAAAAAAAACCATTTGTACTGAATACAACAATAATAATATCATTTAAATAGACGAATATTAAGTGTTTTGGTAACAGTAAATGAGATGAATGAATTAGGTATCCGTTTGGAATTTTATATTTTCAACAGCCACCTAGATAACTAATAATTGTAAAATATTTCTTTCTATCTTTGTGAGAAAAGATTTTGATTATTATTTTCATAAAACTTTATACAAGCAACAAAAACACAAAAAGCAAAAACCGATTATTCATAATAATAATAAAAAATCAACAACAGTAATTTTGAAGATAAAAAAAGTCATTTGTATGTTTCATTTTATTTCACTTGTATAGACATAAGTGCACTTTCAGCGGTAAAGAGACTGGCAGCCACGCTTGGCTGATGCCATTCGCTATGACTGTGCTGCGAGGTATGTATTGAAATGATATATCGCTAAATGTGAAAATACTTTCTTTCTTTCTTACGACACGCGATCCGTGTGCAAGGCTAGGGGATATCCATGCGAATTAGAATTAGCACATTAGCAGAAAAATAGGGAAATTTACATGAAGAAAATAGCAAAATTAGCAATAAATAGCAGAATTAGCACTGTACACGTATATACTTTAGTAAGCATTTATTCTTGAATATATTGAAATAATTAATTAAAATAAAATTCACAAAACAAATGAATTGAATAGTGTTGAACCAAAATGTATCAAAATATGTAGTTAAATACGCTTTTTCTCATTTTTAAATAAAAATATATTCAATGGCACGTAACCAAGCACGTTTCATCTGTATTAACTACAATTTACGAATTGCAATCGGAAATGTAGATTTGATGACAGATTTCTTACTGAAAACGTATACGCTAGTGCCTGCTTCAAATATACACGTTGAAAGTGTCAACTTGAAACATTTACGTAAACACATTTCAGTTATTCGATCATGCTGTCAATCTGACGAATGCGATATTTTTGACGTACTAGAAAAATTAGCAAAAAATAGCAGTATTAGAACAAACTAGTAGAAATACTAGCAGAATTAGTGAAAACTAGAGAGAAATAGCGTTTATTATTATAAATTATTCGATCTGCAATTCACGGTTATCCCCTAGGTGCAAGGGTTTGCATTTGACATCTCTCTCACCAAAACGAGCGCTCTTTTCTTTCGTTTTTACTCTATCGATGTGTTTCGGTCGCTTGCGATGAAAGCTATTCATGACAATTTTTTTTTTGAACGAATCAAGATTAAAATAGCTATAGAGCAGTTGTTGTTTTTAAACTTTCAGATGGGAAGTCATTTCGTATAGGTAAGGTGAAATGACGCGCTGTCATTTGCGTCATAGAGACAATGTCAGTTAAAGAGGAAATTGTCTGAAATCCTAGTATTTATCGGTTACATAAACGATTATGTATGCTAGAGCAGAATGACGATTGAACGAACAATAACAAAGAAAAAAAATGATAGATAATCGACGATGTGGTTGTTGTCGTAGTCGCCAATTTTCGGTACATTTGAACCTGAAAAAATGAGTTAATGTTTTTATTCCGTATTATTATTTTTTTTATATTCATTGCGCCATGTATACCTTCAAATCCATCAATAAACTATACTATATAATAATAAACATGGGCTAATGCGATTTGGATCATTTTACATTCAACAAATCCATTAGAAATGAACTAGTATTTATTGTCCATTTGTTTTGAACATGAAATTTATTTGACATTGTGGACATTTATAAGTGCCAAAATGATAATAAACGGTGATAGATAACGAATTTTACCTTTCGATTTTAATATTATTGATTTGATGGACTGATAAATTTAATGGTATCGATAGCAGTAACAAAAAACCACAACTCATTGGCTGTTTTGTTTTAATCTTGGATCCACGACACCCTTCGCATACACACACACACAATTGTTTTTATGTCCACCTTCGCTATCGCATTCATTAAATTGGTGTGTACAGAAGCTCAAACCCGCTATCGCTAACCCATTTACGTTGGCCTTGAATATATAATTACGATTAGAACGCTATCTGATGAACAAAAGAACAATTCGAGCTATAACATTATTATTAATCTCCATTTTTCCACCGTTCTGTTCGGTCATTATGAAAATTTCATGTTCAAACATACAATAATAATAATTGTGGCATGTCCCATTGAAATTAACATACTGCTCTTGTATGACATGGTTTGTATGGTTTTTTTGCCATGCTCAAAACCATGATGTGGACATCAAATCTAAGAGATAATATAATCAGTTTGTGTCGTTTCTTTTCGGTTTACACAAAGAACGTATCAAGAATAAAAAATTCCTATATTATCAATTCGCACTGATAGCACCAAATTATGTCAGATGTAGTGGCGCTACATTTCAATGTATAGTCAAGTTGATGACCGATTACACCATAATTTTTAATTTTTTTTTGTTTTGATTTGTGTCTGACCTTTCAATTTACAAAATAATCAGCCCACCAACAAACAGATTGGCAAAAAATGAATTCAAAGTCATATAAAATGTTCTATATTTTAACAGATCTGGCAACTTCTGTATGCTACTTTCAAAATTACGGTTTTTCTTTCTTTCAAACGGTTTTTCTACTGCTTGTTTCAATTGTTTTTGAAATTTTATTTCTTCAGCTCAATGACCCAGTTGTTCGATATTTGTACGATTGTACGCCAATAAACTTTCTTTATAATGAAAAAATAAACCAAAACAAACAGTAATAATAAAAAAAATTTGGTCTACATTTTGAAGCGTCATGGAAATTTATCAACTTTATTTTCACACACATTTGTAATGTGTGGATCGAAGAATGACAAGAATGTGAATTACGAAATGATAAAAACAACGCAACGTGTTCTATTTGGGTAAGGTATTGGTAGTTTCATTGTTCTCAATGAACGGTGACACATCGTTTACGTTTTCTTTTTTAAAGAAAAAAATTCATTATCGACGCATTTTATCGAAAAAATCAACTCTTTCTCCTTCAAATCTATCCATATTCGATGAATGAAAAATACCGGTAAGTTTGAAACTGGAATTCGATATTTTTAAAATGCTTGTGAATTGATCATTAATTGACGAATTATCAGAGTTCCTTGACAAACGTGAAAAATTCATCGAATATAGATTTTCAAAACACAAAAAAAATTGAATTCAATGTCAATCGACACGTCGATCATTTTATAAAAATTCAACGTGTAGAAAAGGTATTTTTCAAACTGAAAAACATTCTTTGTTGTGTCAACTATAATAATTGTTGTTAAAGTAATTGCGCTGAATGATCAAGTTCAATTGATAATAGTTTTTTTTTAATTTGAAAAACGTATCAATAATGATATCCAAAATTTAAATGACTTCATTGTTTGACGTGAAATAAGAAATCGTTATTTGTACATGACATTCAAGTCAACAACAAGAACAATAAAAAAAACTGAACGTTGTTGTTTTTCTAGATCAACGTTGAAACGGTTAATTTGTTCGGCTCGATGAACTCAACTGCTCACTTTCTCGGGCATTTTCGACTTCCTCCGTGTGGTTTTGTTTGTTGGCCCTTTTTTGCGCGCACCATAAACACCATTTAGCTGTCAAATTGTAATATTTTTGATAGTCCACATTTGTTTTCGCTCAAAAGTGTGATGATACAATCGCGCGGACACATCAACAACAACCGCACAGTAGCTCTAACACAGATAAAATGTCTGAATATCAAACCATAGAACTTTGTTTGTGAAAAGAATTCACTTTTCCATACCCACGATGAAGGAATTAAAAGAAGAAAAAAATATCCCGGTGCGTCTCGAAACAATGTTTGAAGTGGTTTTTTTCTTTCTTCGTCGCATTTCTTGAGACGACAATCAAATAAATGCAGTGCAATGTCGTGTATCACAGCTTTTTTCGTGCTTCTTTTCATTTCTTTTACTTATGAGAAGAGAGTAAATTGTCGATGCGCTAAGAAAACTGAAATGAATTGCTCAATTTCCTAGCGGAAAAAAATATGAAAGAACAACGGGCGTGACATCAAATATAAAAGCGCACTTGAAAAGGGCTGCTCAATTCTCTCCCTATTTATATATTTGACATTCTATTTCTATTTGACTAATTTCTTTAATATCGTTCTTTCGTGTGTATGATTTTTTTCTGAGATGATGCGCGCTGTTAGGTCGAAAATGGAATTACCGAAATAAATTGATTCGCTACAATGCAAAAAAAGGCACAAAAAATCAGTTAGACCAATTTCCATCAAATATTATTTAACTGTGTGCTACACTCGAATTTATTTTGTGTATCAATTGTACCCCAGAGGGTACATTATTTTATAATTCAAAGCCACAAGAGGGTATACTTTCGAAGTAGAGCGTTTGGGTTCTGCTATGATGACAGTCTACTGTACACAAACAATATGAATTATGAGTCAATTTCGCAGATTCAACAGCGCTAAAAGGCATTGATTGGCGACACAGTTGAAACGAATGAATATCATCTTTTGCTAAACAATATTAAGCGTGAAATGAAACAAAATCTATGGAAACATTAAATTTTTTTATTGGAATAGAACCGAAACGACAAAAAACATTTGAATCAGATTTGATTTTGACTGAAGTAAATAAAGATTTTTGAAACTAAAAAATCGATTTTAAAATTACATAAAAAAAATAAATTTATAAAGAAAACAAACCATCAACATATCGAGAAGAGTGTACTTTTTTTACCGGTGTCCTTAATCTTTCACCGAATAAAAACCGGACTGATACTATTCTCTGATCAATTTCGGAGTTATGATCGACGAAGTGCTGTATACAAATAATTTGTGAGCCGCCAGGTTCCATGTCGAATATACGGCAAACTATTGGATGTTTCATGTAAATCCAACAACTAGGATGGTCTTTTCTATATCTACTTGCTTCGTGGAATATAGTTCCAGTCTTATTAAATAGTGTTATGGCTTCAATAGCATCGAAATATTGCTCGTAACAGTACCAACTGTCAACCTTATCTCTTCCGAATAGATGTATAACGCTTGCTACGTTTGTGCACAAAATTTAAAATCACCTTGCAGTATTTTGTGGGCCTCTCCTACATCCATTGTTTCGAAATGCTCTCGGAGGTTTGCATCCCACAGTTCTCTTAATCCTAGGCGTGGATGCGATAATATAACTGCACTGCTATATTTAAGCAGCATAATTAAAGTACACACAAAAATTGCGAAGATCTGAAAAAAAAGGAAATAATTTTCATTAAATAAAGCTT
Organism: Contarinia nasturtii; assembly: GCF_009176525.2. Lineage (NCBI taxonomy): Eukaryota > Metazoa > Arthropoda > Insecta > Diptera > Cecidomyiidae > Contarinia > Contarinia nasturtii. Next base: position 4,085,243 of record NW_022198383.1, on the reverse strand, counting down.
CGAAATGATAATTCTTCATTAATATGAAAGTAAAGTAAATCAACAATATAAAAAATCAGAAGGAAAAATCAAACAAATGTATTGTGCAATGTGAATACTTACCATTTTGGTGTCGAATTTCAAAACTTTATACGACTATTTTCGTGTTTCTTTTTCTTCTTCTCTATCTCTCTTTAAATTGGCAAATTAATTAAATACAATTCTATACACACTTTCAATTAACTAAAACAAGTAACGATTTTAGACCGAATTAAAGTGCAAAATATCTCCCTATATATCGTTCGTTAAATTTATATTTATATTATGTCTTAAAGCAACGTAGTATGTTTAAAAATTTCTAAAAAAACAAAAACAAAATTGTATTCAAACAAAATATTCGTGACAAGTATGTCTTATGTATGAGCTAACCTCTTTTTGTTCCCGTTCCCAAGGGTATTCTTTACCATTAATGGAAATATTTAATTTGTGTTCTTTAAAATCATTTAAAATCCGTTTTTGCTTTTCGATACTTAAATCAGGAGATGTTATGTACAGTTTTCTAAAAGATGGTAAACTTTTCTTTATTTCAGCAACGCTAATATTCTGTTTTGGATTCAATTCAATAAGCAGATACTTTAATTTTTTTAAATGGGAAAGATCAAAAAAATTAATATGATCAATGCCATTGCCAATTAGCAAGGATTGTAAGTTAACTAATGATGGAATACGTGAGAGATTGGTAAAGCTATTATGTGATAAAAACAAGGATCGCAATGTACTATTGGGATGAGCCGTGATATAAGATATATCATTGCCAATTGCATTAATTTGGTCAACATTCCTTGGGATAAAAAGTTCTTTAAATCCACAATTTGCCACATTTATTGCTTCAAAATTATCGATTTCATGAAAAAAATCATCACTATTTAAATTACGATTATTGGCCAGATTCAAAGAGTTTGATAATCTTTTAAACGTACGTATAAATGATTTGGGTTCAATAGTTCTCAGGTTATTTGAATGTATGTTTAAATGACCAAAATTTTGATTATGAAAAAACATATTTGAATCAATTATTTCAATTCGATTTTCAGTCAATATTAAGGACATTAAATTAGTTAATGGTTTGAAAACGTCTCTAGGTAAAGTGGTGAGTTGATTTACTGATAAATCTAAGCTATATAAATTAGATAAATTATAGAATGCGTCATATGGGATTTCTGTAAGTTTGTTATTCGATAGAACCAAATATTCCAAACTATGACAATTAGCTAAGAAACGACTCGGTAATAACTCTATAGAACTGTTTGCAGCATACACATTTGTTAAATTTTTGCATTTACAGATATTTTTTCCGTCTATGGAGGAAGAACGTCTATCATGGAAATAAACGCGAATGTGAAATGATGTCAACGATGGAATGAAAGAGAAAATCGATGCTAGCAGCAACAGTTTACTGAAATAATAAGGATTTTAATGAAAAACAGATTTGCAGTTTTTTTTGTGTGAAACACTTGAGATTGGTTTGAGTTTTCTACAGAAAATTCAAATTTTAGTCAAAAATATTGTATTACCAGATTTTTGAAGACATTTTCAATTGAAAATTCAGTTGCTTGGTGATTAATTCGAAAACCAACTAACACAATTCTCTGACTTATAACAAAAAATATTATTTAAATATTACAGTAAAGTTCTGGATAACTTTTTTTTTCTAGTCGATGTGCGTTCTTTCAGTTTGAATGATGAGTGAAGACTAACTAAATGATCAGAATTTGACCTTCAGACAAACAGAACCAAAATTCAGAGACTTGAAATACAATAGACTAAAAGGAAGGGATCGCATTTATTCTTTGTTTCCAATTTTTATGTATGCATTCTTTCTTTCGTTCTCTCTAGCTCTTCCTCTTTCTCTCTCTCTCTCCCACAAGGGGAATTTTTCCATTTTTACAAAACAATAGAATTCTTCGGAGAATCATATAATTTGCTCAACATTGTGAGATTTCCATTGAAGTTAGTTAATCTTTTTTAGTGGTCTATTTTTGTACAGCGCGTTAATTTTTTAAGTGAACTTAAACAAGAAGCAATTGATTATCAATTCAATTTGCTGCAATTCGAAATACAGTAAAAAAAAACAAAATATGAAAATCCCCTGCTATTCCGATATGGAATGATTGTGAGAAATGAAAATAATTTTAAATTTTCAATTGAATATAAATTCCGATGATTCTATACTGAAAATTGGCACAGAAAGTGGTGCTAAGTAAGTATACGGATACTTTTTTAATGCCGCCACTTCAATATGATGCATCAAACAAAAAATGACCAATCTATTATTACATTTTTGAATTTTACCATACCTTCCATCCATTTGGCTCTTTGTGCAAAACGATTTTCCCTTTTTCGTACAGAGATTTTCCCTTTTTCGATCTCCTATCCGCAACTATTTTGCAGAGCATTTTTGCAAATCCACCTTTTGAGTTATACAAACCTGGACTCTGTTGTTGTTTTGTTTCTTTCTTTTATTATTTTTTTTTGCAAACTTTCCATTGTTTTCATCGGCTTTGGTCTGGATTTATTTCTTGTGTTTTACGACTGTTTAACTTTTGGAGTGTGTACTAAATGTTGAGTGCTTCAGAACATAAGTGGAAATAAACTTTTCGTTCGCAATGGTATAGACCTCAAACATTCTCTCTTATTAAGAGATCGAGAACATTTGAAATCGACTATTTCCACTTTTATTCGCAGCCAATCAAATATGTTCTCACCATCTAGAACACTTTAGACCAGGTTGAACCCACTTGGTACACAAGATTCACTTCTAGCCCATATAATTTTGAATTCCTCGCGCATTTACGCATGCAAATGTATTACCCCCCTCGCCCTAGGTTGGACGAATGGTACATATCTGTACTACTACAAAGAATTCACTGTATTTTTACATTAACGTTTCATGAAAAATGGATATCATATACCGATGCTACGAAACAAAAACCCAAAGAATTTAAAATCGAGTGAAAAAAAAAATCGAAATTTTAAATCAGGTTTTTCGGTCGATCATGTCGAACAGCTGTTTTTTGTATGGAGATTTTATGGAATGATGCTTCAAAAATAAGAAGAAGTTCACGCAACCCATGTCATATTATCGTTTTGCGTATCGATTGCAGTTCAAGTCTTGATCAATAACTGAAGTCAAACAGAATTGACGAAATGCTTGTATATACTGGCCCCTTCGTCGATTACGAAACAAATTTACAGAAACGTCTACTTAATGTGCAAACAATGCAACAACAACACGAAAAAAACTAAGGCATGACACATCATTAGGTTTGCTTGGTTTGAAGAGGCGTTGTTTTTGTTGTTATTGAGGTATGCAATGGTATACGCGCGAATCTAAATAGACAGCAAGACGAGGAAATGGTTGTTTTTTATTATTGTTAGTATTTTTTTTTCTATTTTTCTCTCTCTCTTTAATGGTCACTATATACAAACCACAGTGGAAATATGCGTGGATATGTTATAAATTAGCGGTGAGCATGCGAAATGAGGCTCGAATAGCCGTGAAATGAGTGTAATCCAAAACTGTGATTGTGCTATAAATCAAAACTTCATTTTCAGTAAAAGTTGCATAAACAACTATCAAAATAGCCCGATTGTTGTGCATTGATTCGTGCGTGCAACTTTCACGAAAACATCACACACCGGTTTTTATTTTGTGTGTTTGCAATACAAACTTTGCATTCAACCAGAGTCATTCGATTCGACGGTGTTGTAGTTAAATGAGATAGGTTCGAATCACGATAGAAGAAACGGACGGACGAGATGATTTGTGTAGAGTTTTTCATTTCTTCATTTTCTTCTCTCAGTGCAATTTCAAAACGCGAAAGCTATATGCCGACAAACGAAATTAACGCAATTGATAAAGTTGTTCATTGCAACAGAGTGATAGCGTTTGAAAGACGTTGCTAATCTTATTTTAGCTCGCTTTTTTGTGTGCAATCAATTTGTTTTTTTTTTTTTTTCAAAACTAATGAGCAAAAACTGCTGCATGATTTACTTCGGCACGAGTAGGAAAAAAACATAACATATGGTTTCGAATATCAAACCTGAAATCTCAAAGTTGCAAAATTACTTTTTTTTCTCTAGACAATGCGTATGCCTCTAGAATATATTGTTGAGATCAAAGTCATGGCCAGTTTGACATCAAAATATGACAGGGCATGTTTTTTCTTCTTATTATTCGTCGCAGCAAACAATTAAGTTGAGATCAAAAATAGAATCGTGAAGAAATAAAGCGGTTGGGATCATTCGATATTTTGAATTTGTCAAAGATGATTTCTTGTTTGTCTCAAAGATATTCACGCATTCTCTTGTCTTGTTATGTAAAATCGAAACTGAATTGCGTAGATTGTTCAACAGTATATATGCTATCAGCTCTTAGCGTCGTATAAAATCCTAATTTCTAACGTCATTTTTATTTTGCGTACTATTTTGTTTGCTCTTTTATTTGTGCCGTATCGTGTGAATGTGTGATATGTATGCCATTGACGAAGAAAATTGCATGTGACCTTTAAAATGAAATAAAAATGTCAAAATCGCAGATTTGAATGTGATTTATTTTGTCACTTTCTTATCATTCAGTCACATTACTCCTTATCATTCGGTTTATATACTCGAATCAACTCAAAATTTACGGTTCAACTGATTATTATTATATATATATATATTTAATTGATTCTTTTCTTTTTCGGAAATTATTTGAGCACCATTGTGTCATGCATGGAGAAATATTGTAGTGCATCGAGACTGTAGTTCATTTTTCTTCACCAGCAGAAATTAATGCGATAACAATTGAATTATTGCATTTGAATAAAAAAAAGTAATAAAACGTAATTTGTGGTCGTTTTGTTCTTGGTTTTGTCAGCTGGAGCATGTCTGTGTCTTTATTTCCACATCGAACATTATTAAATATTTATACACTAAACAGCTGATCAAAGACTAACTCAGTCTTTATTGTTGGCTGCGTTCGCAAAATTTTGTACACCATAAGCAACTGTGAATTCTACACCAATTATTCATTTACCGTCTTTTCTTTTTGTTTCTTTCTTCGCACTGTGGGCGACAGTAGTCTGCAATAAAATTTCGTCAATCTAATATCGCTGATGAACTAATTAGAGAGTCGTTGTTCTTATTTTAATGTCTGAAATTTTCAATGTTACAGCTAAAAGGTAAATATTTGGCTACTTGAATTTGTCAACACCCTAATCAGACACAATTTTTTTTTTCGCTGAAGACACATTTTTGGCGAATGACAATTTATTACACACCCATTATAGAGTTGAAGGTCTGAAACCGGTTTCTTTAAAACGCAATTTTGGCATCAAAAAACAGTCTAGTAAGTCTGAAGAAGAGGGCAAAAAAATATTTTTTCCATTAAAAGCCATAAATATATGTTTTCTTAAGCATTTTTATTTCTCACTTTGTTTTAAATTCTTTTCTCCTTTTTCGCGACGATTTTTTATAAAAGACTATATAATTTTATGTAAATTAAAACAAGATTTTATGTCTTTGATTGCATATCAATTTCTCTCATTTCTCCGTCACTCTCTCTCTGGGAATATTCCGCTTGGACTTGAGATCTCAACCATTTAAAAAAAAAACACCTGAGCAAAGCCAATCAAACTTGGATTTATTATAAAAGAGTGAAATAACTCAACATTTTCAACCACTAAATAATCGAACAAACATTTGAAATACTTGAACGTGCGAATTTTAAGGTCGACATATCGATCTGCCAATGTGAAATTCGATAGTTTGCAAAACCATTCAACGAACCCTTGCTTCAGCCTAACAAATTTGGTAAATCGTCAAAATATGATTGAAACACACGCATTTCAAACATATGCGATCATTTCTGTCTAAAGATAGATACAGCAGCTTTCATTTTGGATAGAAACGACATCATGAATAAATGTAAATAAACTTTTTCTGCTTTGGAATCGCACGCAAAATACGTGATATTAGTATAAATTAAGACAATTTTTAAGCCACGCTTCAAAGGTGTCCATAAGTTGAAGCAGCTGCATGAAGTACCTATTTATTAAACAATTGACAAAGTTACTGCTTAAATTCAGGAAATAAATAGAAATAAAAAAGCAAATTATTCATTTCTGCAGCCTTGAATTAAGCGCGTTTTTTTTTCTTTATCTTTCGATTAACAAGCTATTTACATATTCATAGGGTAAATTTCATTCGATATTTTTAATTCTATTTTGCCTCATTTTCATCCGTTGCGGCTTTTGGTTTTGTCATAATTTTCTCTTCCAATTTTGTAAACTCTTTTTGTGACATTTTGTCCGATTCGTCAAACACTTGCTCTACACTCACAACTTCTGGGATATAAAATTGCAGCATATTTTGGACACCGTTTTTTAATGTAACGATCGAACTGGGGCACGATGTGCACGAACCCTATAGTAAATAAATTCAAATTTTATGAAGACAATTGAATTTAACGATGTGACAAATGAAAATAAAAACAGGAAAAGCAATCACCAAAGAAAGAACAAGGAAATCGGTTTAGAAATAGACAGAATCGAATTTACACAATAGTAGCTATGTAAATCATAAAGCCAAAAATAGATGCGATAATCACCTGCATTCTTAATGAAACAATACCGTCTTTAAACGAAATGAATGTAATATCGCCGCCATCCTCTTGTACGGTCGGTCGAATGCGTGTGTCTAATAGCTCTTTGATCATCATAACCGTTTCATCGTCGTCTTCATTAATTTCTAAGTAGATAAAAAAACATGCGATCCATCATTAGTGACCGAATAAAAGATTTGATTTTCTTTTGTTACTTACGCGATTCGTTGTTTGTTTTTTCGTGCACGATTGGTAATCCGCTGGCAAAGAAATCCATGATGACCGCAAATATTTCTGGTTTTAATAAACCCCATTCAGTTTCTTCTTGTTTGGACACTGTAATGAAGTCATTTCCAAAAAATACACCACGCACTCCTTCGATGCGGAATAGCAGCTTGGCTGTTGCAATAAAAACCAATTGATAAGATCAATTTGAATCAAAATTCAACTGGAAATGGTCAATTCCTTACCCAATGGACTTGAATGTGCACTCTCTAGGCTCGGAAAGTCCATCGTACTGCCTTTTCCCAATACTTCAACGCCCGGTACAAATTTTAAGGAATCCGGATTCGGTGTCTCCTGAGTTTGAATAAACATTGTACGATACGATTGTATTGTCACTGCTGTGGCTCTGTTTGCCAAGAGATGTCCGGATGTTGCATTTAATACTGCATCATTCCTGCTAGAATTACTAATTTTCTGCAATGTACTGCCGAAAAACAAAATTCTCATGGAATTAGAACACATATGAATCAATATTGATTGTTAATCTTACCTAATTTTTCGTGGAATTTGGCGCAAGATACCAGTCTGCGATGGAATTTTTATGAAATTTCTCAACATTTTTCTGACACAGTTAAATTAATTCACTCAATAAACTATACGAAATTTAATGATCAAGGCGAAAAAACATTGTACAATTTCGATTTTTATTACGCGACTTTTTTTTCGTCGCAATGTTTTGCTATGTAAAATAATCTGTCACATCTGACAGCTGAACTATCATCGCTTTCTGGTGGTTTCATACTTACATCGACAAAACGGACCACGTGAAATGTGAAACAATTCGAAATTTGCGGTTAGGTTTTTTTCAGTATTTCCTTTTTTTTATCATTGAAAAAAAAATGAAGAAATTTGTTCAAATGATTTCGGGCTGGTTATTAAAAAAAGCGGCGACAGTGCATGTTGAGCAGACTCTAGGGTTTCTTATCAATGTATCAATGGGTAGAAGAAGCGTTTGCATATTGGCGAATTTTCATTTCCATATCTATGGTTCGGCATATCATTCGTACTCGCAAAAGATGAAGCTGAAATATATTCAACCTATCTGCCCAACCGAAGATCGAAAGTTTTACTCACATTTTAATTCGTACTTTTTCTTCGTTAATAAATATCTAAAATCTCAAAAAAAAATCACTCAATCAATAATAGAAATAAAAGAGAGCGATTCGTTTTAATTTTCAATGTATTTATTTGTGCCCATTTAAGGTTTTCAATTTATTCAACGTCAAAATACGCTTTAATCAATTTATGCTTCCGCCCGTATGCGGCAATTTTGATGCGAGAGAGTCAAACCGGTAACCATCTGAAACAAAAACCAAAATGAATTAGTCAACATGTCTTTTTTCGCTGTGTTTCATCAACATAAAAAAAGCGATTTAAGTGTAACTCGATATTAAAATGGGACTTCGCTATATTCATTGGATTAGGAACATAGCCAAGTACGGCGTTATAAAGAGTTTGGTCTTTATTCTAGCCTCAATTGATTAGAGCCTACTATTATTGAATAACAAATAGCTCTTGCCACCGGTCAAGGCAAAAAAAAAAAACGAAATCACAAGATCTCATAAATTTCACAAAATGATCAGAATAATTCTCAAAACAAACTAAAATTCTCTTGAGAAAATAAAACAAAAGACTTGAATTACCTTCAACTGATTGCGGTGTCAACAGCACATGGTGTGTTAAGGTTAGGATTCATTGAACCAATGCATGTTTCACATGTACATTTTCAGCGATGAATTTCAGCTCATCTGTTCGAAATTTTCCTTGGTGACCATCCAAATTCGTCCAACATAATTAATTTCTTCGACATTATCTAACCAGATGGTAAGATTAATGAGAGAATCAAACAAAAAATTAAGTTTTCGATTATTCAAACTTTCACAAACACAAAAAAAAAGATTAAAAAAAAAAACTCAGATGGTGGTGCATAACATGTTTAATCATAAATGATTTTCATAAAAAAAATATGTTATTTTTGTCATCAGAAAATCAATCGATTATAGTTTAAGAAAAAAGCACAAAAATTACCTTAATTTGTGTGATCAGTTTGTCCACGAGTTTTCGATAAACACGTGTGTCTTCTGTTGAATGCGGCGATGAAATGAACGAATCGACGGTCGTGTGTGAGCTCCACACCGAATTGTGTCAAATTGAATTTTTGTACGGTGGAAAATGATACTACGTTGGAAATGCATTCAACTTCATGTCAATTGATGGAACGATTACTGGCATTTATGCGTAATGTTTAAAATATATTGGGAAATATTTACCGGCAAAATCTCGTTCTTAAAATTGAAAATACAAAATGCATGCATTTACTTGTTGATCGCATTGCAAAAGCTTTGTGGAATGAAGGATTCGATGATAAATTAAGGTTTAGTTAATCGTTGTTTGAGTACAATACACTTCTTTGAACAATAAATCGAAAACAATGTGCGGTGAGAATGTGTGTTGAAAGGTATTTGTGTGTCTTTTTGCATGTTTCAAAGCCGATGCTCAAGAGAAAAATATATATATATCCACATTTTTGAGGTTGACATGCAACCTATTTGTTCATTTCTTTCGTTTTGTTATTGTTGTTGAGGGCCTCACATCGAACAATGTCAATCAGGTGGCATTTGAATTAGATTGACTCGCATAAGGAGGGTAATTTAAACAAAATGAAACAAACTACTTGTCTATCTATATTTTTTTGTACTTCTATTTCTTCTCCATATAATGAGCGCATAATAACGCAGTGACCTGCGGCATTTCACAATAAAAAAAAACAACAAACTTGTAAATAGAGGAGATGACCAAACAAAACGATTTCATGAACGCATTGTAATGAGCAATTGATCTACCGTTTGAGAGTTGCCCGTGCGGCGGGTAGAGTGAGAAAGTGAACACGGGGCCAAATTATAACAGCGACACACATTATGAGCGAGAGTGAATGAGAATGAGCTCACATATATCGAGCAGCGATGAACGATGAGGTGTATTCATTGTTTGTGGTCTGTCAGGCATTCATGCCTGTTTACACACTTTGTATATATGGTGTAAAGTGTGTGTTTTGACTGCATTATATTTAAATGTATGTGAGAATGCATTTGACCAGAATTTTGAATTAATAGTTTTTCCATCTCTCTTTAACACCCCCTGTTATTACATGCTTGGACTCTCATTCACTCTCTCTCTATCTCACGCTCGCTTTATCTGTTTGTGTTTTATGCAAAATTGCATTGGAATGAAATGCGTATGTTGGACGATAATAATAATAATTTAATGAGCATTTACATTTGAATCTAATGTGCGAGCGAACGAACAAGCGCGCGCTCGCCAGTCCTCCCATTCACTCTCGGTCCGATGCATTTGGATGGAGTTGATGGTATTGGCATTTTACTATGTATAGTTGTTGAATATAAAGTAGGGCCGAAATGGTGTGAGAGCAAATACGTGCGCTCATCACTAAGAGGGTGTTGATATATGAGCATCACAGCTTCGGACAAGATAATGGCATTTATATTTTAAACAATGTTGCAAAACTTAAACAACATGTGTGCACGTACGTGTATGTGCGAGTGTGTGTGTGTGTGTGCATCCGTGGGTATTTGAATATGTTATGCCATATTAATTATTTTTTATATGCATCAAATATATTAATAAATTAATTGCTTTGTATATGAGTAAATAGCTGTGCGATTATCCTAGAAAGGATTTGCACACATTAAGCAACGATTTTCAAAATTTACAATGGAGTTACAGCAGCATCAACAACAGCACATACCTTTCATATACTGATTGCACGCCATCCACTCTCTCGTTCCACCGGTGGAATATGATCACATAAATATGTGCAACATTTATTAAATGCAATTTACCCGGATTCCTGCTGCAATTATTATCATTAGCAAAAAATGATTGATTCATGCTGTAGCATAGTTTAGTGACGGTAGCGTATCAACCTAAATGAAAGACAGTAGCTGATTACAGTAATGACACATTCAAACCACTTTTTATCGGCCAGATATACACGCACAGAGAGATACATACACATACACAAAAAGGAAATTTGAATAAAAACTGTTACTGTAACGAAAAATACACAGCTAAAAAGAAACCCCCGAAAAGAGTACGACCCTATGAATGCCGAATCGCCGCATTATATACATTGTAAGACGAGATGTATTGCTGGCGAGAGAGAGAGAATGAAAAGGCTAAGCAAAGGGAAAAATTCCACTTCTAATGAAAATTAATAATGATGCTAAAGCCGAAAAGGAAGCTGAACAAAATCCAAAAAATAAGAAACGAATACAAAAAAAAATATTATACACTCATACTCCCATACAAACGCATAGACGATGAAGAAAATGCCACCATCCATCCATCCATGCTCGTTGTGTGCAGTTCGAATGTGTTAATTTAAAAAGAAAGCAAAACAAGGCGCAAGGAAAAGATAAAGAGAACGGTTGTTGTTGTTGTAGTAGATATAAAGGAATACGTAAGTAATACGAATGTATGGGCGAACGAATGAAAGGAAGAAAAAAAAACGAACGAAATCCAAAGAACCCGAGATGCTGTGCACTCAAAAGTTCCTCGGTTATGTCGTAAGCGAAACACTATGATGATGATGATGAGCGGGAGAACATCTTTAGGTAAAGAACACAACGAAGCGTATACACTTGCACAATATGATGGTGCGTTTATGGTATGTCCTTTTTCCTTTCATTCTTTCCTTTCTTTTCAATTCTTTTCGTGTGCGTTTTTTTTTTCTTCTTTCATTTTCACTCAAGTACAGTTTCTTTTTCTATTTTGATATTATTTATCGTTTTCGTTGCCAAACATCAAGCTAATTTCTCCATGTGTTTTTCCACTCCCTTCTCATCATCTTCGTCCTCATCATCTTCATCGAACATGTTATATTGTCTGCACTGTGTTGTTGTCGTCTTCGTTGTCGTCTTTTCTCTATTTCTATGGCCGCGCGTCAGCGCTAAGGATCGATCCCCTATTTTTTTTGTGTCAGTTCGATACAGTTTTCTTTATGATGGTTATTTTTTTTTTTCAATCCCTCTCTTGTGTACTTTTTTTTCGGTTCGTTTTTCTGCGAATTAAAAACCATTTTTACATTCATTTGTAAATACTTTTTGTAGCGCACCGACAACATTTATACGATGAGATAGAGTGAGTGAGACCAAACGAGCAATGAGTTTTTGAAAACTCTTCGCCACTATGTACTAACTGCGGCGTAGATCGCAGTCACTGTCTTGTGTACGTGATGTACTGTGTCCTGTTTGTTCCATTTGCCATTTGAAGCGAATAACAAAAAAAATGTGACACCGGAGAGGAAAAAAGCGGCAGTAGCCGCCACGATATCCATACACGCAACTTCAGTGCTTGACATGCATCGAGAGAGTGGGAGAATAAGAGCGAGAAACGACGAGAGGCAAATACTTTTCACTTTATGCGATCAAGTGATTCCTTTTTGGCATTTTGTGTACTCTTTTTTTCTCTCGTTTAGTGCGCTCCTTTTGCACATATAATTTTTCGGTAACTTTGAGTGAAAAGTACACACACACGTCATATAGATATATACCAAGCGCATCGAATACAGACGCCGAAGATAAGTTGAAAAATACGTGCAATAAAAAAAATACGGCAATAGAGAAGGAAATACATTTTTGTGTAACGCACCAAGAATGAGCCATGGTATAAGCATAAGAATAAGCTTCTCTCTGTCTCTATCCCACTTATAGTCTTGTATATCATGTGTATATGCGATGTGTGTGTCTATGGTTTTTTTTTCTCTGTTGGTTTGGTTGATTCCTTTTTGTGGATTCTTTTGGTCCGTTTTGTGTTTCTTTTCATTGGCATTCCTTGGCCATTGGTAAACGGGTTTTATGCTCGCTATTATTGTTATATACCCATGCAGCAGCATTCACATTTCTTCTCGGGCCGTAATGTTGATGGAATCGCTTTCTGGCAAGTGGATTGGTGATTTTCACAGTCTCTTCGGTTTTGACAGTACGACGAAGAAGATTGTATGGTGTTTGTATATATATTATGTGATGTATTTTCCGTACTTTATATTGTGCCCGTGGTTCGACACACCAAGAGAGTGGAGAGATGTTTTTGGGCTATAGCGCGCGCGATTTTGCAAATGTAAGAATGAGATGGGGAAAATGTGCGCATTAGCCTTGGCAACTAGATCCTTAGCGATATTGTCTATAAACGGAAAATGCCATCAAAAGAAGATCCATTCGGACCCATCACATACATATATACACACACAGCATGAACATGCTCAAATTTCAACGTTTTCGTTTCGGTTCGTTTCGATGGCAAAAGCTGTTGAAAGTTTTTCGATGGACTAAGGATTGAACCATTTGCAAGTAAAGAAAATTCATATTGAATAAAGAAGAATAGAAGAAGAAAAACCCAATCCAAAAAGAAAAGAAAATAATATAATGAAGAAAAATCGAACGCAATGAAAGGAATATCATTGGTAAAAGACATAAGACATATGCTATACGATATATACGAAGAAACAAAAAACAAATCCTTGAACGCTAACACGCTACACACCGACCTAAAGATCCATCGTGTGTCAATGCTATGGCATTGGCGAAAACGATACATGGGGACGCATACATTGTTATCGATTTGCTAAAACTCAACAGCTTCATTTTTCGCATGAATTTATTTCCACTGTGTGTAAGTTATAAGCTGTAATCACTCACACGAAAAACCATTGGCCACCGTTACTCAGATACATGTCATTCCATTGTGTATCCTTGTTTATATTACTTGCTCATTGCTTGTGTGCGCTTTGTGCTTGCTCTATTCACTCACTCGCTCGCTCATTCAGTCGGTCTCCGTCTCTCTTTATCCGCATATATGTATTTTATATGTATATAAAATCGGGACATTACAATATTATAGTATTACGATATTACATTGCAAAGTAAATGCCTATCAATGTGTCATATTTACTATGTGGCAGATAGAAAGAGATAGAAAGACACCGAACATCATATTGTAGAATGAGAGAGTTTTGTCTGTTTGCAAGGTTCGATTGACCACTGTCCATTACGATTAAAATTTCCCATTTCAAATATAATATAATTCTCGTTCGGTGGACGTGCACAACAGTTAAACTCTCGAATCGCTTGATTCTCTCTATATGCCATTTTAATGGAAATGCATCGAGCTACAAAGCCAAACAATGACACACTCACTTTGCTTGTTCAATTATATAGATATAGTACATATATATATATTTAATTTTAAATATGCATTCCTTCAACTGTCACATACAGAGAGCCGGAGAGAGTGCAGAGCCTCGTCATACATTATTGGTTCGAATGAAATGGCCACACTTCAACGAACATTGCACCGAACAGTGAAACGTTTGCCATCAATACAATGTTTGCAATATTAATTATTCGTAACTATTTAACGGATAGCTCTCACAAACAAAAGCCGACGCTCAAAGAACGCATAATCGTGTCATATCCGATTTTATGCGTATAATTCGCTCTTTCTCTCTCCCTTTCTCTCTCTCTCTCTCTCTTTCTCTCTCTCTCTCTCTCTCTCTATCGGTGGATATACACATTCCCCAATACGAATATAATCACACGATTAACAACGGCCACCAACATTGTTCGATATGCTGCTGGATTCCATGGATTCCGTTTTATTACGTGTAGCATGTTCTTATTAATATTGTTGTTGTTGTTTTTTTTTTATTAAGTGTACACGGATATATTGATTTCGGCCGAAGGTAGATTTCACCTGTTTTTCCAGCGCCAGTAAATGGACGTTTATACATATATACAATGTTCCGATGAGTTTCCACCATAAAACACATACATATATTTATTTATTTGTAGCATTGGCAGGAATTCCCCAATCCAATGAGAGAAAAAAAAATTGTGTAGGGTATAAATACATATTTGCGGCGCTATTGATATTGATCCAATATCCTTAGGTTTGAAATCGTTTTGGAATTGAAATTTAATCATCTTGTGTTTCATGAGGTTATCATGATATTGGGCTTATGTGAAAGTATTAAAATCAATCTCATGTAATAAGGCTCACGTGTTTTACGGCATTTCAAATATATTCCTAGTCCTAACCTTTCGCTATGTTTTGCGACACTGGCATTTCGGTTTCTCTCTATATCTCTCTGATGATGCTCACACACATATGGCTGTTCCCAGTTTTGTCCATAGGGACTGGCATTTATTCGGTGGAAAAACGGTGACGTGCAATCTTCTTGCGATCAGCTGAGTGTTAAATAGGCTAAACAGCTCTTGTTTATTACGGTTAACTCATTGCTCTCAATCTATCTCTCTGGATGTCTCTGTCTTGTATCGATCGATCGAGCAGACGCTCGCATAATATCAGAGGTTGCGGGTTTACATTTAATCGACGGTATTGCTTCTTGTCGCGCATTTTCATTGCTGCTATTTCGACCGTTGCCCGAAAGTAACTTTTATCAACAGTTCGAAAATTGATGATGCTGGCAAAACCAAAATTTTTTGAAAATATTTCTTTTTTCCTATTTGATGCCCTTCGAGGTGGAATTTATGGTTGTGATAAGTATCACGATTTGAATAAATTCACGTTCTATTGCCCGAGAGATAAATCAACTGATACAGTCATGTCTAGAGCAATGAAGGTAATTGTGTGTGCCTGTCATTTGTTATTGTTATTGGATGTTATTGTTGTTGTTAAGTTCGAGTTATAGAGAGCATGGAAACAGGAATCGAAGCGAGTAATAACTGAATAATAAGTTTTCTTGCAACGGTGAATATTGTTCATGTTCAGCGAGTGCATCATGCAACAAATTAGCAGCTCGAATAGAAGCAAATAGTAAACGACCACAGTGCGAACAAATGAGCAAACCGAGAAGTAGCAAGTGTGAGAGGCCAAACGGAGAGCAAGCGAGATAGATGGCAAGGTATTAAGTAAATAATAGTCATAAATGAAAGAGAACTGTTTACAATAACTTGGATATTTGTGAAGTTTCACTTGTTTGTCATTTACTGATTACTGCCACCAGATAGATATCGACCATTTGTACACTATACTGTGTTTAAATGTGTGTGTGTGTGTGTGAGAGAGAGAGAGCAGTTGCTTGAGCGCGAGCGCGCTTTTGTGCTCGCTCTCGCACATTTTGCGGTTTATTTACAATGTATATTATATGCGCACTTCTCATATAGTTTGCTTTGACGCTTTACATTACGTTTGTTTAGTGCAAAGCCGAGAGATTTGTTCAATATTTTACAAGCTGTTATTAAAGCACATAGCTCACCAACTCAACCTAAAGCTAAAACGAACAAACAAAACGTATGCAATTGTAATTATCATATGCGTAACATAAAATTCATTACTTTTTCAGTTCACTTTTCATACATTGTGTTCGCGCTCGCGCTCACGCTCACGCTCACCAAGTGTTCATTACTGAGCGCGATTGTGTGTATGTGTGCATTATATGTTGGCTCTATTTGAGTTCGGTGTATATGTCGCCGACTATCGTCGCTTTTTCAGCAATATTGCAAGCCATATGTAAGCAACGTCGACACGAGCGTCAAATGTAATCATGCTTATTTTGATATTTGCTTCTCGATTTTCTTCGCTTGTCTTCTCTCTGTCGTTTCTTGCATATGTGATTTTTATGCAGCGCTCTCTGTCTTATTCGCAAGCCGCTTAATAATATTACACTTTACATACGAATTTTTAACTGCATGGTTTTGCTATTGCTTTAACTCTCTACTGCTTGCTTTGTTGCTTTTTATTGTTGTTGTTGTTATTGGTGGTGGTGGTGCGGTGTTGTTGCCTTTTTCACTTGTATTTTTTTATTATGATTCTTTATATTTTTTTCCACGTTGTTCACGCTTGCTCTTTCTCTCTTCCCATTCTTTCTGCACTCTTTCTGATGGAGCTGCATTTTCGTCAACATTTTATATCGACAAGTCGGTTATGGCACACGGTTAAAGGTATGATGTGTGGAGAGCTACGCGTATACGATTACATTATTTTTATAAGCACACTTTTTGTTGTTTTTTTTTTTTTGTTGTTGTTCTCTCTCTTTTTTTGTACCGCTAATCACCTTTTTTTCGCATTTGGCTGCTTGTATACTCTTCGTTTGCTGATGTATTTTTTTTATTCATAATTTCGTTTCTACCTATTTTGTGTGTTTTTCGTTTTATTTAGTTCCAGCGATTCGTTGTTCTTACTGTCGTGTTTGTTGTTTTTGTTGTATTCCGTTTTTGTTGTTGTTGTTGTTGTGTTTTTTTGTTGGATGTGTCTTATTTTGTTTATTTATATTATACTTTACTTTGCGTTTTGTCGTTTCTCGTATTAGCTCTCGATTTGTTTCTTTTATTCGGTTTTATTTTGAATAGAGTAAGTTTTTGCAGTTGTTTTCTCTTTCGCTCTCATTTTCTCGCCTTTGTATGCATACATAGTCTCAATCGCTGTTGCGATCACACACTTGGCCCAAAACCAAATAACAGATCCGCTTGTGTGTTTCATTAAATGAAATCACATGAAATAAACAATTGAAAATTGTCTTTTTCAGCCTATTGAATGTATTTTGGGCGATGTGTTCATTACATTGATATGTATCTGGTTTGTTCACTGGCCTTTTTGAATTCCAAATGTGAACACTATACTCAATGTGTTGACTTGACTCCTTTGCAAATGACAAATTCCATATACAAACACATGCAGCCATCGACAATAATGCGCAAAAGTGATCACACATGGAAATTAGGAAGGCGCATAAAAATGAACCTGCTGCCGGCCAATTCACACAAATATGTTGCATGTGCGAAAAGAATTCACTCTCTTTCCTATTTATTAGTAAAACACACCGAAAGACAGAAGTTGCACACTTTTTTTCTCCATTACAATGTTGCAAAATTGCAAAGTAGAAATTAAAAAGAAAAGATTAACAGAGAGCCACAGCGAGAGAGAGAGAGAGAGAGAGAGAGAGAGAGAGAAAGAGAAAGAATGACAGAGAAAAACAACTTGATATTCCTGGCTTCAAATTGCGCGCGCTTGCGATCCTATGAATTGTCAAGTCAGACGGACTTGTGGAATACGATGAAATGTATAATAAACTGTTGTGTATACTATAATAATGCCATTGTGAGCAGTACAACAAGTTTGCGTCGTTTAGTCGTGGCCGGATCCAGTGACAACAAACTAATTATCTATTGAATTGGTAAGCACTTTTTCATAAAAACGGCTATTTATTTATTTGCAACATTTAAGAAGAGACTTTTGTCAGCACAAAATAAACATATACACACACGCACAGACACGCTTAGCATTCAATTCACATATTCTGGCGGCCACTTACCGAACAAATCATGATCTTTGATTTTTATATAAACACACATACACAAAATGCACGAAGCATAACAAATTTGGCCAAATTAATATTCAACAATTGCAATCTCGTTTCTCGTTCTTTTTCGCTTTATTCGCTTTTCTTTTTTTGTGTGTTTCATTTTCTCTCTTCTGATTCCATTTGAATCAAAATTGGGCGTTTCAGGTGCTCGAAAATGACGCTCACGTTGTGCTCATAACCAATTTGTTGACCTATCGAAATAATTCAAATGAAAGCAAAGCAATATGAGAAGTTTGGCAATAACAGAGAAAAACTATTGAATTTCATAACAAAAAAAAACTTTTTCCCTTGAATTCGCAGGCACGCAAATAATAATTCGACCATATGTGTGTGTATGTACGAGCCAAAATCAAATTGTAACGGTTTTTTAGTGTCAAAGGGGGGCAGCGGTAGCACTAACAGTGGCGGAAACGGAAATTGGACCGATTCAAAACAAAATCGTTGGCCGTGATGAGAGAAAAATGAGATCATTTTGCAGAAACTTGAAAACTCGTAATTTTCCAGCGCCCTCTCTCTCTCACACTCTCTCTCTCCCCATGCTCAAGTTGCTGATTTAACAACCATTTGGTTTGAAGGCGCTTAAGCTTTTCAATGTTTGTTGATTCAATTGCTTCGGTGCTTCACGAATGTTTCGCGCTCGTATGATTAAATATCCTTATTAAGCTATATGTGTGTCGCAATTTCTGTATTCTCTTTGGATCAGGATTTTCGTGAAATGTGGATAATGTGCAAAAAAGCCACCAACAACAACAACGCCGCACATACAATGTGTACCATGACATAAAGTGTGTGAGTCTGTGCCATGTACCATGTCTCTTTCTCATCTCGTGCGAGATGGAAAAATGCGCGAAACGAAAACAGCACACAAGTTTTTGACAAAGAGAAAAAGGAATCGGTAAGTGAATGCATAATGACAATATCATAATAACAGTAATAATCATAATAGATATATGGATGAATATATGTGTTTGTATGTGCGCGCGTGTACGAATCTTCATTTAACCGTAATCGCGTTCGTTGCAAAGCGAGCAAAAGTTTCATATTGCATACACAAAACTACATGTATGTGGCACATAGTACACAAAACTATATGGAAAGTGAGAGAGAGAGCAAAAGAGAGCGAGAGCGACAGGGTCTGAAGTGCGAGATCACTCGATAAATTCGAAAACTCGGAATGGAAAACGGAACAGTTATAGTTTGTATTTTTGTTTGGGAAAGGTGCTTAAGTGTGTACGTAGTCGAATGTTGTTCGATGTTCGGCAAATGGCATTGAGTGGCACAAGAGGGATGAGAATAAAGAGCCAAGGCTTCCCTTTTGCGGTTCTGGGATCTCATCGGCAGTATTCCATTTCCTTTATTTTAGCCGCTGTACATGTGTGTGGTGTACAGTGTGTTCGGTGTACTATGTTACTGTTCTGTGCACACACACAGATTGTATGTATATTGGCGATATGCACGGGAAAATGAAAATATTTGCTGTTGTTGTTTTCATTTCTAGCATTGAGTCCCGTGCAGCGTTTGATGAGCACTGCACATCATAACATTATGTATGTATTTTTTATGAGTTTCACATAAAATAAAATATCGTATTTTGTATTTAACTGTGCGAAAAGAGATAGAAAGATTGGGAATGATAGCAAGAGAGAGAGAGGGAGATAGTTGAAGCCAACCGAACAATGTACACAGAGTACAGCACAGATAGAATAAAATACTCACTCTCTGACATTATATTTACGGGCGCGTATAAATGCCATTCGACCAACGAACGAATCAACGAATCCTCTACACCCTGATGATAATACCGCTTACATTTTTGCTATTGCCGCCGCTGTTGCTGCTGCTGTTAGACGAAATGGGACAGATAGAAAATCAAATGTGATTACTATTACACAAATGCTCGGTACTGTGTGTGTACATTTGTTTCTTCCACCCGACGTATTCTTTCTTTTCTAATGTAATGTAACCATTTTTGCCTAGTATTCGTCGCCTTCGTCGCCATCGTCGTTGGCGTTTTTGTTGATGTTGTCGTCGTCGTCGTCGCTGTTATTGTTGTTGTTGTTGCTTCCTTTTTGACGATAATACACACAACACTGTATTGTTGATATATATCTCATTCTTTGTATAATTCAGAAATTATATCTCTGAATATTAAAGCAGAACATGCAGTACACGCGAGAGAAAGAGTGAGTGAGCGTGTGAGCCATACAATGTTGCAAACGGCCGTCGACCAAAAAAGCCAATTTCTGATACATGCTAGCACATTGATTGCTAGTTGTTATTCTTTTTAAATACGTGTAAAGCGAGAAAATATTCGGCTTTTGGGATCACTGTGTGTATATTGCCACCGTTGTTGCCGCCGTCGTCACCGCCACCGCTTTTGTTGTCGTCGTCGTCGTCATCATCATCATCGTAGTCGTCGAATAACGATGGATTTGGCGTTACTTGTGCACGTTAAATTCAAGAAAATGGATAATGGTTCCAAGCCTTTTTAATGGTAAAGAATACATGTGATGTACATTGTACGTTCTTCATTCGTTTTGTGTTGTTGGCATACGATATTGTGCGCCGTTCTTCGTGTGTATGTGTGTGAAGCGCCAAAAAACGATCATTTCAAATATTAAATAAATGAAATATCCGGTAAAATTCAAAACTGCATACAAAATAATGTTACGTATGAGCAAGAGAGCATTATACGGGAGAGAGAGAGAGAGAGAGGGAGGGAGAGAGAGAGAGAGGGAGGGAGAGAGAGAGAATGAAGAGAATTAAATGAGAGTATAAGAACCCGAATGGAATAACGATAAGGACAAAGTTTTTGGCTGTGAGTGGTACTTTGTTGGGGCGAAAATGTAAAGAAAAGGCAATCGATAAACGCTCACATAAAATCGAGAGAAAGAACAGTTGAAGATAAAACGAAATGAGACGACATTTAATTCTTCAAGAACAACAACAACATCAGCACTTCAGCAGCAGAAGCGGCAACAACAACAATTCGAACAAAAATGCTCGTTTTTTTGTCCCACTCTCTTTCTCTCTCTCTTAATCTTTAACTGTCTTTGCCTCTCGGTTGCACTCGCACTCATCAGATTGTGATCCATGCCATGGGTTTTCAATGCATGCATAGCCAAAGCACACAAAGCGCACACAAATTTCATATATTATATCATGTTATTTTATACACGCCATTCGAAAATATGTACACATTTATTCCTTGGCTATATTTTTAAGAGTGTGTCTCTCTCTCAATTCTATTACTGTGAATGCGATGATGGTGCTGCTGTTGTTGCCGTTACGATATCGTATATTGCTGTTGTTGTTGCATTTCAGCTAGCATTTCGAAGAGTATGGTGTGTGGTGTGTATGTGTTATTTTTCTTTTTCTTTTTTTCGTTCGTCTTTCCTGGTTTCGTCTTTACTTTTATGCCTGTAATTCTGAATAAACAGCATAGTAAGAATCCATACATGCTGTAAATGTGCTATGGCTACAAAACAAATGCTTGGCTATATAAAATGGAAAAGAATGCTAGATATTGCCAAATGTGGATGCCCGAAAGAGACGTGCTGAGAGATGGTGAAATGAAACATACAGCAGAAAAAAGAAGATAAACGACAAAGACGAAACACAAAGCCAACAACAAAACAACAACAGCAGCAGCAGCAGCAGCAATGGCAACAACAACAATTCTGCCTCACACAAAACACAGCAAACTCTCGGTGTGTATAAAACATGTACATGATATAAAAAGGAATGACAGAGAAAAGAGATTTCGGAATGGTAGAAGAAGAAAAAAAAAGCCGAGGCGAAAATAAAAAGAGAAATATAATTCCGAAACGACGATGAGAAGTAACAACAACGCTGCTAAGCATTTTATCGAAATATACATACATTAAATATACACAAGAGTACACCGAAAACTTTTCCTTTGCCTTTGTTCAGGGCGCTTTTTGTTCTTTTTCTCTTGGCCGTTATTATTTTTCTTTTTGGTGAAACGGGCGCACTGTGTGTACTGTGTATAGTATATGTGCGTTGTGCGTGTTCCTCTTCACTCTTCCAAATAAAATACACTTAAATTGTATGATGAAGCGAAGCGCTGCTAAATGAAAGCAGCAGCAGCAGAAGCACCAACAAACAAACAAAAAAATTATATATATATATAATATCTACGATTCGTATTCACAGAAAGGCAAGCAGAATGAGTAGAGAGAAGGAAGATAGAGTGAGTGAGCGAATGGAGAACGAGAACAAGAATGAGAACGAAAGCAAAAATAAGCCAAGACAACAACAAAGTCGAACATAAAACAGAAATAAACGTATTGGGTACTACGTAAAAGCAGAGAGAAGAGACTATGCAGAAAACACGCAGAGAGCACAAGCGAGTGTATATTTAATATTGTTCAGAAAGGCATTCCCCACGATTCTCTACACTGTCGAATACCATCTTCAACGTAATAATAAAACACACATAGAGTGAGAGAGCGTATAAAATACATTGGGTCGTATAGAATGCGAACATCGATGATGGCATATAGCATGCCAAGAGAATACACAGGCGAATAAGAATGGGAATGAGATGAAGAGAGAGCAAGCAAATGAGAACTCAATAGCAAGAAACACGAGAAAAGCAAAGCCAAAAGCAATGCAAAGGCAAAAGTAGAAGAGCAGTAAGAGAGATATAACAACAACAAAACCAAACCATTCGAAAGGCATTAGAATAACGAACGCGCAACAAAAAGCGAATATAAAATATACATTGTGTGTGCGGTGTATTTCAAACCGAAAACTCTGTCGTATACTTTATTCTCTGTTTATTCCCTTTTCGTTGTTTCCCTTGCACGAAGCCCGAGAACCCGAACAAAACGATAACCATTCGAACCAAATGCGAGTGAACGAGAGAGGTAGCAAAAAGAGAATGAGCGTTTATAAAAACCCATGCTATAAAATACGGCGTATATTGCATCGCATCGATGTAGCGATACCATGGCTATAGAACCAAACATCCAGCAAAGAGAGTCCCAACAACAACAACAACCATATCGACAGCAAACAACAACAAAAACTTACCACACGTTTGAAACGACGAACGAACATCGAGCACATCAGATTACGAAGCATTCAAACGTCGCATAGAGACAAAGGCGAAAACGAGATGCCAGCATTTTCATATAAATATAAAACCCATCCATATGCCCGTAAACAATGTTGTGTATATTTGTGCGCGCTCGTTTGCCTTCATACTCTCATTTAGTTTTCGAATTGGGTGCTCCATCTCTGTCTCGCCCGCAATGCAATGCATTTGCCTGGCACTCTGTTAATATCACGGGCAGGATATACAACAATAACATTATATTTGCCGCCGAGAATGCGATGTGTTGTATGCCATCTCTTCACACTCGGCATATTCGTATTGGGTTTATAAGCGCACAAACTGTACTTAAATTCTCTTCACTCTAAAAATATATGAATAAAAGCAATGGCAAGCTATCCGAACCAAAACCGTACAATAATATACATAGATTGCTCTCTCTACGAAAACGTATCTATACCGTCTGTTTGCCCATGTTTTTTTGTTGCCTCTTTGTCGAACCAGCGTTTGTTTTTGCATTGTCTGTTTCATTCGCACCAATACACGGTGCCATTGCATTTGCTACATTCATTCGTTCATATTATGGCTCAGCACACAGAACTACCGAACAAATGTACAGAGAGAACAAACGAACCAACGAATGAACGAAACGAAAGAAGAAAGAATGAACAAAAAAAAAATAACACACAAAAACGAATGATGAAAAAACCGTACCCAGAGCAAAGCAATAGCATTTGTACTCAGCGCGCGAACCTAATGCCGTGTATATTGTATTTGGTATGTACGAACCGTTCCTCATCAATGTTGTTCTATATAACTCTCGTATACGTATAATGAATACGAGGCACTGTGACTGAGTCTCTCTCACTGTTCGATGGATGGATGAATATATACGTATAAATATATGTATATATATATGCTGTGTGTTATGTGTTCTGTTTTTTTCTTTTTATTTTGTTAGCTCTCTCGCTCACTGTGTATATTCTTTCATGTTCTGTTCGCTTCATGTTGTATGGGCCCCGCTTGCATGTGTATTCGTACCATATAAATACATATTTGTTATAATATTATACGCTTTTACAGTGTCGCTCTGTTCGAACATCTCTACTCTCTACTAAAAACCTACTGTGTAGTATAATATGTTTGTCAGACAATACGCACGTACTATTTCAGTCTATGTGTAAAAATTTTCTGGTGTGCATTTGTGTATTTGTGGAAAATAATCGAGGAAAATTATTAACCGAAGAGACGAAAAAAATTAAAACGAACTAAATATTCAGCCGAATAACCGAACAAAATTTTCATTGAAAATTCACACGCATCAATTGATATTTTTTGCATCAAATTTAATTTCATCGCTTGATCAGTAACATCCAACTTTTTATCAATGGAGTACTATTATCAGATTCAGGTAAGTGAACCAACTTTCGATTTTATGGTCAATTTTTGATTTTCAATCAATTGATGCATTAATTTTTGTGCATTTTATTACCGAAATCATAAACAATGCCCCAATATATAAAAATTACAAGAAAAAAACCGAATTTTTTTTGTCTGTTATTATCGAGTCATCGTCGATTTATTCCTCGCATTCATATAACGCGCGTCACTGCATTTTGTTTACAAAACAAAATAAACGAGTAACCAACGTCTACTGTGACTTATAATCGATTATTTATGTGAAAATTTCAACGAATTCAAACAATGCAATCAAAAAATCTCAAATCAATGACCAATGACCAATCGAATGCGCGACGAAAAAAATAAATAATTTCGACAATGTAGAGAAAAAAAATCAACAACTGAATAATCACGCGCGCGGACATTTTAAGAAATAAAAAAAAATCAACCGAATTTTCGTTTCAGTTATTTTTAAGTGATAAATAATATTTTGATTTCAGCAAGTGCATTTAAAAAAAGATGAACCAATGATGAACTGATCAATTATTTAATTTATATTAAAAAGAAATGAAAATGAATAGGTGAATTTGTATTGAAGTAAAATAAATTGTTTAAAATTCCGAATTGAGAAAAATCACATTGGATTAACGAAGTGTGGTTTCCTGACATGCAAAAATTCGTGATCGAAAATAATTTTTTTGGAAATTATAAGCGAACACAGAGAGAGAGACAGACAAAATAAAAGAAACCAAAATACCGAAAATTTTTATTTACTCATAAAAGTGTTGTGCTTTTTTTACTCAGTGCGTGTATGTGTATGTATACATTTTTATTGAGCCGATTCTTCGTCATTTTTCACTTGTGGTCGCCATCTCTTTCATTCTCATTTTTCGTTGTTTGCGGTGCGGTGAATGTTAAAAAAAGCAGCAACAACAACAAAAGTAGCAGCAAAGCATTATCGCGTTTGTTTGCAACAATTTAAGTAAAAATGCTCGTTTTGTGTATGAAATACATATGTGTACGTGCGTTTTATAATGTACGGGGCCGATTCGATTTGATTTCTGGCTCTGCTTCTATTGAGTGTGTATGTGTGCTGTGCATATAAATGTGTGTCTGTGTGTATATATGTGCGTGCGTGCATGAATGAGTGATGATGGAAAAACAAACAGAATTGTTTTTACTCTAGTTACTTATTTCCGCGCCGTTACAGTAACAATTATTCCAATTTTTTTGTTCGTTCTTTTGATTCCTACTTTTTTTTATTTCCCCCGATCTATTCATAGTGCCATTGTGTGATGGTGAGCCTTTTCGACAACGACGACAATTCGTTATACGATATATTCAAGATAACATGAACGTCGAACGCGCCAACTAACGATTAAAGACGCGTAATAAACGATAAAATGTGGTTTCGCCAAAAGTTTTCGGGCCACAAAATGAGTTGCATTCACTATTGCAAAATGATGAAAATTCACACGAAAATTGACTGAATTTTTGTTAGACACCACTTAATTTATTGTTATTTAGAAACAATAATGAATGAAAAATGATTTGATGCATTCCGAAAAATCGCTCAAAATTTTGAGTGAATTGGGTTTGTGTAGCAGCGGCAAAAATCGGTGAGATTTCTTATGGCGTCGAATTTTGTTTGTGATCACATTTTCACTCAAAACGTCGCATGTGTGTATTACCAACACACAGCCATCTCACATGGACCCAAACATTTTAAATCTGAACAAATTTCGTTGTAAATTTGAACGATTTTGCCCTTTCGAACAAAAACAATTCGATTTATTCGCAAAAAATTTCAATTCTATTTTCATTCAAAACCGTTTTGCCCATTTAATATTCCCTGGTGAAATGTCAAAACGATTTCTTTTTAGAAATTCATTTAATTTTAACGCCTTCGTTGTTGTTGTTGTTGCTTTTACTTCGCCACTTACAACATGTACAAAAAACCATAAGGAATTTATCGTACGATCGCGATTTTTTGATTATTCGTCAAAAATGACGCACGATCGAAGAAATTGTTTAGCACTTTTTACACACATATCTGTAGCATGCATATGACCATACATTTTCTGTCAGTATATACACATCTTCGTCTTATTTTTCGTTTTGAAAGCGTGCTGCTTTGAATGTGTGCGTCCGGCTTATACACAAACTCAAAAAACTATTTGCATATACATATGCATCCAGTGAAAGAAGAGAAAAGACGATGTGAAAAACGTGTGTATTTGTTTGCATGCGCAGGAGTTATATGCCAATCCATTGAACTGAAATTCCGACATTTTTCACTCAATTTATTCACTCACATGGGAAAAATACCATGCACACGCACACATGGATCTACTCGCACACACTCTCTCTCTCACACACACACGCTAACGCGTACATTTTCAAATCGATGATTCTAAAAGTGTGAGTGGTTTTTTATTTTGTTTTTATTATTTTTCGCTGCTCGACACGCTTTTCATGAAACGTTTGTTATTTAACATCGTTCTGTTTATATCAACAGTGAATTATTGCATCGATGAGCAAGACGGAGAGAGTAAGCCTCAGAGAGAGTGAGTGAATGAGAGCTCTTATATTGAAAAATATAAATCGGCCGCTTGATCAAGATAAATAAACCATAGCGGTATACATATAAATGAGCTATTTTGGTGAAGTTTTTTTTTTTCAATAGACTCTTTTCATTCAATGAATGAGTCGAATGGCGCCAATGAGAATTATTCAATATATATTGCATATATTAATTGTATCGCTCGACCAATTGATGTGGATCACTTCTTGTTGTATTGCGAAAAATTGCAACGCATCCGATATTTAAAAAAAAAATGCACACCCTGAATTCACATTTTACATCCACACAAATTTTATCCTCAATCGAAAAAAAAATAATCATTTCTGACATCAACTCAATATTTATATACATAAATTGTCACATAAAAATACTTATCGTGGTTTTGCATTATTTTTGGTATCAAAATAAATAAAAAAAATGAAATTCGTAAAATTCAACCTGATGTGTGATTCGAATTCGAAGCCCACGATCCAATTAGACGACGTGGATCTAATTACGTCGTTTTATTTTTATGGACGAATTTTAAAATCGTCTTTTCAAAGTGTGACAAATGCAAATATATATAAATTGACTTTTTAATGACTTCACGTGTCATTACTTATTCATTTAACATGAAAACGAATACCAAACTTTTCTTGAACAAAATAGAATTGAGTATATATATATATTATATTTCAGCGTCGTAGCCAATTCACACATGAGGTGTAAAGATGTACAGAAAAATCGCGCCAAAAATTTCAAAGCAATCTATGTATGTTGAAGAGATGGGTTGAAAAACCTTTCAACAGTTTAGATCACTGGAAAACTAATAATGGCGTTGAGTAAAAGCTCAACGGCTTTTGAAATGTTTTGTAAAAGCACTTTTTTTAAGACTTTGTACCGGGCTTTAGCTTTGCGAAAGTGTTAATAGTTCGAATTGGTTCTCATAGATGGCGTCAAACTCTCTGCATAAATTCAAACAAAGTTAATAAAAAACGGACTTTTTCAGCTTCGGTTCATATCACAGAATTCAATTAGTTCTCAGAGAGAGAGAGAGAGAGAGAGAGAGAGAGAGAGAAAAAAAACCCGAGAAGTGTTTCATTTAAAAGACAGATACCTTTTTTTTGGATTGTAAGTTTATCTTTATTGGTTCAATGTTCATGTTGGCCGTCAAACATACTTTTACCTTTTTTTGTGCGAACAAAGAACGAAATCGATCCAGACTAAGCAAGGGAGAGAAATAAATGACAACGATAGAATATTTATGGGTTTTCTGGGAACGATACAATTAGCACAGCTCAATTTTACCTGCTGGTATTTAAATCGGTGTGAAACGAAATCGACAATATGTAGAAACTGCATGTTAGCCGAAAGAGAGCAAGAGAATTTTTTTCCGTTTTCTACTTTTCGTCGTTTGAGATTTATTTGCTGTTTGTTGTTTGGGAGCACACCAGAGCGTCATATCCAATTCTTCATTTTGACTTTTTTTTCCGACTTTCTCTCTATCTCTTCTCGTACCGTTTTGTTTGTCAGCTTTTTTTTTTGTCCAGACGCTCAAAATATCTCTAACGAGTGTCGTGCTTATCTTTTTTTTTGCATGTTTGCTTTAGTGGACTGCTGTTTAAGTGCCATGTAATTGTCAAATACAATACAGGAAAACATCATCAATGCCACTCGTCTGGCGACGCATTGGCACACACAACAGTATACAATAAGTCAAATGCTTAACGCATCAACTTGAAATTTAATTCAGAAGAACTGCATGACTTTGTCAATGTGCATTTTTCATTTTGTGTGCATGAACACACAAAAAAAAAGAATTTGTACGCCGACTGACTGTCATCGTTTGTTTTGATGCTGTAGCCACCATCTCCGCCTTCAATGACGTTGATGGCATTATTATTGAGTGCGAAGTGCAAAAAGACAATGTTGTCAATGCAATTTCAAATAATTATTGTACCAAAATCGTTGACATTCTTCTCTCATCACAAAATTCTTAATTGATTTATATTCGGTGTTAAATTATCTTTTCACAGCCACACGCAATATCATGCGCTCACATTTTCTCAGCTTTCAATTTAATCCAGAAAATAGCATCACACAACAATGGAGCCGAAAAGATGGAATCGAAGAGCTCTCTCTCTCTCTCTCTGTGTACATTGTTTGTAAGCCCTTATTTGGATTGAAAACAAAATGCAAATGACATTTCGTTTCGATTTTCCGTTTGAAACTCTTTGCATAAGTTATTATGTAATCCATTCTTGGTGCGGTTCAGCCGTCATAGGCATACACAATCGCTATAGCACTCTCTGGCCGTATTGTAGCAGCTGTTGTGTAATAATGTTCAATGCGCATAAATAGAAAAATGAGCAGAGAGTGAGATGGGAAATTTCCGTTCGCTGATGTATTTGTGGGCATGTGTGTGTGTCTATGTGCAGTAGTACACACTATCAAAGATTAGATGCATATATTGAGCCGTACTAAACGCCATCGAATCGATCACATGTTATTATTTTCAGTTTTTTTTTTCTCGCTCTCTGTCTTTTCATTCCCGTGAAGTTTTTTTCACACATCAATGTTGAAATGCCGAAGCATAGAAATGTTTTGAGGCGCACAGGTCACAACTATACTTAGTGTGTGAATCCTTTATGCTGAATAATTATGGTATAAAAAGAGAAGTTACTCAAGGCTAAGAGAATATAATAGCTACATTTTATAGTCAATTTTCATAGCGTTTATCGCACAGCTGTTTTTGT
Organism: Contarinia nasturtii; assembly: GCF_009176525.2. Classification (NCBI taxonomy): domain Eukaryota; kingdom Metazoa; phylum Arthropoda; class Insecta; order Diptera; family Cecidomyiidae; genus Contarinia; species Contarinia nasturtii. The sequence continues at coordinate 4,055,132 of NW_022198383.1, read as the reverse complement.
AATAGACATCCGTCACATAAACCATATATATGTGTTTGAAAGCGGCAACTATTTGTTATGCCAGTCGATGTAATGAGCGTTTTCAATGTGAAATTACAACTATTATGTTGGAAATGAATGAAATGAACGTTGACTGCCTTTTTTGCGTTTCGAATGGAATGAAAACACTTCAATTTTCGAGAACGAACGCACCAATCATAAAAGTTAAGCTAATTAATTTTTAATTGATATTAATTTGTGACCGAACAAATTTACGGCCAAGTTCGTGCATGCTTGTGAATTTAAGTCTGATTTATAATTTATTGCCAACTCAATTTACTCTGATTCCGTGAATTCAGAGATGTGTGGTGCTTTTGCAACAAACTCTATATTAACCAGATAGACAGAACGGCTGATGACAACATTTGCAAAAAAAAAGTTGCATTGCATTTTTTCCCCTTCTCTCTATGCTCCCCTCGCTCTTTCTAAGCATTTGGTTTGGGGGGTTTGCAATATTCAGCGTATACCGAGGGCGAAACTGAGAAAGACTCTGAGCGCTCATAATGAGAAAAGTTTATCTGGAACAAAAACTTATTATGATTATTTTATTATAAAATCAAATTTGTTGCTTTTATGAAACGATGCCTTAGGTTTGAAAAAACCCACTTTAATTTTTGCACCAAGAAATATTCTTCAAAGCTCCATTCGCATGCCTGTACAAGATACGGTCTCAAATAATAGAGAAAGAAAAATTACTCATCATGTTCGATACTATTTTAAATATATATTTCGGCAGTTAGAAAATTTCAATTCTTTCCGAATCGTCCTCTTCTTAAATTGCGTTGTTGTTGTTGTGTTTTTTTTTTCATACGGCTGTACCCGGTTACAACGAAGGGTGAGTTAATTTGAAAACCGGCATATATGCTGTGTTTGCTTCAATTGCCTTCTGCACATTCTGCATGCACGTTCGTTCGGCCGAAGTGCCGCTTGCACACACACAACGTATAACACTAATTCGAAACCAAAGAAGGAAAGTTTTTTTTTATGTTGTTGTTCAGCTCCCTTGCTAACGAACGAAATTTCCATTCCATAAAATATATATTGAAACTGAATATATTCCGTTTTACTATATTTATGTACACATTCGTTGAAAACACACTCGCTCACTCTCTCGAATCTCAGGGATGTATGTACCCAGTGTATGCTGTGCATATATGTACTATTTTGTTTCGGCTGGCAGAAGAGAAACTTGGAAAATGTTCGATGTCGCTAGAGCGCTTCGACCCATACTCCAGTTGGAATGATATGGTTTGAGAGAAGCAGAGAATATAGCAAAAATACGATGATGATTACAACAACAACAACAGCAACATCAGCAGCAGCAGCAAATGGTTCGTTCCTTCTTCTCGGCAATTCTCTGTGCCGGTTGGTTTAAATCGCTCGTGCTATGTTCTATGGCCTGTGTGCTGTGTTTATGTGATTTTCCCAAACTCAATCCCATTTCAGTTTAATGCCGAACGAAAAATCGACAAACTGTATGCGAACATAGGGAACAACACACACACACATTCGGTGTTTTGTATGCATATAACAAACGTTTTTCCTCGCGAAAGCAAATGACGATAACGATATATATACATATGTATAGGGTTCTATTCTGTATATTTTTCTCCCTGTGAGTGTGTACATGTTTAACATGAGTTTTTAATGCGAAACGTTATTTTATTCTTCCCCTCGGCATTTGTGCATGCAGTAAAACTGCTGGCTCTCTCTGTTTTATGTGTTTCAAACGTCGAGAACGACCAAGTACCAGTTTTGCCATACTACACACACAGTGTGCTCACCCTTATTTTGGACGATTCAACTCGATTGAATCGTGTGCACACGCCATTCTCAGCTCAAACATTCAACTACTTTACTTGTACCCAACTGTTTTGCTGCTGCTGACGATGTTGTTGTTGTCTGTATAATATCATACAAAATAGATAGAGTCGAAAATAAATGTTCTTACCGCTTGCCTTTGACATTGCATTTGCATAAAATACCAGAGCCGGGCTTTCAATTTTCGGAAAATTTACCCACACACACACACCCAAAAATTGAAAATTAGAAAAAAAAACAAACTTTTCCAAAAAATATATCAAAACAACGACGAAATGAATTCAAAACAATTTCAATGGATGATGTTCAGTTGAAACTGGAAAATTCAATTGAAATTCGAGGCCAAAAAAACTTTCGCACCACTCTAACAAATAATCGAGTACGATGAATGCACGCCAAAATGTTTTATGCTTAGCGTAGCGTACGCTCAAATGTGAGATACAATAATTTTAGGTACTTGCTCGTATTCTTGTTCTCGCTCACACTTACACTGATTGCCGAACACAATCGGCCATCGTTCTCTTTCCTCATTTCGCCTCGGTATAAATATAAAATTGCTATAGCAAACGAAATGAACGAACGAACGAACGGAACGAAACGAAAGGCAGCAAAGACAGACTCGATTGAAATCGACCTCATGCTCATACTACCGTTCATTTCGTTATGGTTCATGCTGATATTCATTCTCTCTTTTCCGCTTTTATATATGGCTATATATTTTCCGAAATAGTATTTTCCCATTCTTGGAGGAATGAGTAAAATGTGGTGTGCTCGGCGCGCGCGGTAGATTGTGTACACATAATTTCCACCCTGAAAAGCAATCTATTTTGCAATCCAAGCAAGTATTGCGCGTTTCATGGAAAATTTTCTATAATGTGTATTATGTTTGCCAGGGATGTGTGTAAACCGTTCAAGTCGGGGCGTTTGGATCAACGGCATGCAGCGCAACTTAATCGTCAATTTAAAATGCGTAAACTTTTTCACCAAATCGCATATTCAATCGTTTTATTCTCATCTCTTCAAATCTCTCTCTCTCCTTATCTCACTAAAAAACCATTTTTGGCTTTGAATCCGACTCGTGTATCTCACGATCGGCTCTATACGATGAGATAAACGAAAAATCCACCACGAAGAAAGAAAAACAATTACACAAAAGTGTCTAATTAATTGCACATCCCTGAAAACGCTAATAATTTCTTGTGTGATGGCATACTGGCAAATGCAGAAATGGTTTTGCGTCGGGTTTTTGCCTCGTTCACTCTCTTCAGCTCTTGTACTGATTGTTGTTCGAACAGCACCACCACCGCCACCATTGCTGCCACACTGATGTCGATGCATCGGTTGGAAAACGAGATCTTCTTCTTCATGCTCCCCGCGACATGATCTCATGTGTGTGTGTGTGCCCTCCGATGCTCCATGTTTGTGTCGTTTTGTATGCAAATGGACGACACATCATCTCTATCTCGTTGTCTGCACTGGAAACAGAAAGACAAAGAGAAATTGGAGCCTCAAAAACCAAAACGATATGCACAATTTGTCGACCGAACAAAATAACATCAACCAAACAAGAAGAAAAAATCCATCAACATCGACAGAACAAAAGCAGAGCAAAAGACGATGAATGACAGAGAAACGCCATAAAATGTGTAAACTAATTTACTCAATTTCTTCGACATTGCAAAATTTTTCACGCAGAAAAAAACAGTCGAATTGGTTGGTGATGCTGTCATGGAAACGCCGCGACTCACTTACTCGCAGTCGTTCTCTTGCTGCGAGAGTGCGAGCGTCTCTTTACACAAAAATTGAGAAATAAATGAAAGGAAATTTAAAATTCATGTTAGAATTTTAATTAATTACCAAGCGCTTGCAGAACCATCAAATACAAACACAAATTAAACTCACTTGATTAATGTCGCTGTATCTCATTTTACCTCTCGTGTGTATGTCGGAAAAAGGGTATTCGCATGAATAATGTGCACGTCAAACAAACTCTATATAGAATATTATCCATATAACATATAGTAGATCTGTGGTGTTTGTTGCTGACGATTTATCGAACACACACTATATTCGTTCCGACTGAAAATTGAAGTTAATGTCATTTTATAATGGTAAATGCCGGTTCGGTCATTTTTCGTGATGCATGTTTTATGTGATTTTCCAACCATCAATATCATATGTGCGTCTGTAGAGGTTGAACGATTCTGGTCATCGCGACGTTTCTTTTTCACCTCTCCGATGTCTCCATCATAGCATCACAAACATTTATTCCGATTATTCATCGGTAATTTAACAAATTGTCTATTTTATCAAGCTCAATAAATATCGTCGATGTTTGATATTGTTTGTAGCATCGAAACCAAAAGCAACAACCAAAGAAAAAGATAGAGAGAGAAAAAACCTGTCTATTTTGTAATTTAAAACTTTGAAAAACAATGGTGAATATTTGTTTTTCACAAGTGAAGGAAATTAAAAGTAAATAAATATGGCCAAAGTAAACGAAGAACACGGAAAAATACTCTAATGACTCTGCGAACAAAAAGCATGAATGTTATGGAAACATACGCACAAACAAAATGTGCGAGAATAACAACAAAAAAAGCATTGAACGAAAGAAATACGCACGCAGCGCTTCATGACGAGCGCGAAAAAAACAACACACACACACACAAAATTGACATAGCATTCCAACGAGTCTGAAATGAAGTGATGAATAATATTTGGCGAATATATTAATCACCTGCCAATTCGGGTGTGCGTGCCCGCAATTTACGATACAAATTTTATGCGATTTTTATGAGTTTCATAAAAAGGAAAATCCGATTTTAATTCAAACGCATAAAATCTCTTATTGATTGTTAAAATATTCGTCCATTTATACAGTCTAATGACTGTGGGCTTTGCAGCAGCGCATTTCTATGCATAATTAAGTGATGTTTCAAATGAAAAAAAGGCGCTCCTCTTTTACTTTCGAATCGAGATTAAAACATGAGTCAAACATATGGTGCATCGCATTCAGAACGAACGCACACACCCGACAATAATAAGAAGATGAACAAAAAAAAAATATGATCGATTATTGGATGGGATATGAAAGCATCTCTCGTTTTTCTTTTCTCGAATGTATCCGGAATGACACATGAATTTTCAATGAATGTGTCAATCAATCAAGCAAAAAGGCCTTTCAAAAAGTCCACATTCTCGCATGTGACGCGATTTGTTGCTTTTTATAAATAGATATCGATTTCTTATGCGTTTCAAGAGTCTAACCAGAATCGAAAAGAAAAATCGAAGCACCTATTTTTGTATTGAAAGAAAATCGGTCGGTCAAATTGAATATCGAACAACAGAGATAGCAGCGACAGCGGCAACAATAACAAACTCTATATAAAAATACCAACAACAACAACAATTATTTGAAAAGAATACACCCGAGAAACATGTGCGCATAGAAGCGGAATGCATCGCCCGTGTTTCGCTTGGTTATTTTCAAACCGTTTGGATTTTGTTGTTGTTGCTGTTGCCATTTTCATTTATTACCATCTGTATTTTATTTTTTTTTTCTGTTTCGTTTCCCTGTGTCACATTTGCTTGAAACGGTGCTGTTGCCGCTGCGCGCTCTTGCTGCAACTATTCAATCCCTGGGAACTTTTCGAATCGAGTATGCGATTATCTTGCATAGATAACAACCAATACAATAAATCTGTGCATAGAAATCCAAATGGACGTGAATTGTCGTTTTCTTTTGCCGACGATGCAGTTGCGTGTGCCGGTGTTTTACTTCTTCTTTTTCTATCCTCGATTTCTTTTGTTCTGGCCGTTCATTGTTTATGCGCCGAATTGCCAATTTCAATTTGGTCAATTTGCATACGCACATACTTTGTCATATTTTATCATTGACATGATTTTCAATTTTCGCCCATAAAAAAATAGCCAACAACAAAAAGCAAAGCGGTCGTCGTCGTCGAATTTAAATTTGTATGGCTTTTATGATTCATGTCTATGCATATTGAAAATCCAAAACAAACCGACACAACAAGACTCTCAGACTCGGAACAAAAGTATTTTGAAACGTGCAGTGCAGCTGAAAGAAGACAGAGAACGAAAAAAAAGTACACAAATCATTTATTATTGTTGCTTGTATATACATGTATTCAAATGCGTACACATAGGTTAAATGTCTGTAGTTTCATCTCATTCCGCTGCGTTATGAGGGCGCACATTTCTCGCTTTAGTATAGCATTTCATTTCGTTCTTTTCGGAATTTTTTTTTCCTCTCTGCCTTTCCACATTAAATTGGTGTCAGCATCTTTCGGCACTTTTTTTTCCTCTTGTATTCGTACATGAGCTCATTGCTATGAATGTATATGTGAATGAGACCGGTTCAGCAAGTATTGAACAGAGACCGTACGATACGAAAGACTTTGCAGTGTAAACGGTATAGCATGATACTCAAATGGTTGTTACAAACACAAGCATACACATTAAAAATGGCCGTTCCGAATACAAGCTGAAAAAAACCAAATTGAGTCATACACGCTCGTTTGCCGAACGCACACCATTTCAATAGCGATGACTTCGAACAACATACACACACAAACACTGACGCTCTCTCAGTCGCTCAACGGCTAATTGAGTCAATTTCCCATAGAAAATGATTTGCTTATTTCTCTCTCTTTCCCACTTTCGTCCATTTTGAATACAGATTGTCTTCCATGTTGTTTTTTCACATGGATGCTTTGTTCGCAGTACGAACTCATTTTATATATATATTTAAAAATCGGTTCGTATTTTCATTCGAGTGGAAAGTGGATAAAATTCTTAATGAAAGAATTTATGAATTTTTGTTAATTTTTGAATTAAAATTCAAGCGACCATTTAGCTCATAAAATATTGGGAAAAAAATGTGCAAATCTTTTATTTTTTGCTATGAAATGTTCGTTGAATTCGGCGAAGGCGCTAAATAAATTTAAAACGAAACTCTCACGTTGTGAGTGTGTTTGTTTTTGGATTGCAAAATGTGCTGCTGGTTGTGCTGTAGCCGTTGTTGCTGCTGTTGTTGTTTGTTTCGTTTCATTTTTTCCACCGTGAATTTGCCAGTCACTCGTGATTCATACCATCTCGTTTGCACCACTTCCTCGCTTCTGAGCCATACATTTCGTATCTATATGTGTGTGTATTCACTTCCAACTTTTCTTATGTGTGCTTTGTACGACGTACGACAAATCGAGTCATTTGCTCTGACTCCAACCAATACCATCTCAAACACACATACACAAGCTATGCGTTGCCATATTTCTTTGGGGGAACGCGCGAGTTCTTCTCATTGTTTCGTGTAGAGAGAAGAAAAAAAAATGCTCGAAGTTGCCGATGTATTTTGTCGTTTTTGGCGCGTTGCATGTATGATATGAGCATATCGATGTGTGTGTACGAGCGAGCAACCAATACAAGCATGCATCGTTGGTTCGTGTTGTAATACGAAAGCCAATGCTTGCTTCGTAAATGCGAAGAGCAACATTCAGCCGCCATATACAATTCATAGAATGTGCAGAAGTAGTACAAACTATACACACTTTTATAGCAGTCGGTATATTCAGTATAGCCGTCGTCGCGTATAATTCACAAATACTTTATGTTAGTGGTTTGGCTAGCTCTTGTGTTTCTGTTGTTTTTTTTTTATATTCCTCAATAGTATATATATATATTCATTTTGTACTTTTCTCATTAACTCCGTTTGTTTCGTTTTTTCTGTGTTTTTTTTTTTGGTTCTCATATATATATATATATATATTTCTATTGCCGTGAAAGAGGAGAATATTTTTGTATTTGTCGTACTTTTTTTTTAAACTGTTCACTCGCACTGAATTACATTCGAAATATAGTAAAATTTCGTGTTGGTTGTGAAACACACATTCGGCACGGATGCCCGAATAAACCGATTGGAAACTACGTTGTTGTAATAGCAAAGTACCACAAGTTCTACACATAGCACACACATCAGTTTTGGTTGTTTTAACGCGCGCATTTTTACATTGTTATCTCGTCATTAAAGTAATCTCCGCGTGTTTTGTTGCACAATGTGATGTATTTTTAATACACATTAGTTTATTTTGTTTCGTTAGTTCTTTAATTAGTTGCTCTATAGTGCATTAAAGATCATTATACGACAACAGCAACAAAAAAAATTACAAACGAAGAATTAAAAAAAAAATGAACGGTAGTTCCTTCAGCTTTTTTTCTTCTTCAGTTGGGTTTAAATTTATTGCTAATTGCCAATAAAAATATAAACATCAGTTTAACGCGCACACACACAAAACCATCGAAGATAGTCAATTGTCGGCAATCGGTTTTACTACAATCCGAATAGAAAATACGTTGACAAAGCTGGCGTGAATGAATACACATTTTAGTAACATTTGTATAACGGGGCATATTGAAATCATGTTGTAAACCGAATCCCAACAAACGAAAGTGGATACATTTATTTACGCATTGAATATTAATTTGAGAAAGAGCAAAGAGAGAGTGTCAATTCTATATCTGTTGACATGTTTTGTTTCAATACACACAAACAAAGTAAATTTCAATTCATTGTGAAATCAGTCGCCGAAAGTGGCTTTCAATAGCAAAATCAATAGCAAAAACAACAATTGATGAAAAAACAAAAACAAGTGACTAATTGCAGTGTATAGTTCCATTCATTATTTCCTAAGCGTCCAAAGATCGCGCGGGATTATTGCTAACTCAAGTGTAGACTATAGTTATCGAATAGAATGATGAATCTCATCGGCCGTCGGTATAGGTTATAAAAAAAATAAATTTTTTGCCTCATAAACAGTGAAAAATACACACATATATTTTTCGTTTTAAGTGGAAATTTCAAGAAAAATTCAAGGCAGTTATTCAATTACACGGTGAAAAAGAAAAACCGACTGATTTATGACCCGAACAATTTTCATGGAGTCGGGCGGCATTGAAGAGCAACAGAAAAAAGGAATTCTTTTTCTAGATGAAATTACATGAAAATGTGCTTAATTGAATCCGTTATAAAAATTCACATCTGCCTTTTTTCTACCACGCCTAGTGTTCAAAATAAGCAATGCATCATACTATTCTTTGTCTCTCGCAATTTGTCGACCGACAGCGAAACAGTTTCTTTTATTTTCATTATTTTTTTTTATTTCGTGAATTTATACGCAATTTTTCGTCGTCTCTCTACTCTTTCTCAATTTAGTTTAGTGCTATAGGGTGTTTCGAAAAACAAAACAACAACAACAAAATTACACGCATCAACCTTTTCCACTTTGATTGTGACAATCAGTTTGTTTATTTTTCCTTCTTCACATTTTAAATAGTACTGGAGCGTAAAAAAGGGGCAGCAGTTGTAATAACAGATAAATTGACAATAGTTTTCAAATAGTTTCACACATCTTCGATCCGACCATATTGAATTAATTGCAACACCAAGCTAAACAAAAAGTTTATTTCTGTTTTGTATGGAAAAAAACTCGTTGATGTATTTTTCTGTTCGATACAATTATCGTTGCATTCTCAATGCCATTTTAGCATGACACAAAAAGACAAAGAGTTCGTAGCTCTTGTTTTTTCTCTCTGTTCTCGGAATAATTTTTTTTTTTCAAAAGTTCAAATGTGACACAAAATGCCAAACGGCAGCAAAGAGAGATCAAATGTGATTATTTTTTTGGCACAACGTGTGTGAACAACGAGAAAAACACGATCGACAGAAACGTGTAGTGTCAAAGCGATAGCCTGTATATTGGCTGTGACTGAAAACAATTAGTGTGTGCCGTTTACGCGCGAGAGAGATGTATTCCATACACAAATGAATACCGGCGTAATTTAAAACAGAATGCAGATTTCCATTTCGATTCATTAAGGCATTCAAACAGAAAACAAAGAAGAAGAAGAAGCGAAAAAAATCATATTTTGCCCGCCACAGCGAGCTCGTTTGTTGCTGCTTTCATTTCGTTTCATTCTGTTCAGTTTTTTTTTTCATCATCATTGCCAATTCAACTGTAATATAAGCGACGCAACAACGCAGTTTAATTTGAAAGTACCACTACATGCATACAAGAATTGTTGTACATCATCATTCCAGTGTTCGTGAGCGAACGATTTCAATTCTTTTTTTTTGCCATAGTATTTGTATGCTGGTGCTGTTGTGTCGTTTGTCGATTATTTGTGGCCGTTGTTTTTTGTTCATTCTATCTTATATGGAAACCGAAAAGGACATATTAAGACGCGTCCCTTTTTTTCTGTTGTTTTAATGAAATGAAAATATATAAAATGCAACGGGCGCGTTCCAATAATGAATTTCAAATTGATTGGAAAAAACAAAAAACATTCCACCCCGTGAATCAATCAAATGAACAAAAACAAAAACTGACCGAACACAAAATAAAAACCGTACACAATGTCAAACGGCATGTTTTCAAACACCAAAATTCAATTCGAATTCGTTTGTTATTTTATCGTCATTTCATGTGTTCAAAAGAGCGTTCTTTCGATCGTTCTTCATTTGCTGCTTGATCTGAGCATTTGATGCACGCACATAAGCACGCCACAGTTACATTTGCCTCGTGTGCATACACACGCTTCCCATACACACACAACGATTCAGAGACAAATACACACGCACACAAGCTGTGTGCGTTCAATAGTATTAGTGGACATTTCGAACAAAAAAAAAAACACACACAACACACAAGCGGGATACATACAGCACACAGCTTGCATTCTCTGTCCTGTTTCTTCATCGTTTCGTTCTTCTTGCACGGACGTTCGTTGTTCGTACGAAATAGCAGAGCGGTCGTGCTTCAAGCATTTTTAGCTTGGCAACCATGTTCTTTCTCTTCTTCTACGATTTCATAAAAATTTTGTCTACCCGCACCGAACCGAAATGGAAAAATACCGAAAAATATTCAAATGAAATTTCATCCGAACGCACAACATTCTCTTGAAATCTAATTTAAAGAAATTAATCTTATTTCCGGATAATTTTAAAAGGCTCAAAACAAAGAAATAAGTGTTCAAAGCACATTTTCAAAATGACAAAATTTTAAGCCGCTTACGAATGAATGGTGGCGGTGGTCGTCTGTTACAATTTCATTTAAATTTTCGCCAACAAAAAAAAAATCGAACCGACAATTCATCTGAAATCGTTAATAATTCGACTTTCACTTTCGTCAAAAACAAAGCAAACCGAATCGACAGACTAACGAAGAATGCGAACAATGTATTTTTTTGCTCTTCGCGCCGTTCTTTTGCTCGCATTGAATAGCATTTTAAGGTGAAAATGAACAAACAAAAAGCAGCAGCATGAAAAAAAGCAAAAAGAATTCGGACATTATAAAACCTCAAAGGCAACAAGAATAGTTTGGAATTACATGAACCATACATGAAAGTATATACTATATAGTGGCCACTAGCATGTATTCGCTTCTCTCTTCTCTTGTGCTTGCTTGCCTTCTCTGCTCTTTGTCGTCCGTTGTTGTTGCTGTTGCTGCTGCTCGCTTGTGCTTATGTACATACAGAGCCACATCGTAGTCGTATGTAATGTGCCATGCACACACAGGGCAGACATCTTTGTATTGTTCGTCTTTTTCCACACGAACCAAAAAGAGAACGCTGCTGTTGATTCGTTGTTCGGTTTTTCGTTTTAATACTCGGTGCTGCCGTTCAGATTACTGTCGCGATTTTTTTTCTTCTCTCATACAGTGTGCTTCACTGTGTACTGTGGCCCCTATTCGTTTAGTGTTGTAGCAGCGCGCGTACTATAGATCTTTTGTTGTTGAAATATTCAATTGGCAAGAAGAAGTGTACATTCTTCGTTTTGTGTGTGCTATATTTTTTTTATATTCTCTCGTTATATTTTTTTTGAAATCTGTATACAATTTATTGTGTGGTGCTAGTAAATGAAATCGACTATACACAAGAATATCAAGAAAAAAGAGAAAACGAAACAAAATAGAGAAAAGAACAAAACGAAAATATAATCAGAATCATAACATAAAAAAGGCAGCAGAAGGAAACGTTTTTTTTTTTGACACACACACACGAGAAAAAAAAGACCAACGAACGACAAAAATCATAAACGAGACACATATGATTTTTATTGTTCGTCGTTGTTTTTCTTTCTGCTCACTTTTCGCACCTCCGCTAATTTGTCTATATTTTTATTATACAGTGCATGCAGTACCTAGTATCGAAATCAAAATTAAAAACATTTGGTTCAGTGGAGAATACCAAAGTGCAGTTTATTTGTAGTTCGAAGAGAGAAAAAAATCGAACAGTTAATGGCATGATCGAAACCATTTTATTGATTCAGTGATATATTATACGAAAAAGAAGAAGAAGAAGAAGAAGAAGAAGAAGAAATAGTGTGAGAAAAAGATAAATAAACAAAGGAATATATTATTATATTAGTACAGTGTTTGTGAACTCGATAAAACAAGGAATAAAATCCCGAGGAAATCCTGGAACCGAGGATTTCATCTATTGATATTTGGATTAAGCGGGAGTACAGTACAACACAAACACATTAACAAAATGTCAGAGCACCATCGAGGTGCATGGGGCACTCGTGAAGAGGCTGTTTGGTGGCCGGGTGCACAAGATCAACAAAATATGCATCAACAACAATTGATAAATCAGCATCATCAACAGCAACAGCAACATCAGCAATTGGTGCAACAACAAGTGCAGATTCAACAACATCATGTCGTACAACAGACACCGCAAGGCCAACAACACAATGATATTGCGCGCAGTATCAATTCAAATGCACCAGGCCAACAGATTTTCTCGTACAAAATGGCTAGCAGTTTTCAAAATCCAGCTGGTGGAGTTACGGTGGCCACAACAAATGCCGGTGCCTATGATTATCGCTTGAATATGGCACCAGCCGCTGCAAATACTGGTGCAGCCGCTCCGGGCACACAATGGTGGTACACAACTGGTCAAAATGTTGAACAGATCCAACAACATAACCAAGCGCATCAACAAACAAATCAACAACATCCACAGACGAACCAGCATCAGCAAGCGGTAGGTGTTTTTTACTCTTTAGTTCGATTCATCAATCGAAAATCAAATTGAATTCGCGAAATATCACAATTCGTCCATTCGTCATGGTGTCATTGTGTCATCAAATCATTGTATTTCACAAAAAACGTACCAAACGTCGTTTCGCTCGTTTATCGTTTCTAATCGTTGAATTTTCACATAAATACGTCACGCGTTTGAATGTTACTCAGCAGTTTTGTAATCGAGACCACATTCAAATTCGATTCTAATTCAAAGGGAAAGACCATTGATAGCCATGCATATACCATTTATTCTCTTCTTCGTGTTTTTTTTTGTTCCTTTTTCAAAATAAACATTCAATTTTCAGGTTGGACAGGAAAACAATGTGCGTGTTTCATGTCCATTTCATAGATTAATTAATAGGTACACCGTTAATTCTTTGACTTTTATATCTATGCACGAAAACAATACGCTCGAAATCATAAGCAAACAAACAACATTGGCCGTTAATCGATAACGAAAACCAAAGCATAAACAAGACCGTTTTGTTCTTTCAATTTTATATGTGTTTTGTGTGTATATGCACTGGGTATATGCGTAAATGTTGCGCGCTTTTCCACCCATATTATCCATTCAGTGGAAATGATTTTCGGTTTAATGCGCGCGCGTTCGCTTGCCAAAGCAATTAAAAACAAAAATCTATTCAGCACGCACTCGGAAAAGAGAATCAAAGTTCTTGACACCAACGTTTTCTGACACAACAAAAAAAAACTGTATTAGTTGAAAGAAGACGCGCTCACATAAATGAAATTAACCAAAACAAACGAAGCAGAAAAACGATGGATAACACACATATATGCATTGAGTTTACGAACAGAAAAAGAAAGTCATGTGGCAAATGCCCGAGAGAAATGAAAGAAAAAAGAAAAGAAAAAATAATACTGAACAAAATTCAATTTTATATAATCTATTAATCTACAGAATTCCTTGTTGTCTTTTTGATATTTTTTTTTCTACTCTACTCTGTCTATCTCCTTCTTTGGTTCATGTTTTGTATTTCTATATTATGCCTTTGTTCGGTGAGTTCGGTTCACATCACACATCTCGCCCAAGCGCTTTTTATATACACCTAAAAATGCATGGCTAGAGCGAGTGCAGCGAGCGCGGTTTTTTTTCTTCTTTTTTTCCTGACTTCTTCTTCGATCGATTCATGGCTCAAACAAAATGAAACAGAAGAACGAAGAAAAAAACACACAACATTTTCAAACCGAACCAAACCGTGTGATGTGTTCATATACGAAATATCCGCGCTTTATTTCAACAATGGCCGCGCGCGCGACTCTTTTCTTGGGCTATATTTTTTTCTTCTTCTGTTGTTTCACTTTACACATTTGAACGGAGTCCGCGTACGTACATTCTAAACTTCGACTGTACATTTTATTTTCGATCGAAATTCATCACATACACACACGCAAAAACATACAGCCAATCTTTCGTAAGGCACACATACATGCAAGGGAGACACAGAGAATGGCCATACATCGATAGAGAGACACATGTACACGCATAGCACACAAAGCGTACGCGTGCCTGCCACAAAGAAAAAGTAGCATTACATCACTCGCACACTCACGCGACTCACCATACGCATTCACGTTATAGATAGATATGCTGAGAACGTTCACTGTGTATATTGTACAATATACAGTGTGAGACACAAGCACTGCCTAACTTCTTCTATCTTCAGTTTTTGGTTTCTCTTGTTGGATTGGCTTTTTTCGCTACGTCTTTTCACTTTGGGTCTCTCTGTGTGTTTCGGTTTTGGCGTTCGATATATATCTATGCATGTGTATGGATCTCCATCAAGCCCAAAAGCAAAACTAAACTTTTTGGACAAAGTGCGTTCCTTTCCTCTTGGTTTTTCGATATATGTGTACATAACGCGTTTTACTACGCACATTTATAAATTTACCAAATCACTCGATGTGCTTGCTCGTTCGTTTGGCCTTTCAATGTGTGCGTATGCTGGCGTACAATTCTCAGTGGTGCTTCTCGTTCGTTGGCCCGCTACGTTGGCACCTCTTCTCTCTTTCATGCATCCTCTAGAGTCTAAAACTATGTATGAACGCTCTTAGCCATTATACATATATATAAATATATGTATATATTTTCACACTTGCCGAGGCACAGTGTGCACATGTATATATGTATGAACGTCGTTCAAAGCATCAGAACCAACCAAATTAAGAATACGTTAATCCGGAATATATCGTATACTAAGCAAGCGAAGAGAAAAAAAACATGTTTTTACGTAAATGTGTGCGAGAGCCAACATATCGTATATGCGCAATACATTAAAACATCAAATTGTGTAAGTGTGTTT
This sequence comes from Contarinia nasturtii, assembly GCF_009176525.2. Lineage (NCBI taxonomy): Eukaryota > Metazoa > Arthropoda > Insecta > Diptera > Cecidomyiidae > Contarinia > Contarinia nasturtii. Next base: position 4,039,843 of record NW_022198383.1, on the reverse strand, counting down.
GTGTCTCGGGTATAAGCCAATTTCAAGCGACGCCGTTCTGAAAAGTAACTGAAAACTAGCCGAAAAAAGTATATGCATTCAAATTTAACGTCGTCCAATTTATCTGATAACCACCAACTTCTTTTTTCTCATCATAAAAATGCATTTCAAATGACAATATTATGCTAAAAACGAATGAACAAAAATGTTCACTGAAAAATAAAACACACGATACCGATTAAAAGCCATTCACATTCAGCTGATCCCTGAAGACATTTTATTGACTATTTTTGTACGCTTTTTCAGAAACATGGTCATGTTTTCATTCATTCTAAGACCAGAAACGCTTTCAGAATTTTTAATAAGAAAAAGGTGTGAGAGCAACGTTATTCTTCTTTTTCTTCGATTCTTTTCATTCGTTGGCAGAACACTGTATTCCGTTCAAACGCAGCTAGTATGCAGATTGGCTATAACAATTCATTTTGAATATGAACATGTCTAATACCTTCCTAACACAAAGGAATGAAAATGAAAATCAAAATTATTCGAAGTGGCTGGTGATTGAGTGTATTTTTAAATATGAAAGTCATGTCACAATTTAACTGACAAGCATGATTGAAACTTGAGAAATTATGAAGAAATACTAAAGAGACATTGGGCGAATAAGAAAAAGTCATGTTCCATCACGTCATTACGTCCAAAGCAAATGTTGCGCGATTGCAATTGATTTCATCCATAAAAGCGTCACAATCTTGCATAGTTTTGTTGTTTTTCGTTTTTGGTTGCTGTTGCTATTATTACTGGAATGCAAACGGTAAAAGTCGCAATAAAAACACACAAAATATATGTGAATGATGGTGAATTGAAAATATTCGCAATTATATTGAAAATTTTCTGGTACAGGAACAGGAATGTAGAAATATTCATTAAAATATACACAAACACACCGAAACCAACCAACATTCAGTTAAGATGCCTTTCTCTTTGCGCGAATGCATCGATGCAATCGGCTCGTGTGTGTGCGATTTTTTTTTGTTCGTGCCTCTGGTGTGTGCTCATATAAATATATATAGAAAAATAAAAAAACTAACAACCACACGACAAGTTCGATGCGCTACTTTGTAGGAAAATGCGCGCGCGATTTTTTTTTTTCATTCGTATTTTACTTGTTCGCCTGTATTTTGCGTGTGAACTTTGTGAGAAAACTAAAATAAAAATTGTGCTCGTTTGAAAATCAATAGCAGCAATTTTAATAAAAACCGAGAAAAATACACGAAAAATTTCGAATGAGTTAAACCAATTTGAAATTGACTATTCATTGTTTGTAATATGCGGTTGAAAGACACATAAAATAACACCCAATCAAAATGAATGCGGGCACTCACGGTCATGAAAGGGAATATTCACATGCATTGAACTCTTCAACTGCATACACAGATAACCGTTGAATACATATATGTTAAGAAAAAAAAAATCAACAACAACAACACCAGAAGCTGCATACAAACGCAGTTTTGAGTTAGTGAGAGAGCAAACGAACAAGAGACTTTGTTCAATATTGCCCGGTCGAGAGCGCGCGCGGCCACAACGACACTCCAATGATATTTTCTCATTTGATGTAGCGAGTGACTGTTTTTTTCCTTCTCGCTCGTTCTTTTCATCATCAACCGTGACACACACACATGCATGCATACATATGCTTGGGCAAAATGGTGCATAGAATTCGCATCGCCAAAGCAATCTCGAGAAAAGAGCACGAACAGAAGAGACCGAGACACAGAAAAGAAGAACGGCTAACCAACTACAATGGCATCCATTTTATATGCATGCGGTATTTTCATGGCTATTTCCAGAGCCAAAGAAAATTTCGCATTTAACATTCGATCGCACATTTTTCGTTGGAAATTATTATGCCACTTTTTTGTTGGAGCCACCACTTATTGTTTATAGCACCGACTCTTTGATTGATTGCACGCCTCTTTGTCTCACAGTAATTTTTATTTGGTCGTCTCGATTTTTGTGTTTCTTGAGATGAATTAATCATTACAAAGAAATCAACAAGTGACAGGGACAAACTTACAAATAAACGCAATAACCGAGACCACAATCAAAAAAACGCGATCTGAACATCATCGAATAAATTTGAATGAGAAAATAGACCGAAATGCAATGAGTGGAACAGAGAGAGAGTGAAAGAGGCAAAAAATATGTTTGACCAAGTATGAACAGATGCTTTTTTATGCCGACAATACGGCTAGAGTCAACCGACTAAAATTTATGATAATTAATATATATTTATTTTAACAGTTCATTAATATTTATTTAACAATTCTTCGTTTTCATTCGAACGTACAGTACAACATTCAGTTGTATGTGTGCCTTTATTGCCCGCAGTATTTTTTTTTCGCTCATCTAATAGTGAGCTCATTTCAAGCATATGTTTCGTTTCTATGCATCGTCATTTCGAGGGTACTGTCAAATATTTTTAAGCTGATTTAATACCAACGACGATAATGAAAGCGGCAAATCCATACAAAAGAAATTAGAGCATACAGAGAAGCGAAGCGAATATTTCGAAAATATGTCGAAAATGTGCATTGTTTCGGCCGAAGTTCGATGCATGACATAATAAATCCATCGAATAAATCATGCACGAGAACCGCCTAAAATTGCATATCTTTGAAAAATATGTTTCAGGTGGCACCGAACATTTTAAATGCTCAACCGCTAACTTATCGATTGGCAATAAAAAGAAGAGCGCGAGAGAACGAGTAAGAGAGAAAACGCGCTGTAGTGTTGCCGCACACAAGGAATTTTCCATTCGATTCTATTCTTGTTTTTGCTTGTGTTTCAAGTAATTCAATTCTGAATAAATGACGAAACCACGTATAAACCCGATTACCTTGATAATATAAAATTTTTTCTTCTCTAGTCAAAACAACTGCATCAAAACCGCAAAAACCTCAACAACAATGAGTCATTTCATTTTTTTATATTCATACTTTTCAAACGCATTTCTTTGAATTGGTTACTTTCAAATAAAATATATAATCGCAACACAACCAAATTACGTAATATATCTATATATTTGAAAAATTGGCGACCTCGTGCCGTGTGTATCGTTGCCGCCTTCAAATGCGAAAGTGTTTCTCTCTCTCTCTCTCTCTCTCTCTCATTTTCCCATTCACGTGCTCATACCTATTTCAATAGCAGAATTCATAGAATAAAATCATTGCCCCATATTGTGATTGTTATTGATCTCTGCGAGTTGAATGGAATGAACAAGTTCATAATGTAATAATGTTATGTTTTCAATGTTCCAATCGTAAATACATTGACTTTCCTATTTTTATCGCATCTTATACACAAACAAATAAATAAACAAACAAACGAAACGTACGAAATAAAAACCTCAACAACAATTTACCGACTCGATACCATATGTGAATCGAAAATATTGTTTTATTTATATATACACACAAATCCACACACACAGAGACACGGTTGCGGTGTTTGATGTGAACTGATGCTGTTGCAGCTGATTTGCCTTTCGTCGTCATCATCATCCCATCGTTGTTGTTGTTGTCGACACTCCGTTCGTTTGTTTGAGATGCAAAATTGTGCTTCCAATCCATACACAAATCGTCAGCACAGTAGATAATGTGTGAAAGACGAGACGCGCGTCTTAGAATCATCTTTTCCATGTGTATTCGCCAGAAACATGTGTCACATATACAATATAAAAAGAGTGCGTCGAGCAAATGAAATAAACCGCATAAACATACATTGACATCACAGTATCGATGGGTCGTGGATAGAGGAAATAGCAGCAACAAAAAAAAAAATGGGAGAGACAACCGGCAAAATAAGCAGCTCATAAAATTCGTAGAATATATTACAATTCCATTGTGTGTACATTGTGCATATTGATATTTAAATGCCGCTTTTATTCTTGGCGCATCAACACCGACTCTTCTCAATTCCGATTGATGAATAAACATATGCCAACACACACTCTCACCCTCTCACACAGACAGACAGATCATTCAGTCAGTCAGTCCTTCATTCATTTCTCGAACAGTGTCTATCCCAACAATGAAATGACAAATCGTACTGGATTGCAATACCAAAGCACCGTACATAATCGGTTTCTCACTCTCTCTACAGTCTAAACTATAAAATAGTGTTGATTTCTATTCAACATACTGTACGCATAACACATCGTATTCGGGCATTCGACATATTCAATATATTGAAGTGTGTATTTTGACTATACAAATACACAATGATGCGTCTATCTGTACGGAACGAAATCCATTTACCAACCGCCAGTCATATGGAATTGAAAGTGCGACAGTGATTTTGTTATTACTATTTTATTATTATCGTCATCGTTTCCCATAAAGTATTTACGGCGACAGCAACAACAACAATTGACGATTTAGTTGCTTCTCTCTTTCGCTTCAAATTCTTCATTCATTTAATATGTCTCATTTTCAAATATGAATTAAAAGGAACAAACAGGGTTTAACTATAGCCCAGGCAATGGAACATTTGCTCACGACTGCAGCAATGTTGATTTTATAATGTACTCTGAGAAAATACCGATGGGAAAACGCAAAGTAGTAGGAGCTAAATGCCGGTTAAATTGGCATTTTAACATGTGAGAAAATATGTTCAAATGGCATTTTTCTCTTATTACTTTGCGTTTTCCCATCTGTATTTTCTCAGAGTATAGAGCGATTTACAAAGTGTGCATTGCATTGCGGATACCGAGAGTAGATTGACATTTGACATTGAAATTGTTCAAAGCATCGAATTCATATCATACACAAATGATTGTGATAGGGACCTGTTAAAGCCGCATATATACATATATGTATAGTAAAATGTGCATATACCGCACTACTCCATTATTATTGGCGAAATCGCATTGAATTTATCGCAAATTATTAATGAGACGTAAAGTGTTTGATATGGTAACAAACCGACGGCAGCAACCGAAAGTGTTTTTGGGGCTGGATGTGTGTAAGCATACATTCATAAAGGCAGTAATATTTCAAATGAAAATACCAATCCAATTCCATTTGGCATTGTTTACATGAGTGAATGTAATCAATTATAAATCCCCCCGGCTGAAATGAGAATGAAAGAGAGAGACACGAACTGTGTGTGTTGGTTCGTCAATTGAAAATTGATGTAATGTATTAATGAAAAACCTTGAACAGAATTTACTATGGAAAGTCAGGCATACCCATAATTTCTCTGTTCGTCTCTATATTGTCGCCGTGTATATACATTGAACACCAATATTCAAAGCCATTTTATAATATTCAAATGGTGATCAGCTGTTTCAAGTGTGAATCAATTTTATCGACACAATACGATGTTGTTTACATTGTTAAAATCCATTTTAACGGTATATTTACCGGTCAATGAAACCATTGATAAAAGGAAAATTATATTACGATAATTGTCGATTTCGTATCGTAAAACAACCGCATTCATCATCGCATGAATATTGTTTCGTGTTTAAATGTGTGTTACAAATGACAGAGAAACGTTTTTTTTTTTTTGTGATTTGTTTACATTTTTCTGTCTGGTTTTTCATGTGTGTTTTTCTTCGTTTGCCGTGCTTTTTTTTATGGAATTGCGTTAGAAATATTCTCGTGGCTGGCAAATACCCCATTAAATCGCTAACTATAATAAAAAAAGCAGCAGCAGCAACTACACCACACCAATGTGAAAAGGCTCGTCGCTAGTCGTCGGTGTGTACTTCATATAATTGGTAATAAAAACCGGCATATAAAAAGTACATATGACAGCGACGACAAACAGCAAAGCAATGTTATTAAAATTAATTCATTATTGCTTGTTCGGGACGACGGTTTTTTTAACGTTATTTACGTAAAAAAATATATTCGTGTGTGTATATATTATTCGATTACGTTGTTGGGAGTTACTCTTTTTTTATTTTATATCATTTTCATTTGGTCATAAACAAAAGAATATTACACGAACCACGTGCTGATTTCATTTTCATTTCAATCCACATAAATAAATTAAACATGAAAAGAGTTTAATAACAAAACACACACATAGAGAAAGAGAGACGTTAACAGTAGCAACAGCAGCAGAAAAAAAGTGGCGCATTTACTGCACGTACCGAGCAGCTCTATTGTCGACACACAAAAAGGTGATCGAAATGGATAAATTGTATCTCTCACTCGTCGCTTGGTTGAAATGCAATTTTCTATACGATATTTTTGTTTTGTGTGTGCAAAAATTACATTAAGCACTTGAATAGGCAACAACATGCTCACAATCAGTACAGACATACAAAAAATACACACCATGCATATATACATATCTATCGGTTCTGTGTGCAAAACAATAGCAACGATTTCATTCATACATTTTATAAATAAACACATACGAAATAAAAAAACAGTCGTCGTAAATTCGATCTAGTTTTTCACTGTTTGGTGTTTTTTTTTTCGCTGGAATTGCAATCATATGAGCGTTAATATTTTGACGTTTTAGCGCGATGCCATTCTAAATGTTTACACTGTTTTTTTTGTGTGTATCAAACAGAAAAAAAAGCAGCAACACATAGTCGTGTGTGGTGTGCGCTTGAATTCAATATTACTCATAATGGCTCAATCAAAAACATCGTGCACAATACACAGTAGTAGAAAACAGAAAACGATATGAGCACAGTAACGGTAGAGTGTATCGCGCGAGTCAACAATTCAATAAAACATTTTTTTTTATTTGCGCAACAACAATTCTGAGCGATGAGACTGCATCGACAGCAGCAGTTGTATTACGGAATTAAGCGGAAAGAAAAACACACAATTGAAATGAAATATTTATGAATTGTAATGAAAAAAAAGCAAACGAAAAAAAATAACATGCGAATGACAAGAGCAAGGTGATGAAAGTTTTTTTTGTCCAAATGGCGTCATCGCTTCAGCATTTTGCCGGCTATCATCAAATATTCAATTCAAACAATTTTTCGAATCAAAAATACTACTTTGCTGTCGTCGTTGTTGTTTTTTAGTTCAAAGCACTGCTTTGATTACTTGATGGTGTTATTCATTGGAAATGTCATCCATTGATATCTCAAATACATATACCAATCGTGTGAACTATGGCGAAAACAAGAAAAAAAACTGTCATCATATGACAGGGTTTTGGGTCAATGTCCGATTCATACTTCAACTTGACTGCAAAGTAGTAAAATGCAAAAAGCATGAATGATAATCGACAGAGCTAGTTTACAATTCACATTGATGCTAATCGAATGGAAATTGGAAATGAAACGAATAACAACAGTAACAACAACAACATAAAAAAATGCCACGCTATCGAATATGCATGACATCACATTCAGACACACACACACGTTCGATATCATTAGCACAGAGGTGCTATTTCATGTGCCCGTTTTGTGTACGCGTTTTGGATTTTTGTATGTGAGTGTGTGTGTGTGTGGAAGGTAACAAAGGTGTATTCGAATTGGATTCGAACGAAAGAGGAAAAAAAATGATTGATTTGTATGAGACGTTCGGTTTGTTTGGAAACCGGTCTTGCAATTCGGTTCGGTTGGGTCGTCATGCGCTGAATATAAATGCGAGTGTTTGGATTAAAATTTATGCGATTATGTCAAAAATGCGTTATTATTAACATGATGTACGGCTTTAATATCACATTCAAAATGAAATGCGGTGCTTTTTACTCTCTCTCTCTCTCACTACCTCCTTCCTCTTTTCATTTTTGGTGTGGCATTTTTTCGGGTTTTAAGACTTCGACGATGATTTATCAATTTCATTACACAATAATTTCAATCAGTCAATTGCAGTAGCAAAATTTTATTGGAAGTGAACTCAAACTTGCAACCGTTTTATGAAATGTCGAATTCCGAGTCGTGCTCTTTGAACGGCCAAAAGGATGCAGCCATTTCTTTGTTGTTACTTTACTTCATATAAATTACATTTGACTCTCTCATCTATCTATCGATATTTGTTTTTTTTCTTCTTCTCTTCTCTCGCTCTCGATGGGTAGTAATAACTGTATGGATTGAATTACACACAGGCACGCATGTGAGAGCACAGATCAGCTTTTAATGTTGTGTGTCGGCGGCGTTTTGTGGCTGCGCGCACATTCACAACAGTCAAGAAAAATAAAAATTGATTGAAATTAATGACCTCGGGGAATGCAGCAACCCGATGCAATGACCGTTGTTATTTTCTTCAATCAGTTTTGTTTTTTGTTTCTCGTTTCTTTGCTCTTTCTGTTTCGAAATTCAAAAATAAAACGGCAAAAGACTATTGCATCAATATGCTTTTTGCCACATTCTCTCTCGCTCGCTGCTCAAATGGCACTTAAGCACCAACAACATTTTCTCATTCTCATCGAAACCTAGCCATTAAAGCGATAGATTTTCCATTTACTAACGGTGATTTCGATGTGGCTGTGTGACTCAACAAAATGATAAATTGGTTTATAATAAACAGACACCCACAGTGTGTGTCCCGTGTATCATGATGAAATTGGCCAGATTTTTCTCTTCATTTTTTATCTTGGCATATTTGTTTGTGTCGTCGTCGTCGTTTTGGAGTGTATGCACAAGACATGTGATTTTTCATTTATTCTGTTCCAATTTGATGGATGCTGATTAGTTTTCCGGCACTTTGATATCGCCTCTTCTTGTATCCTTCTTCCTATTGATTACATTTATGATGTGATTAATACGATTGTGATTGTTTGCCTGATACGAGCAGATGAAAGAACACACACACACTCCAAAATTCAAGTAATAAAATGGCCAAATCAACGTTCGAAAAACTGTACGCAATCGGGCGAAAATATGTAATGCAAACTGGTTTTTCGCGCGCGATTTTTTCTCTTCTTCTTTTGTTCCTTCTTTTATGCTCATTTCGCGCGTATCGGTGTGTACTTAGCTAAAACAGCACCAACAACTCAAGTACATTTTCACATGGTCGATGAGATCGCATTTGCGGGTGCGCACCACTCTCTCTCTCTCTCTCTCTATCTCTCTCTATATGTTGAAAATTGAGCGGTTTTCGTTTCATGCTTTTTCATGTTAATAAGATTTCATCATGTTTTATCATACGCCCATATCTTAATTAACGAAAATAATTGCACATAAAAAGACGGCGAATAAAAATAACCGGAGAAATAAAAGCAGCACCCAACACTGCTGCATTCTTGAAACAAGGTGAAGAGAGAGAAGTGAAAAAGTAACGACGATATAGCGATTTTATTGGACAAATGAGTCAATTGACGCGGTCGATAGTAACGAAAGTAAACTCTTTTCATGAGAAAAGAAAAATATGATGTGCTCAAATATCAATTGTCGCTCTTATCGAACACGGAAGCCTTGAACTTCAAACGCTATTTTCGGCGTTGTAAATTTGATATGAAATAAGTGCGACAAACGATTGCGCTAAAATATCGGTCATGCTTACTGTTTCGCCGAAAACTTTACAACAGATAACATTTACGGCATGTGTCTGATTATTTCCTTAAAGTTTTCGACGGAACATCATTCACTTTAAACTCGCTCTATCATTCACTGCAAACTAATAAAAACACTGAAAATCATAAAATTGTATGGCCGATTAATTTAATCCCTTTCACAATAAAAGGTCGGAAACGACGCTATTTAGAAATAGAGTTCACCATGATAATGCAAAGTGACATGGAATAAAGACGCACGAGTATTTACCATCATTTTATTGAATGAAATGTAAAAATGGTGCGTTGTATTTGTGATACACACGACAATTGATTACATCCAATAATGCGTTCTAAAATTTCAAACTTGAAAGATTGATAAACGCCATTCAATTCGATAACGGCGCCCATTCTCACCAACGTTACATTTGAACAAATCTTTTTGCTCTGTGTAGAAATCGCGCGTGACCATTTCAATTTAATCGACAGAACATGTTTACGACGAGAATGAAATGTTGTAATGATAATCAAAACTCATGTGAACACATGGTCAATCAGACAACATGAAATTCGAAACATCAAATCTTTTCTACTTTTTCTTCTTCGTTTGGAATGTTAGAAAATCGCAGAGCAGCGGCTGTAGCGGCATTGTCCACGGCAGCATATTCAAATGGTTTTTTTTTCTGTTCACATTCAAAATCCAGCCGAAAGTTGTTTTCGTCCAACAGCTTCAAGAAAGAAGCGAACGAAGAAAAAAAATGTTTCGAAGAATTTCTATAAGAGCACTGAAGCAATAAAAACGCGCGGTAAAACGAATATTATAAAAAAAACGAGTAAAGAAATGAAAAAACCGGTCCGATCGTTCATTAGGCCTTTTTTTCGATGCTTGGTGTGTCGTTTCTTTCTCCTTTTTCAAGCTGTTTCGTTTACTTCATGACTTCTTTTTTTTTTCTCGTTGTGTGTGTGCGCGTTTTTTTTTTCTTACTCAATTAATTTTTTTTTTTCGTTGCCGAAGCTCGATTATCGTACGTTGCTTTTCGGTCACTTTCCGAGCAATGTGAGATAGCATGTGAAGCGTATGTACGCGTACACCCGGACACACAAACAACGAACACACAAAAAAAAATCAACAACAATTTAAATGTACTTTGGGGGCATTCACATTTTTTTCTGTGTTCGTTTGCGAGTATTTGTCGTTTCTTCCACATTTTCATCGTTTTTACTTCGTATCGGGCGAGCGCACACTCAACGGATAAGACCTACTTCAATTTTTTTTACCATACATATGCAGTTCATTTTTAAAAAATAAATAAATATTTGAAACATTTACTGAACGTCCTATCAAGAAGAAGAAGAAGAAGAAGAAAAGGGAAACAAAATTGAAATTTTGTTTAATCTAAATGAGATAATACAAACACACGTTCATCATAAGTCGAAATAACCATTTTAGATGACATTTATTTGATTTCTTCGACAGAAACAAAAAAAATTAATATAAAAAAGCATTGAGGTCGACATATCAAGATTAATCCGCATCAAACCCAATAAAATTATGGCATTCGCTTTTGATTGACACACGCCAAAGTAATTCTATGGAATGAACTTATTTCTTATTTCTTCTTGGCGAACTACTTCAAAAATTAGTTGGCTAAAGTCGGAGTGCTTTGAAATAAGATCGAATTTTCGATTTCCAAAAACTTAACGATTTTGGCATTTTAAAAAGTTCACCAAATACACAAATCGATGCAAACTTTTATTTTCCAACACTTTCGATTCGAAATACAGATATTATTTGTCGCTCGTATTCCGCTTCAGATGATTTGAAAATCCATCAACACCGAGACCAGTTTTATTTTACAATTAATTAAAGTGAAAAAAAAAACACAAAAAACAAGAGGTGTATACAACCGACTAGAAAGTTGTACAATTCGCTATCTTAATTTGGATTTAATTAAAAAAAAAAGAAAGAAATAACAGCACACAACCATCGTACGAATGTTGTTCAAAATGATTGATTGTAGGCCATAGAGAAATTGATCGAAATGTGATACACTATATTCATCTGGTGTATCCAATAAAAAAAAGAGACCGAGGCGAACCATTCAAATGCATTTTTGAAATTGAAACGAGACATAACGATGTGATACGAATCGAAAATCAAAAGCAGCGAGAAGAGAAAAAAATCACTTTAGTTTTTATAAACGAATGTGCGAAATGTTCGTTGTGAATTTGTGTGAGCGTGTCGCTAAGTGACACATTTAATGCCTTGAACTTCTTAAGATCAAAAGATAAACGGCTTAAAAGTAAACATTGATTGAATACTTTCTGATTATATTCGCGTTGCAATTAGGCCATGACCTCTTTTGCAATCGCGTTTTTGTCTCTCATTTTGCGGTGCGATGTGTGTGTTGCACGCTTGCCTCGAATTTTAACCATTAAACAAAAATTGGGCCACTTAATCCGTGAGAGAACGAGAAAAAAAAGAAAAGAGTTGCAATGAGGAAGCGAAGGAAACACTGACAAAATAGACAGAATGATAAACGTTTAAAAGAGAATGTGAACGACATTTAAAAACGCAACTCAAGACACAGTCTTGCAAAATATTCTTTTCATCATCGGTCGCATAGATTGTGTGATATGAGAGAAAAATAAAAAGAGAGATGTAATTGTATTCGTATGTGTTTGCAATCGCCGTTATTATGACCAAACCTAAAACATTCTCGCATTTCGAATCCTCTCCGCTGCGAAAGAAGTGCAAAGACCAAGTGAAAGAATTCAAAATGCACGTTTTGCAGCGCAGAAAAAAAAGATTTAGAGAAATTGTTGTGTGTTTTTTTTTCACTCCTTCTTCATGTACGTGCACATACATATTCGATTGGCGATGGCGGAACGGGCTCCATCATGCATCTAAACAGAAACAAACATTCTGAATTAATTACAGTTTGAAAATTTATGGTACACACGCTATTCGATCCAATAAAACGGAACAACGAACATTTTCTGTGTTTCATGTTTCGTAACGAGTTTTGTGCTTGTGGATTTTCTTCTTTTTCAATATTTCTCCTTCTCATTCCTTCGATTTTATGTACGGCTGTTCTCTTTAGCATTCTCTGAATGCGCCGAGAAATCAGTGGTTGAAATCAGTAGATTCCAACTTGGCATTCGTCGCATCACAACATTTTTCTCTCTTTCGATCATTTCGGTTTTTATCGGTTGATTTTCCACTAACCGCCTAACTGGCTCTATATATCACACGATATATGCAATGGACTAAACGAATTCTAAAAGATGAAAAACAACGTCTATCTGTCTGAATGATTCAAATAAATTTTAACTCCGGCGAAACGCCAACGACCAACCGAAAATAGGCCAAGAATATAATGAACTTTATTTTATATGGAAACAAAATCAATGTGAATTTTAATCGACGATGCAACAAAGTCTTTTCTTTCTTTCTTCTTCTTCTTCTTTTTTTGCGCTTTGGAGCATTTTTTTCAGATTTTACATTATTCACTCCTACATACCAAACCCCAACTCATTACCGTCAACATCATCATCATCACAATAACAGCATTGAATTAATGCATTGTTATTTAATAAGTTGGAAAAGTAAATCAGATAGAGAGAGAGAGAGAGAGAAAATGAAAAAAAGAAACTTACATAAAAACAAACCAAACTGTAAATCAAACACTTTTACTGAATTTAAATGAAATATGTAATGCAATTACCGCAATTGTTATGTCAGCTCTGTTGTGCACGTTTTTTTTCGTTCGTTCGTTTGGTTAAGACGTTCGCTCACTTTCCTTTTTGCAATTCTTCGTTTGCACGATATATTCACGATAAATTATATCTCGGAAAAGAAATAAAGTTGATGTTTTTGTTATTTTTCACCACGACGAAGCGAATATAGCGGGGCATAAAGATAAATGTCTGTTAAAATGTAACACGTCAAAATGCAAAATTCGACCTTTGATATATTTACGTTTATTTCTGTTCATCGACGCACCAAAAGAGTGATTTAAAGAGAGATTTAATTTTCACGATTTGGGAATCCAATTGATCAATTCGAATGATATGCATGAAATTTAAATGTCTTTATCGAACGATGTGCATTTAATTTCCATTCGTAATTCAATCTTATTTATTGATTATTTTTCTATGACGTAATGCATAGTTTTTTTTATGTCTGTGTGAAACAAAAAGAAATGGTGCATATATTTTTCGAAGAAAAATAAAACAAGTTGCATGAATAATTATCATCGAATAATGATTGCACACAAAACCCCCATTAATTTGCAAACGAATAAGATAATAGTGCTGATGGCGATAAATTTTTCGAATTCCGTCATTTTCTATGTGTGTTGTTTGTCTGTCTGAAATTAGCAGATATATAAAACGATGTGACGTCGTCTTTATAATCAGTCAGAAGGCCCGAAATGGCTCTTGGCAGGCAAAAAAAAAACAACAACAATAATAAGTGGAATGAACAATAATAAGTTCGAGATAAAATAATGCTTTGTTCTCTTTCTTTCACTGTTCGATGATTCATCGGACGTTTCAAAAAACAAGCAATTAGCAATTTTGGACGGAGAGAAAAAATAGTACACAATCGACGGTATGAATTCAAGCGAAATTCCCTCGGGTGTGTAGTCATTGTGTGCAACTTTGTTGTACCGATATGGCACACCGTCGTCTTGGCTCTGTCTCATATCTGCACAGCAAATGAAAATTACTTTTGATTATGGCTTTTGTAACAATCTGGATGTGTCATTTGCCAGAGAGCGTAACGACGTGTGACACACACGAACACAGTACACAAAATGGACGCCTTTTTTGTCACAAACCAAAGAATCCATGGGTCATTATTATTTAGAATTGATTTGTTATCTTTATTTCTTTCTTTTTTTGCGTTCATTATATATTTTGAACTTATGAAGTTTTGATTCATATTTTCCATGTGCCACTGTTTCTGACTTTTCTCGGTTCCATTTGTTTTGACTTTTGTCATCCAATTCCGAATTGGTTCACGCAACATTTCGTCTTTTGTCATCATCTCTCTGTCGGTTCCTGTACGTGTATATGTGCTGACATTTTAATCAAGGCTGTTCAATCGATAAAATTACGTCGCTGATTTTCTTCTTCTGTTTCTGTCAACAATGTTAAACACATCGAAGACAACAAGAGAGAAATAAACGAGTGCATTGGTCAGTGAAATCAATGTCGCCAATAATGGCGACGCCAATTCAACATATTGATTGACGTCTCGTTATCTTTCTTTGTGTTTGTCCGCTTTTGCTTCATTTGGATCAGTGAACAGATCGATCGGCACAGCAACATTGCAATAGCACCTGTGGATTTCTTTTAAATAAATATAAAACACACACACACAAAAGCCAAATGGAGAAAAAAAGTGTCATGCAATTTTCCCACTTGAATGAAATCGAAAGAAGTGAACAGAATTATATACAAAAATCATCTGATCATGCAACGTGTTCTTTTCTCATTCAAACGTCAACAAAATAAAAAGACACGAGCAAAAAAAAAGAATCGACTGCCACACAACGTACCATTTTTACAACGACATTGAATTTTCGTTTTTCTTCGTGTGTTTTTTTTCCCGGTGCCCCAAACACGCCAAAAAAACGATATAAATATAAAAACATAATAAAAGTGTAAGCTCAACACACAAATACGAAAAACGAATCCGGCATGATGTGACCATATCTATATAAATAAAATGAATATATAATGCTGTTTTTTATTTCTTCGTTCGAATTGATATACAAAATCAAAACATGCATAGCCAACGACTTTCGGTGCTATATAATTAACAGAATAACAACACAAACGGCAAAAATCCATTTGGAAAAAAAAGTGCCGGCAAAGAGGTATGCTCTCTCTCACTCTCAATCGCTCTTGCTTGAGATAGAAAGAAAAGCGTGCGCACACAAGCGACAACATACCCATCGAGCACATGAGTTACAAAGAAACGCCAGTAAAACCAAAATAACAACTCCAACAGTTGTAAAGCTACTGTGTATTCATAAAATTTATGCTAGAAAAGAATTTGTAAACACATAGAAAAAATTGCATGAAAGCACCGGCACACAAATATTTAAAAAAAACGTCGGTATATATACAGTCAGAAAAAGTATACGAAAAAAAAAATTGTGACGGCAAGCGCCGAGACGAAGGGAAAAAAGCAACAACAATTGTTATTACACAAAGACTTCTCTTTTATTAAATGAGGAAAAAAGTGAAACGCTTAAATACATTCGGATGATGACGGTTTTACGAGAAAAGTAGACTCGGTACCGTTGGGTTTTTTCCTTCTTTTCTTTGTCCTTTGTCCTTCTCACTCTCTTGGCTTTTTACCGGGTTTTCACTTGAATTTTCCTGTACAAACAATCGATTTCAGCTCAAACCGATGTTTTTACAGCGAAAGCGTTTTTTTTTTCTCACGAAACTGTTCTACAATTGAGAGAATTACTAACCCTATTACGCGAGCCATGGGCGAGTTTGATGATCAAGACATTTCCTTGGAAGGCGATTTTTTTCCACTTTATTTTGATAAATCAACACGTTTCTTAAACGTTTCACGCAATTCATATCTAGACCATATTGCTGTAAACGTACAAACAATAATTGTAAATGAATAAAAGTTGTATGTGAATTCCATTGATTTACGGTAAATAAGCCCTATTTATAACTCTTGTACGGCTTCACTTTTCTTTTATAC
This sequence comes from Contarinia nasturtii, assembly GCF_009176525.2. Lineage (NCBI taxonomy): Eukaryota > Metazoa > Arthropoda > Insecta > Diptera > Cecidomyiidae > Contarinia > Contarinia nasturtii. The sequence continues at coordinate 4,023,642 of NW_022198383.1, read as the reverse complement.
ACTTAACACCGGTAAAGAGAGATCTCAACTGTAACAATCCGCACTCTTCTCATAATGGCACAAGTCTATTTATGATTTTGTCTGTGAATGGAGCAGCAAAAAAAAGAGTAGCATATAAAAGTGAGTTGATTCTCATTTGCCAATGTTGTCGTAGTCTCTATATCGTATGGCTTGATTATAAGACGTCTAGTCTCTTGGTTTTGCTGCGTATGCTGTTCACTTTTTTTTATATTCCTTTCATTACAATTCTCTGCAGCAAAACGGAATACAAATATAATCAAAGCAGAAAAAGAAAAAAGAAAAAAAAAACAAATCAGCGATTATACACTATGGGAAGTGGCTGTGCGCGCGTAAAATATATAGACGACATCAAATTCAGATGCTTCATTATTATGTAATAATATCATCTAATGCTCATCCATTCTTTTGAACACTTTGTTCAGACAAGATGTTCTTTCGCCCATACATAGTCATCATCGTCGTCGTCGTCATCGTCAAAAGGCGACCATACAACTGAACAAGTGAATGAATGAACTAAACGAATGTATGAATGAATCCATGGCATTCCGTGAGCTCTCTTTTTCAATATAATGTGTATATATTTTCAATGCTAAGCATTAAAGCATTTTAGCCGGTTCGGTTTTCTTCGCTCTCTGTGTGTGCTGCTTTTTTTTCGCCTCACATAAAGACACTTTACCATACACCAACATACCAAGGGTACACTTCCAACTTGAACCGAATATAACAAATCGCATGCTAATGAAAAATAATATGAAACGTACTTATGGAACGAGCGCAAGCAGCAAGCAACAACTAAGGCATCCCATAATAATATAGATGATTGTGTGTATTCGGATAGTCTGAGTCTTTTTCGCTCGCTTTGTGTGTTCCACGTTACGTTTGACTGGCGAATGTGTTTTGTGTGCCGGTTTTTATTTGTTCTTTCCACATTTTACTTTTTTTTTGTGTGTGCTGTTTGCTGCTATTCATATTGAAGCCAAACCATTTCCATTTGTTCCGTGTACATTCGGAAGCATCATCGTCACAAAGCAGCACAAACAGCAACAACAACCATATCATGGCACAGAAGATATGTATGCAATGATGTTGAGTTATTGAGTCAAGGCATTCGCCATACTTTTATATTATATGCGATACGTTCCATCACGGTGTATCTCTCTTTTTTCTACTCTTAAGTTTATTTGTTGGCCCGGCACTTCGGTGTGTATATTTTTTTTTCTTTATGCTTTTTCGCCTTTTTGTGTGTCGATGATTCAATGTAACATTGACAATGTTTACACGATGTTCACCGCTTTTTTTACGCTCTCTCATTTTTGTATTTGGAGTTTATTGTAGCCGGCATTGCTGATGATTCATTTTTGTTGCTGTTGTTGCTGTTGATGTTTTGCCTCCTATCTCACTTGCTCACACTTTCGTTCGGTCGGGCGGTCGCTCGGTCGATGTTACACTTATTTTTCCCACATTGTGCATTGAATACACATAATATGTTTTATATTATACAAATTCTGAATAAACACAAAACCAATGCGAAGCGATGGCAATAACAACAACAACCCACTGAATGAAGTGAGAAAAAAAACAACGAGCGTACATGGTAAGCGCCAGACTTACTGTCAGAAAAAGAGTATTCATTCATATTGTATGTATAAAATTTGTGCAATTGAGTTGTTATAGTTGCTGTTTGTTGTTGTTGCCGCCGGTTGCCGGCTTCAGGTTCAGTTTTTTCCGTTTCACATTTACTTTGTGTAAAGCGTGCACAAAAGCAAAACTGTTCTTTTTCTCACACAAAGGATCATCGGGTTTTCTGCTTCGCTTTATATATATTGTTGGTATTATTATTATTTTGGTGCCACTCTCTCTCACACTCACTCTCTATATGTATGGTTTTTTTCATCTTCCGTATTCATTCTTCGAAACTACGCACTCTCGCTTTCTCTCTGTATGTTATTCATGGCAATTGTTTTGAAGCGAAGAGAACTTTCCGTGTTCTATGTAGCAAATGTTGATTTTGGTATTTGGAAGTTTTGCGCCATACTCACTGATATTGTTGTTGCCGTACTCATTCATGAAGCTGTTGTTGTTGTTGGCGGTGTTTTTTTGTTGCTGTTGCCGGCAGATATCATTATTATTGTACTATTAGTACGGCATTTACTCTTTCCGATCATATGATGACGATGAAAAGTGACTGTGGAAAAAAACTACCGAACACAAACAGAGCACTCTCGGTATGCTCTCTCACTCCATGCGCTCTTTTTTTTCTCGCTTGCATCATTTCTGTGTGTTGTTCCATTGCAGTTTTGTGAGAGTGCCATTGCTGGTGCTTGTTGTTATTCGTAAATGTTTGTGTACGTAATGTGTTACGGCTTATTATATAAATGTGCAATGTTTGATATTGAAAGGGATCGGCAACCAATTCGGAATATAGACGATGAAGTACAAAGTGAATTTTTGCCACCGATGGAGTGTGTGTGTGTATGGGTACAGTATGTCTCTGTGCTCTTGCATGGAAGAGCGTTTCAATATGTCACCAGTTCGTCTCACTTTCATTTCGATACGCAAAAAAAAACCGGCAATGGCAATAGCAACAGAACCGCTTCTATTATTGGGTTTTTGTTACCATTTTTCTATTGAACATTCACGGAACCATGAAAACATCAAGTGGATTTGAATGCTTTGCATGCAAACAGATAGAATCAAGGACGACTATATTTACGATGGGTTCTATGAATATAAGCGTCTCAATTTTTCTGGGTCATAACAAATTCGGGTTTTATATAACAGACATTTCTTTTCACATATTTTGTGGGCATTTTGTGATATTTCGGAACAATAAAATGTAAATTCATTTTCTTTGCTTTTTATGCCAAACTAATCGAATTTTCTTTTTCCTTCTTTTTTAAAATAAACAGAATCAACATATACAAGATCAACATCAGATCCAACAAAATCATCAACAAAATAATCAAAACAATCAGCATCTGCAGCCGATTCAGACACCTACACCGGCCAAACGTGGCAAACATGCCGATGGTAAACCAAGAGGTCGTATGACAGCCTATGCATTCTTTGTGCAGACCTGTCGTGAAGAACATAAGAAAAAGCATCCGGAAGAACAAGTTGTTTTTGCCGAATTCTCAAGGAAATGCGCTGAAAGATGGAAGGTAAGTGTCAACTTAAATTATCTAAGTCACACCATATTCTTTTCGTATACATTTTTCTTCAAATTTTTTCGTTCGCTTTTTTTAAAAATTAATTACGTGTTAGTAATATTTTTTTAACAACTGAAACATTATGTTGTTTAAAGTGCCCCCCATTTCGCATGACAACATTCACTTGCACACACAACCGAGCAGTAACAGTAAACAGAGCGAAAATTTCATCGTCACTTCATTGTTTCTTTTCTGAATTGGTTAATTACTGCTAATTTAAGAGCATTTAGCACGCCAAATAAAATGTAGAGACAATGAAAAAAAAGGTGAAGAAACAAAGCAAACAACAAAAATTCCATATGAAATAAAGCAATTTTAAATTGCACCATTATTTCAGCTATTTCAGTTTTATTTGAGAAATTAACCACATTATAAATTCAAAGAAAAAAGTGGCATTTGTCAGAAATAAACGAGACTCATTTTCAACACAAGAACATATATACACTACACACACACGAAAATTTATTATATAACTTGATTTATTTTTTTCTGGTTCAAAGAACAACGAACAAAAAGAAAATGCTTGAAATTTGTCACAGCGACCACGTGGAAATGTCACCCGCATTTTTTACTCACATCAAAGAAACACACATTTTTTTATCTCTTCATAAAACACAATCCTTTTAATGGGAATAACGTAAAGTCTTTTTTTTTTATTCATTTCTCTATTTATGCTGAAAATAAATTGATCAATAAAATGTGTAGTTTATAATAAAAAATGGCCAAGTCATAAAAATTGAAAAGCAGCCAAACGCGAACATCAACATCATCAACGCCAAACTTGAATCGCAATTAAAACCAATTAAAATCTCGATTGATTTATAGCTGCAGCTGAAATTGAGAAATTCCATTAAATTAGTAATTCTTTTTTTTTTCATCATTATTTTCCCGCGTCGAATGCCGACAATAACGAAGGCGCATTGTCTATGAACTGGAAATGGCGACATTTTCAAATATATGTATTGCGATTTCATTTAATCGGTGTGTATTAAAACCTAAACCTTCAATTTCGATTCGTTTGGCTGAATTTAAGGCACACGAGTTGTCAACCTCTCACATTCTCCCATACACGCGTGCACACACAAAAAATAGCCAGAATGTACAATACAAAAAGTCGGCCCGTCATAATTCAACGCAAAAGTTGGAAAAATTCACCAAAAATAACCGAAAAAAGAAACTGAACCAATTCTATATTAAAAACACACACACCGAGCTGAGTTTATCTCTCTCGTGGAAATGAGGTTTTTTTTCTCTCGACAATTCTGATATTTCTACATTTTTTTTTGTTTGCCACGAACTCTAAAATTTATTGCATTGTGGCATCACATGGGCGACGTATATTGGAAAATAAAATTTATTTTTGGTTCATTTCGTTTCTACGCGATTCGGTTGTAAGTTTCCCGCATCGCATGATTTTGGTATTTTTGGCAAGAGAGCTCATGTTTTTTTTTTTTCAATTCATTAAGGTTCCGGTGATTTTTCAAACTTTTCGCTTCGTATATGACATTTTTCCTGTGTGCATTTCGGTTGGCATTGCCTTTTACGATGAGTTTGAATGAAATTTTATGCTAAATGGGCATATAATAAATTAAAATTGAAAAAGAAAAGAAACCAATCAAAAATGTTATCTCAACAAGGCACAAAATTAAATTGATAGACAAAATTTAGATCATTCCCTGTTTAAAATGCTGTTACGTTCGTTGTAATATCGCATTTCTCTTCAAAACTCGACATTCGAATGAAACTTTCTTCGGCAATTTAGGCATCGCAATACAAACACACACACATACGGAACATTTTCAACATGGTGTGTTTCGCATTTGAGTACAAATAAAATCGATAAAAGGCTCTACACATACACACAATTTTGTTCGTTGCTGAACGAGCGAATTTGATTCGCATTTTGGAGTGAACGAAACGAGGAAAATTTATTGTTTGGAAAAACGAAAATTTTTCGAGTACATAATGTATTTCCTTTCTGTTTTACTATGTAGAACGAAAATGGAATATAATTGCGTTGAGCTGTGACTATAACTGCTGATGAAGCCGAATTTCAGTATTCCTGCACGTTGAAAGCCTCATCAACTCTCTCTATCTCTCTTTCTCTCGTTCACTCATTCTCGACATGGCCAAAAATTAACTACTTCCTGTGCTCAATGGCTAAAAAGGCTCTCTTTTTCATTCAAATTGTCATTCTAAAAAACTTTAAAAAATGTTTCGGCTCGTCGGTTCGAAAGAATTGTCTCTTCCAACTATATTGAAAATGTTTTCTCGTTAAATTTCATATGGCATAACAATATTTTTAATCTTTCGTTCGATTAGAAATTCGATTTAAGCTTGAGAGTTCAACTGTTTAGCAAATTAATAATAAAACCGACAATTGTTGAAGCGTGTTTGTTGTGAAGTGGAATACCAAGAATAAAAAGTACAAGTGATTTCGAAAATTTCGATGGAAATGTACATACACATTTTCACCTCATACCAAATCGGTAGATAGATGGTATGACGCTGACGGTGCGAAGCAAATTCAGCATTCCCTTCAGCGAAAATGAAACGAAATAGGTGCCACCCATCTCCTTGTCGATGTGTTTTTGATGAAATGCGCCCAACCAAATACACACACTACACGTACGAAAAATACGGAGTCGAGAAAACACAATTTTCAGTATATAGCCCCCGAGAGTGTGCAAAAGCAACGCCAAAACACATACAGCACATACGCGCGATATACATAGTGCGAGAGAGAGAGCGAGAGAGAAAGAGGGAAAGAAAGAGTGAATGTGAGAGTCGGTCGGTGGTTAAAAAGACGATCGAATCGAACAAACACGCACACACATACTTGATGTGCCTCGAAAAACGGCCGACGCCGTTTTTTTACATAAAATAAATGTTCTTTGAGCAAAATACATATGTGTATTGGTGCATGGTGATATAGAGATAGAGAAAGAAAGAGAACGCGCACCCGTCTGCTATGCACACAATATGTATGTATGTGTGTGAGTGTGGCTGTTTCATATTGATGTGCCTACACACCCAGCTGCCATCCACAGCAAGCGAACGAACCAACAGCATTACCAGCAGCAACAACAACACCAATGACGACGATTACGACGATGTTGTCGTCGTCGACGACAACAACAATAACAGCAACGGTACCACCACCAGTATGTGCTATTGCTATTGTTGGAGTGTTCCTTGTGTGCGCAAGCAAGCATTTCCACAGATGTAATATATGTGTTTTGGTGATGGTGCATGAATTTGGTATGGCTTCGGTAAAATTGGAATGAGAACGGTTTTTGCTCTGTTTCGTTCACTTTAAATCGCGACGCTTGTATTCTACTCCGGTTACCATAATCGAGAATAGGGTTGCAAATACACATCTCTTTCTATTGTTGGCACTGTGTCTCTGTCCATCCTTGTGTGCATTTTAGCACCAGCCACTTCACTTTGCTCATCCCATTTCGGGGGGCCCCAATGGTGCTACTGTTCTTTTTTTCCTGCAGTTTGTGCCTGCGTCGTTACCATTCCAATGAGAATTTATTACATTCGAAATATAAAAAAAAACTAGCGAAAATTCCCATTAGCAGCCATAAAGAATTTTAATGTCGATAATTTTACCATCTTTATTATGCTATTTAACAAATTTTTCGCATCACAATTTCGTACGCACATGAATTCCATGGCGAAAAGAGACCAATATCAAATTCATTTCGCATCGATTTTGAGGTTCTTTTTTCACTCTTTGCACCGATACCGTTTATCATTGACTGTCTAAAATGACAGCGATAAATTTTCAAAGCGATTTTTTCTTTCGCGCGCGAATGAAACATGAAAAGAGAGAGTGTGTGTGTGCGTGCGCGGATTCTTGTTTCAATTATGCAGAAAGCCGCAGTGCAAAAATTTTAATTCCGCGTTCGAATCGCATTGATCTCAAGCATCGAACCATAAAAATCGATACAATCGGTGATACAACCTCATAACACTAATGAAAAAACAATCTCAAAAGCCGCAAATTCAAGTGGCCATTCCACTCGTTTATCATATTGCATCATGTCTATCCAATGTCCTTTGTGCGATTGATATCGAATGAGTGATGAGTTTCTCTCGTTTTTTTGTAATGCAGCCGGCTCAATCATGCCGATTCACGGGTATTCAAATGTCTTTTTTCACGCTGCTGCTCTTCCCGTAATATAAACAAGATAAGCACACAGACCTGCTAAATAAAAAATCCATTTCCATTAACTGACAACGTGCGCGCAGCGAGAGAGTGTGTATCTATCTCTGTGTGTGTGTGTTTGTGAATGCAGACAGTCATAAAATCTCTCGTCTGTCTATCCATGAATCATAATGAAGTGAAATATCATTACACATATTCATACATCGTGCTAAATCACAATGATTATTCATACGTATTTAATAATATTTTTGCATATCGTAAAACGTGCGACTGTCAATTTTAGCAAACAGCAAGTCAGCGTTTTTCTCGTGGCCAGAATTTTGATGCAATATGCACAAATGAAAGTTGATTTTGATTTAACAAAAAGAATACTAACAAAATTAACCTTCACAAAGATCATTGAATGATGTGCATTTTTATTTATTTCTGTCCCTTCTATGGCTTCAATTCATTTTTTCACATTTTTTTTTGGCTTGAATCATTGTCCAGGTGATTAATTTTTGAAGCAACAGACAAAGTAATCTGATTAGATAAACTTCGTAAAATGAACAGGATTTTAGCGAAACAACTTTTGTTCGAAACAAATAACACAGGAGTGAGCGCGTCCAAAGTCATTATTCCAAACAAACTAATGATGTTTTTGTTGATTGATTTTTCTTTTGCTCTTTCTCTCGCTCTCGCTCGCTCGCTCGATTGTTGCCAGTTGTGCGAAAATTCTTCGGGATCGTTTTATCAAAATCTAAACACATATTCCACGTGCAATTTCGACAGTTTTCGAAGCTATTTTCGGTTCTAAACTTTGTCCATAAATCTTGAGTTTTTGTGCCAGGCGCTCCGTGAAATTTAATATCACGGATCTTTCTTTCTCTTTATTATATCCATTTTCGGTACAATCACACTCAAAAGTGCTTGGGTAGAGCGTTTCTCTTCTCTTTTTCCCGTCGTTTCGCCATTGGATTAATGATGAAGTTAACAAACTGTTGTAATCAATTTTCATATGAGTTATTCGCCCCGAAACGCCATTTTTCGGAAGTTCCATTCGTAAATCATGTGATCAAATCATTTTTTGAAGTAATTAAAAGTTTTATATTCTGATTTAATGTTTCGTTGTGGTGCAACGAAAAGTGCACACACACGCACATACACAAAGGGAACCAAAATGAACTAGAGAAAGAGATAGAAAGAGGAAAAACCATGCAATTCGCTTGTCGTGAACAACACACACTGAGCAGCAAAAGTTCGTGCAACAAACTACAACAAGTTAGTTGAGTTTGGTAATTTTGATTAAAATTGCCAATGTTCGCAGTTTTGGGCTGATGTGCACTACTCTCCGTTTACTCCTTTCATAATATATAATTAAGCCCAGATTTGTGTTTGTCTCTTTTGCTCCGTGAAATGCGAATGAACTTTGCATACAACATTTTTCGCCTGTCGCTTCTCGAGAATGTTAGAATGTTCTCAAGCGTCATTAAGTGGCCAAACCGGACAATAAATTTACGATAAAAATTTCAAAACATTTAAACATTATGTTTTTTGATGGGTTAATGTTGCAAAACCGCCAATTAGAAGTGACCACATTCGTTCGCACTTTCTTTGAATATTCAGAAGGAGAAAGAAAAACCACATCTTTTTTTGTTAAACAAATTTTGTTTCGTGTATCAATTTTCTTTTTATTAACCGACCTTTTTTTTTATTTCTTTTACAGACAATGTTGGACAAAGAAAAGAAGCGATTCCACGAGATGGCCGAAAAAGATAAGGCTCGTTACGATTCAGAAATGCAAAATTATGTGCCACCAAAAGGAGTTGTTTTGGGTCGCGGTAAAAAGCGAAAGCAGATCAAAGATCCAAATGCTCCAAAAAGATCGCTGTAAGTATTGCCAACTTCATTAATTCATTATATATTTTTTTATCATTCGAAAAAGAAAAAAAGTTTAATGAGGTCAAGCAATGAATCATCATCTAACGATTTTTCCTTTAAATTTATTTTTTTGGTTTGATTAGGTCCGCTTTCTTCTGGTTCTGTAACGATGAACGCACAAAGGTTAAGGCCTTGAATCCCGAATATGGTGTTGGTGACATTGCCAAAGAATTGGGAAAGAAATGGTCAGATGTTGAGCCGACCGTTAAATCCAAATACGAGGCTATGGCTGAAAACGACAAGAAGCGATATGAGCGAGTAAGTATATTTTCAACTAAATACCAATTCCATAAATTTCATTTTACTTCGATTTCCAAACAACGTGGCATACCTATTCGTCTGAAAAACATGTTCGTTTGTATTTTCAATCAATATGCGAGAGCAAAAACTTTACAAATGCTACAGTCAAAATCGAATTGTTGACTTTTTTTTACAAAACAAAAAACCTAATTTTGAAAATGATGTTGAACACAAACGGCAAAAGGGAGAAAAATTCCAGCCAAAACATTATTCAGCGACCGAGAGGGAGAAAAAAAAATATTCCCAATAAAAATTGGAGCGGATAAAGAAAATGTCGACCGAGAAAATAAAACTAATATATTTTCATTCGATGCTTGTCGCTCGGCCGTAATTTTCTGCCAGCAAATAACGTAAAATAAATTACATTTATTCGTTTAATTTTGACTACGAAAAGAGAGAAGAGCGGCACATAAATTTATTTTCCCCCTCAAGAAATGATCAATATCAGTTAGAGCCCGCTTATGTATACACAGGCAGGCGGGTATAGTGCGGTGGCAGGCAGGCAGCAGCAGCAGCACTATACACACAGCACGTACCGCTTTTGCCTGAACACTCTCCATTCCATTTCAATCGAGCGCATTATGTACGACAGCAGCAGCAACAGCAGCGCGGCACACAGAGTTTTTGTCATGGTAGAATGAATCGGCATTATTACCATGCACAGGGTGAAACTGGCATAATTTTTTTCTTCGCTCACTTGCTCTCTACTTGCTCGAATTATTTCGCGAGCGCACCAGCATTTTGCTGGTGTTTTTCGACTTGATTTGGGAATTCCAAAATGACGAGGAAAATAATTCGGGATTTTTTTCTTCTTCTTCTGTTCGACTTAAACCGGTCATATCTTAATTTTTGCAACAATTTTTTCCGTTCGAAAAACAACAACCACATCTATCCGGTTCGGTGTAACCGTGTTGCGCGAACGCGCGCAGGAACTGCAGAGAAAATAACTCTTGAATGATAAATGTAGCACCCTTTAAACGCGTAAATTATGTGTTCTTGTCGGATACACATTTCGACGCCATAGTTTTCTGGTTGAATGTACATGGGTAAAAGAAAATCGAAGAAATTATATTTTATGTAGAGAACGAACGAACCAAACCGACCGAACAAAATCTACATAATCCCGAATAAAATATCAGCAGTTGTGCAGTGTTCATGACATTATCACTGGGTTCATATTTGAGCGCAAACGACCGACCGAGCACCAAGAATTCTTCAACACACAAAATGCATTCGCATATATTTCAATTTCATTTTGTTTGCATTGATTTGAGTTCGCAACAATTTAAAAGCAATTAGTTGAAAAGTGCATTCACATGTTCGTTCATAGCAATTGTATCGTTCTTGAATGCAATGCCTCTCTCTCTCTCTCTCTGGCCGAATATCAATTCATTTTTGAATCGAAAGAATTTATGCTTGATCGTACTTTCACCTCAATTTCGAAACAATATACATAGAAACCAAACATAAAAACACCCTTCGCCATAAAAAATATATATGCCAGAATTTTATCGCTCTGCGTGTCTATCATCATAAATGCATCTCATTAATTTCAATTTTGTTCGGACTATTATTTATATTTTGAGTCAACACCTGTCGCCATTGTTTGCAGCTCCAACAAACTAAGTTGACCATAAAAAAACACCCTACCCTATTATAAATTCTATTCAATGTTATCGCCTAAGATCCAAAACAATTTTAATGGATAGTTTTAAATATTTTAATCCTCGAAAATGACGATGGACTTTTCGATTTTTTAAGGGTGAACATAAACGAAATGAACCCCAAAACACCGTTTACCCAAACTCCGGACATAGAATATTAATGAATTTCATTTTTTTAAATAATTTCAGGAAATGCAAGAGTACAAGGCAAGATGTAAGGGGCTCCCGGTTGGTCAACCAGTTGGCATTCAGCAAGCAGTGCCGAATCAGTTAAAGGAAGAAGAAGATGATGAAGAAGACGATTAGAGAAATCATTGAAAACACACACATACACACACACAGCTACAAAAACTTTATGAATACGACTTAGATTTAAACTCTATCTCTCTCACATAAAACAAACACCCCCCACACACACTCGCATTAAAAAAGAACAATTTTTTTGATGAAAAACAAAAAAAAAACAACGTTTTCGTAGAGAAAATTCGTATCATTGAACAAACAATAAACTAAATTAAATAAAAAATAGGAAGAAATATGAAACACACACAATTGAAATACAATACATCGTTTAAGAGATTTAAACACAAACACAGCATTGGCAGAGAAGTTAAAAAAAAAAACAACATTATAAAGTTTAACTAAGGAATGAAGAGAAAACACAAAAAGTTTGAAAAGAAAAAAATCAACAACAAAAAAATTTCATAAAAAATAAAAACACAAAAAGTTCTATAAAAATATTATTATGTTAGTGTAAAAATTTAATGATTATACTTCAGACAGATTTTTTTTTAAAAAAAAGTTTGTGTTTTTAACGATAAGCGGCGACGAATTCACTCATTGAATCAAAATAAGATTTGATTATTATTATCTTTTCGAAATACAAATATTTTACTGTACAAAAAGTAAAAAGGAAATATGATGATTGAATGATCGCAATTGACAAAATAAACTCGAATCAAAGAAAAAGTCAAAATTTGATTTGCTTTGACACAGCCATATGCAATCGGCACACCTTTTTTTCTTCGCCATTTAAATGACGTTGAAACGAAGAAGAAAAAGAAGAACAAAACTCAAAACTCAAACGAATATGTTGCAATTGCGATTGCAAAGCTGTGAATTCGAGCTCGTTAAAACATTTGTTTCTCTTTTTTTTAAATGGCCGCGCCTTTGATAAGATCACTTTCATCTTTTCTTACCTCCGACATAAAATACATTTTTGCGCGTATTTTGTTCGTAGATCCTAATTTAAAACAAAAAAACAAAAAATAAAGTAATAATTATTTGATTGAAAATAAACTTTTTTTCTGTAGAAATAAATACAAACAACAACAAAAAAAGTTTTAAGATGTATAATTAAAAGTATAAAATATACATGAGACGAATCAGATAAAAAGAGATGAATAAGATAATTGAAATAAATAAAATGAAGATTAAAGAAATAAAAAATAGGAATCATAAGAATGGAATGAAAACGATGAAGTGAGCAACTCTAAAGTATAATTGTTAAATCATTTAACTTTAAAACAAAAACAAAAAAAAAATAATGAAGAATCGATAAGAGAATTGAACATTGAAATCACACATACACACACCACGAATAAGTAACAAACTAAAAATAGAACGTGAAAATGAACAAAAAATAGAAGAATGAAGTTTCTTGTAATAATGTAAGAGATGTATAATATAGGAAAAGCCACATAAAACAAACAATATTCATACTACAACAAAAAAAAAACACGCGTGTGAGTTAAGTGAATCAACCAGAATTTCTCAACATAAAAATTTGCTATAAGAGTAGCCATTTTTTTTAAATTAAAATTAAATTCAGCCCACTGCATTTGGGCCGACTGGCATTTGGCTTGACTTTTGTCTCAAATGCACTCGGCATGCACTGGTGACCATATTCTTAGGCATTTAGCATATACACTCTAGTCTGATGTGTATGCGCCATTTCTTTCGCTCACGTGCAAACCCGGCTCAAGAATCTCGTCACCACTGCGATTCACCCTAACTCACACTGTCTCATCTAATGGAAATATCTTAACCGACTTAATTTCGGAAATTAACATCTTCTTTTTTTTGGATTTTTTTAAGGAACACACATAATTATAACTAAACACATTAGAATCCACGACAAATTTTGATTACAAAAAAAAAACAACCTACAAAATCTTACAATATAATATGATAAACACATTACAAGTAATTGATTACAACAACAACAACAACAAACAAACAAAATTATGTATTATTTCATAAGAATGTTTAAGTAAAAAGACTTCATATTAATAAAGAATAAATAAACTGGATGAGAATTACAACAACTTATTTTTCTTGATTCATTGAATTATGAATTATAATTAAACCATTTTCTAGGAAGAAATGTAAATCGAAAGCGGAGAACAGTAGCAGAAAAAGGTAAACTTGACCAAACATGCATGCAAGCAGCAATTCAATCAAACTACATCACGTACCAATGGTATCTTTGGTGCTTTTGAATCATCTTATATTCAGAACCATTGCATACTTCCTATTTTCATGAATGATCTGCACATGGTTACTAACCGATGTAGGAACAAAAATGCCATCTTAAATGTTGTTTCAATAAGCTTTATTAGCTTCAATCAAATTGATATAGACGTACTTAATGTTTTATCGGGATTAAGTTTATGGCTAGATATTGCCGTAAAAAGTGAAGAAAAATGTCTGTCTTGAACCCGATGACCGCAATCAATAACTAAAATATGTGATTGTCATAAACCAGATCACTTACTTTGATCTTCGGTCATTAAAATAGTTACAAGAAAGAAAGACAAAATAAAAGCAAGTTAATATTTTGTTTGAATTTTACTTGCCATCAGGAATTGTATAATGCTAAAAGATGAAAATGAAAACACAAATTTCAAAAGTCTGTTGATTTATGTGGGATCTCAAAAATTCAGGTTATTTTATTGAAGGTAAGTTTAAAATCCCTAAATACCAAAAGTCTATACTATTCCGCTATTGTTGATTTTCAATAAATCTACTACGTTTTATTGTGTATCAAAATACATAAAATGTGGAATCGTACAATAATTGCTTGGTTGATATTGTATGGAGTTGACATGCAAGCACTTTCTGTTGTCAGAGATAAAGATTGAGCTGAAATTGTAATTTTTTGAAAGTGAATTTATACTAATAAATTCAGAAAAGTGTTATACCAAGAGTTTGGTACGTATTGAATACAATTGAGTATAGTAATATATAGCTTGAATGCAATAAGTGTGGAATTAAAGATAAAATTGTGTGCTATTTGAGCCAGTTTATCTCCATCTCTTCTGAGAGGTGCTTAGTTTTCGTCCTTAGCAAAGGTCGTTCCAAATAATTTATTGCAAGCATCAATCGCGGCATTCTTGCGAGCCAGCTTCTTATTCTTGGCCGACCCAATGAAGTGTTGACTGTCAACTTCGACCCCAACGCGATGTAAAATATTCGGTACTTGACCTTCTGATCCCAAATCGACGTACTTTGTGACTGGACGCATCTGAAATGGAATTTACACCGTTCATTAGTTAGTTAATTGTTTGAATTGCGTGACAAAATGTGAATTTACCATGCACAAAAGTGTTGTTGGATGCATTGTATTTGCATTTTCTGGAAGTTGCATTCGTTTTGGTGGTGATCCGGGAGCACGGTCGCTTTTCTCAACAGCCACACTTTCAATTGGCGATGTTGCACCAATTTTAAAGTCTGGAATCTCAAATCCTTCCGCCTGCCATTCGGTGAATAGTTTGTGAAGTGCAAACGATGCCAAATGTAACATTGGCACCTCACTTTCATCGCTATCATTTTCTCCATCAACCATGTCGACATCCTGGTTCAACTGTTCAGCTGTAATGGAAATGACAGTTTTATAAACGTTTGACGTTATTATTGAATGCACACTGTACAACGAACTTACTAATACTAGTTGGTTCTGAGCCGGGTTGAGCTGCATCTCCAATTTTTTGCTGTTGAGATTTTGGTGATTGAATCATGCGATGTATTATGATATCACGCAATGCCTTTTCTGAGGCTGCATTTTTAGCTGCCATTTTTGAAGAACCTAATGAAGGAAAGAACAAAAATGCATGTTGTTGTTGCTCGAATTCAATAAATTGTATGACAAAGTCTCAATAAAATACCTCTTCCTTCGTATTGAATGTTGTTGACAAAAACTGACGCAACAAATCCACGTTCTTCTGGCAAAATCGAAAACTCTGATAAACCATTACCGAGCAGTTCATGCAATGACATCAATGCATTTTTCGGTGTTAGAATTTTACGAAGGCGACGATTGCGACGCAAACGTTTAATTTTCTTGGGAATTGGTTGACGCATGAATCGACGCTTCTGACCATTTACCGAGCCATTATCGCTGGCAACATCGGTGAAATCCATATTTTGAGCTTCAGTCTTAATTTCCACGCTGCTCGGTGTTTCAGGAACGATCTTTGCATTCGTATCCACTTGAACCAGGTTCTACTTGGCCGAAAATAGTCGCAAAACAAAAAGTGAACTCTTAGAAAAGTGCATACACAAAAAATGAATACAAAATGTAAATTGTGAAGAAAATTTAAAAAATTGCAAGTTTTAGATGTGTTCTTTTTGTTTCTGAAGGTTGGCATTGCGCATATGTACTTATGTAATATCGAACATCGATTTTCTCTATATATATAAATGTATACGTCGTTCCGTTGCAAACGCAACAAATGTACAATTCATGATCATAAATGCACTGAATCATCAAATGTCTCTGAATCATTACCTTTGTTGAAGTTTCTACAAATGCCGCCCGAATCGACCGTCTTCCAATATTGTGATTACACGCTGATCAGAAGCAAGCTTCATGATGATATGTGCAACGACGTCCGAGGACAGTCACATTTATTTCTGGCATTTTTTTTTTTTGCATTCTTTTTTTACTTAACAAATATAATTTCTAGCGAAACATCATTATTAACCTCTGTTTAATTTCAGGAAAATGTGCACATGGGTGCAATGCCAATTCAACCTGCTTTTTAGTTATCGCCTAACCTAACCAGTGACCATCCAATGACATTTTTATTCATTCATTTTATTCAAATTCGTAGCCATTTGCTCTTGGTTGTTGCAGTAAATCGATCGACCGATTCAATCAAAGCCAAAACACTCCAACAAATGAAAATATATATTCAATCTACTCTAGTGGGTAGACACGCAATCCAAAAGAACAAATCTATACGAAAAAAAAATCTCTTTGAATTATTGCGAGTAAATTTTAAATGTTTCAAATCATTTTGAATTTTTTCGAATCATTTCAAATCACCGCTTGACATTTCGTGTGACACTTTACAGTGAAGTTGACTATCGATGTTTGCATGCATGTTATATCAAAAAAATATCAAGTTAAAGAATAAAAATACAAAGAGATTTAATATTTTCGAAATGTGTTTTAACCAGTGATCGTTTTTTGCTGTCTGAATAGCGTAGATATTCGCAGCGTCTGTCCAGCATTGCTGCTCAGATGCTGATTCGATGCGTTCACCGCATACCGCTTGCGGAACACACTTTTTTGTACCACACAAAGCGGCGTGCGGTGAACGCATCGTATCAGCATCTGAGCAGCAATGCTGGACAGACGCTGCGAATATCTAGCGCTATCCAGACAGCAAAAAACTATCACTGGTTTTAACTATAAACGAAATAAACTTGATTTTTTTTAATTAAAAAAAGGTTTTTGCTTGCTTAAAAAAAAACAAATATTGATATAGAATTTTATGCTTTGTTTTTGTATTGTAAAGTCACTTGTCAAATAGATTCAAATCATTCAAATCACAAATGAATTACAACGAATCATTTGAATCATGTCTACCCCCTTGAATCTACTACATACAGCACTAAATGGAATGTTTTGTGCTTTGGCATTAGTTTCTTTTTTTGGTTACATGCATCGATCGATTTACAGCAATGAAAATCGTGTAATCGTATATGGCCAACGAGATGGGAATAAAACTCAAGATAAAAATGGCGTTCAATGTTCAGAGTTGCGAATTGCTTACGATAACTACAAAATCAAGTGAGTTTCTCATTCTCATTCCAGCAGTAAATTTCAAAAACACAAACACAGGCAAATAATTTCTTGTATTATAGGGAAATTATATTGTTAACGACAACAACAGAAATTTGGGGGGGAAACACACACGACACTAATCTCTTTCTATCATCATCTCTCTTTTTTTTGTGTGTTATTCACATTCGAACAACCACCATCTTCTTCCCACTTATCTTTCATTATCTCTCAGGTGCACTTTTTGATTAGTTGGTGCAGAAGATTGTATGTTTCCGCTACAGAAAAAATACACCAAATGAGTTTTTTTTTAATAATAAACAAATAAATGATATTAAAATCAAACAACACTATTTGCGAAAAAGAAAAAATGTTTCATCAAAAGAAAAATTTGTTATCAAATATATACTGTACAAACTTACAAACTACATTCAGGCCTTTAAAGAATTTTCTAAGAAATTTCAATTATTACATGAGATTGGAAATGTTTGGAAAATTGTAAAGTTTTCAAGAACGCCATTTTGGATTTAAATTTAAATTGTGACTGCATTTTATGCTCAACTAGATATATATTGTTGTTTTTTATTTTATTTTTTTAAATAGCATTTACCGTTTCCTTTGTTAAGCATAGACAATGGCTTTGGCGTTTGTATATTTCGTGGAATTCAGTCAACCATTAAATAAAATCAATTACGGCTACGAACTTATTTGAACTAACTCAATTTATACGCTATTCATTCGGATTTATCCGATATATTTATGGAATTTTTTGATTAAATGGCGACTGTTATACAAAAAAACTTACGGAACTGGGTTGTGGTGATGCTTGAAGAGGTTCGGTTTTTTGATCAGGTACAACTTGTGCGGCAGTAAAATTTGTCATTACACCACCAGATACAAATGGTTTGTTGGCCGGAGTATTTCTCGTTGGACGTCGATTCATTTTCGTCAATTTTTTCAATAAATATAATAATTTGCAGTTGGATCAATGAAATGAATGCACTTCTACAACCACACAAAACGTACTGAGTAATAAAAATCAATAATTGTCTTGACTTTCGGGTCCCTTGCAGCGTAGTTTCACAAACGATAAACGTCAAACATTTGACAATTCGTAGAGTGAATATGGCTTTTAAATGCAACAATGACACACCATGAACGCAGTCGTACGAACAAATTGACATTACGTTAGAACGGAGCACTAATGAGTTTTGTCTGTTGTTTTCCATTTTTATGTTTGACTTTGGTCTCGGTTTATCGCTAATTAATGTTTTGAGTGCCATTTAGGTGATTTTTCATGTTAAAGTGATCATTTCATTTTTTTAGAATTGAAAACGAATATTCGGAACAAATCAACAGCTGCGACATTTTTGCAATGGATCGTCAAATACTGAGAGAGTTAGTTGTAAAAAATGCATTGGAAGTCCTTCAAAATGTGTTGCCAACAAACATAACAGAACAACTTGAGAGATTGGACGCTGATGAGGAAGAAGGTGACGATCGATCGAATGATTTGGACGAAGATCGTTTTTTCTATGAATTTTTCACCTCACAAACCGAAACACCGAAGATTGTTGTGAAACAAGAGACAAATGAGAGTAATGAATCATTGACATACTTCCAAATAGTCGAACAGGAAATGATGGAGGCACTACCAATTACAAAGTATAACATGGATGTATGTTACAATCACTTCTTCTCTATTGAATGCGAATAATGGTTTTTTTTATTTTTCTTTCCAGTTACTAAAGCTGATCATAGAAGACTTTGGTGAAATAACTCCGAATATGTTAGACACTTTAAATGTGCCGACAATCGACCAACTTACAAATATTTTTCTATATTCTTTGATGACCAATGAAGATTCAAAACAGACTGAAGAAACTCTCATCCTCTGT
The DNA here is from genome assembly GCF_009176525.2 of Contarinia nasturtii. Taxonomy (NCBI): domain Eukaryota; kingdom Metazoa; phylum Arthropoda; class Insecta; order Diptera; family Cecidomyiidae; genus Contarinia; species Contarinia nasturtii. The sequence goes on along the minus strand of NW_022198383.1, from coordinate 4,004,383 downwards.
GAAGGAACGGTGAATAAAGTTCTAACGATGATATGTGCCATAATCGCTCAGAAGAGAGACGTTTTTATTCACTTTCCCAATGGAAAAGAGATTCAACAAAATGTGCGGCAGTTCGAGCGATTCACTGAATTTGGCGAGTATGAATTTTACAATGTTTTTGGTGCTCTTGGCACAACTGACTTTCAAATCAAACCACCACTATCGAAATACTTATCAGTTCCCGCAACTGATGGTAAGAATATCATGTACACACCAATCAAATGGCAATGTTCGTGTGATGTCAGCGGTTTTCTACAGTCCAGCTTGGTACTGATTCCGAAGAAGGAAAATGAAACAAAAAATAGTTACGTATTTGAAATGAATCCGTTGAAAGCGAAATTAGAGGCCATTAAAACTAGTGAATATTATTTAGTTGCTGATGGAACATTGACATTGATACCATTTTTACTTACGCCACACGAAAAACTGTTGCTCCATGCCGAACAACATAACAGAGCGTTAGAGTCGAAAAGAAAGATTATTGATAAGACTTTTGATAAGATTCGATCCAGATTTACAATTCTCAATAGAATTGAACTGAGAGATGCGACAAGCATTTGTAATTTAGTCGAAACAATTGGGATTTTGCATAATTTTTTTCTCGTTCAAAATGACGAATTGTATATGGCTGAGTTTTCATATCAAGCATTGTAATAGGTTATTTATTCATTTTTTAAGCACGTAAATCATCATCTATGTTCCACTTTCCAGTGGTTTCTATAACAATCAATAAATATACAATTTCAACAGTAAAAAATCATGGATTGTGTTGGATTTTTTATTTTCTTTGCAGTGAAGGTGATAAATTGCGTTCTAAAACATTTTCCTTGAGCCGGAGCTTTTCTACTTTGGTCGGATCGTGGGAGATTTCTTCGTTGGCCAAACGATCGGCTCGACTGTCTTGAATTGATTCTGTGCAAACAATACATAAATTAGCAAATTAAAAAGATCATTGGAATTCTTTGAAATTACCATTGTACGGTGTAAACTTGTCAGATAGAATGCCTTCCAGTTTATAACCAATAAAACCTATGGAAACCAAGTTGAAATTGATTAGCTTTAATTTTGGTATTACCTATGATGTCAAAACAAACCTATAACAGCAGCAAACGGAAGGGTAATAAATGGCGCATTCCGGCGCAAAGCCCCCATAATAATTGGCCACATTTTTAAATTTCACAAATTGACCAATGCTTTTATCACAACAAAATTTTGTCTTTAGTCAACTGAATTGACACTTCATGTACGATGAGATTTACGTTTATGAACGCACCCCGTTTTACACACACTTATTGTCAAATGTGATTTTTTTCTACAATACAACAAAAGTCTTGTTTACTCAAAATAATTTGATGCAATCCAGTGCAGCGGCGGTGTTATTTGTATTGTTGGTGTTTTTTACAGGAAAAATGTCCACATTCAATTTAAAGGTATACTTCCGCACTTAAAATGCAGTTTTTCTGTGAAAAATTTCAAGACGATTTTATGTTTTTTCAGGAGCGGTCATCAAGAGAATTACCGTCAAATGGTACGCATCGAAAATTAGTTGCATTTGATTTTGATCATACGGTGGTCGACGATAATACGGATATTGTTGTCCGTGATTTGGTAAAGAGTAAAATCACCGATGAAGTGACAAAATTATACAAAAAATCCGGTTGGATTCTATACATGCAAGAGATTTTCTATCTACTGCACAAGGATGGTTTTACAAAATCGCAAATAAAAGACGCAATTGAAGCGATACCCGAAGTGGCCGGCCTAAAGACGCTATTTAAAGAGCTAAATGACACTGGCAATGTGGACATAATCGTAATCAGCGATTCGAATTCAGTGTTCATAAAGTTTTGGTGTGATCACAACGATGTTGGTAAATACATAAAACACATATACACCAATCAGGCGCATTTCAACGATGATGATGTGTTGCTGCTTCAACCGTTCCACCATCAAACCGAATGTTGTCTCAGTTCGGAAAATTTATGCAAAGGCAAAGTGCTAGAGGATTTTGTACGCAATCAACAAGATGGATGTAATGTGATTTACGATCGCATTTTTTACATTGGCGATGGTGTCAATGATATTTGTCCGGTGCTTCGTTTAGGTGATCAAGATTTTGGCTTTGCTCGCAACGGCTATCGCATGCAGAAAGAAATGGATACAAAAAATCCACTATTAGATGCCAAATTTGAAATATGGAATAATGGCTTTGACCTAAAGCAACTCATTTTTCAGAATATTTAAATACAAATTCATAATTTTAAACTGCATTAGTATGTTTGACTGCTCTTTTGAAAATTCATACGCTGTGAACTTTTTTTAATATGGAAATTGACTCCAAAGTAAAAGACATGGATATATATCTTCTTTTTGAATAAGACCATTTATTAATATTGTGTATTGAAAAAAAAAATTAAAAATAAATCCATTTGAAAGATGAACATTTTAATTGAAATGTCATTTGTCGAGAGGTCGCTCTGTGTGCATTAGACACTTTATTTATGATATGACATCGCGCCAAAACTTATGTCGCATTCATTATTGTTATTCAAAACAATACACACTTTGTTTACTCTTTTTACGACAAAAACATACTTTATTCAAATTCAAAGGCGAAAATAAGTTGAGAATATGGAACCATGTGAATTGGAATTTATTGGAGAGAATGAAACGATTGGAATCATACCGAATTTCACCGATGAGGCCATTCATTTGATATCGGGTTCGATTGGACCATTTCGTGCTGGAATGCCGGTACATGGTAAATATCAAACAATATTGACAATTTTTGGCATAGAATATGTGGTACCGACTCTATATCAATTCAATTGTTCAATCTAAATAACTCTCTTGCAATGGTTTTTCTCTTTCAATAGATTTTTTTAAAATGATTTATCTCTCTTCATTTTTCCAATCCTACTGTCTCTGTTTTCACTTCAAAACTAATCAAATCGTGCATATTTTTCGTTCATACAGTTCCATTGTGGTTAGCAATCCATTTGCGAAAACAACAAAAGTGTCGCATTGTACCGCCTGTTTGGATGGACAAAGATATCTTAGAAGAGATCAAAGAAGCCGAAAAACGAATGAAGTAAGTTTGTGTCTTTGCGCTGAATGTGTGTTTTCAAAGTGTCTTTCTCATGCACAAAATAAAAATTGAAATCCATTTTTTCACTTCGACAGAATATTCACGAAAATGCCGAGTGAACACTACATGATCGAAGCTCAGTTGATTCTAAAGTGTGCCGCTGAAGATGTGGCACATTCGGAGCAAATTCGAACGGCAATCAAAGATATAATTGACATCAGAGCGGCTAAATTACGAACGTCAATGGATGATTTCATGAAAGGCGACGGTACCTATGCCAAATTGGATAATTTAACAGTGTTTGAGATACATTCGGTGCGACCACTCTTACCATATTCCTTGGATCTGATTGATCGTCTTAGTCGAAAGATGAACGAACGCGGTGGTCATCACTCATCTCATTTCAATTCCACAGCAAATTTTTCACTCAATTCACATTCGAACATTTAAGCATTAACCAAATCAATTTCCTTTTATTATGGATAATTTGTATAAACATTTTGAGCTTTTTTAATTGTTACAATACAAACATATACATTTAAAATTTATTTTTTTACTTAAAATTTTCTTGTGTCGCATTACAATTTATTTACAATCATTTAAACAATTGGATTTTGATAGATTTTTGATGTTATTTTTCTGTTTTGATTCTGATGTTTAGATCAGCAGTGCACATTGCCTCTAGGCGCTCGAATTCTTCAGTTGTTTCTTGCAACTCATACGAAAACGTGTATTTGTGTGCTGATTTCTTAGCCTGAGTTGAACAGGTCGTTGGTTGCTTAGACATAATTGGTTCTATAGTTGTTGATTCATCGTACAATTCCATCAGTTGCTTATTTGCAGTGATCAAAATATTGCTCCCTTTGAAGACATCAAGGAGCGGTTGGCTCAAAATCAGCTTTGATGGCTCGTTTGAAATTGTCGTTTTTTTGGTCATACCACATGCAATATCTTCAAGCTCACCTGTTTGTTCATCTGGTTTAAATGGATGTGCGGAATTGAATATGTTTTCATCGTTGCCAAACATGGTGAATCGTAATTCTTTTGGTTTCACGTTTGTCACTCTGCTTGTATTCAAAACAATTGCATCACGTGAAATTTGTTTCCAAATTGAAAATCCAGGTGCCTTCGGACGCTTTTTCACATTATTATTCTCGATATGTGTTTCTTCAATGATTTGAGGCTCAGCGTTGCGTTGTTTTCTTGGAATCAATGTTTTTTGTTGTTTTTTATACAAAATTTGGGGTTCCTTGTCCTCAAAGATGTTGAAACGTGTGCCTTTCGGTTTGTAATTGTTGGCTTTGTTTGCGTTAAGAGTCATGACCTCTGTTGAATTCTGTCTAATAAGGGAAAAACCAGTCGGCGCATTTGGACGCTTGGTGTCAGTTGCTTTGGGTCGATTTGATATAAAATTGGCGATATTTTGTGCCTTATATTTCTTTGGAGTTGATTGTTTCCACTGATTACACTCATTTTCCTTGTTATCAGCGATGCTAAAACGCAATTCTTTCGGTTTAACCACTCTGGTTGCATTGACGATGATAGCTTCACGTGAATTCTGTCTCCAAATGCCCGCAATTGGTGCTTTTGGTCGATCAAGTAGCTGTTTTTTTGATTTTGCTGCCAATAATTTGTTCATCTGTAGTGGTACAATGGTTGCCAACGTCGATTTTGTTTGATTTGTGTTCACATTAGCTTTGATTGGATTTTTCCCTTGCAAACTTTTGGTTTTACGTTTTTGCCACATGATTTCTTCAAGTGAAAATTCGTCACCAGAATGCTTCGGATAAATGTTCACCATGGGTATCATGAATTTGTGTTGATCATCTTCAAAACTAAATCGCCCAATGCGTGGAACATTCCATTCGGATTGTGGTAAATTTTTCGTTGAGATTTTGTTATCAGTATCGCAAGGTTTAACATATTTTTTGGAGTTTTTTCGGTGCGTGATCCATTTGTCCGAGCAAATTGCTTTTGGCGAACATGTGATGTCATTGTTCAGCGTTAGGCTTTCGTATCCAGATGAAGAGCTACTCTCTAAATAATTGCTTGCTGTGCTAATTGGTGTTTTTGCTGGCAATCGACTTGGTTTCAAAAACGACGTTGTTGGTTGCAAATCATAATTAAACGGTTTAACTAATCGGCTTGTACTTTCCGACGATGTTTTTGCCAAAAAATCAAAACGACTTGCACATAATTTGGGTGGTTGTTTTTGTACGTGGCGTTTTTTCTCCAAACTGTGCTTCATTTGAAGTACAATTGATGTGTCGTGTACGTTTTGTGATAAGGATTGATATGTTGCATTCGGAACGCATTTGGTCAACAGTGTCGATCTATCAAACAGATGAAATGCTGATGACTTTGAATGATTCGAAATGGTTCCAGAAATGCGAAGCACAGACATTTCTTCGCGTAGCTTATTCATTCGTGATTCATCTTCATGACGATGGTGATGATTTGGAGGATAGAGCATTCGTCGTGACATTGAAAAGCCAAATTGTTCGTGCACGTATCTGAGCTGATCAATTGGCATTGCATATGACTCAAAACCTTGTCGAAAAATGTCATCGGCTTTTGAAAAATTGCCATGTTTATCGAAATAAAATGCCCAGTTGATGTACAAATCAGCTACTCGTGTACCATACCCTTTCGATACCATCATTTTGTAATACTGATCTTGGTCGTCTTGGTAATTAATCTACGTAGTTGAAAATGTATTTAAAAAAAAAGCATAGCAATTAATCGAAATAGAAATGTCAAAGTAGTTGGGCGAACAATAACACTGAATTTACTCTGTATATTGTATGACGAATTTGATTGTTCTTTGAAAACGGCACAGTCTTACGGTTCAATGTTCTTACAAAACTTACGTATCTGATGAATAATTTGATTAATCGGCGATCCTGTTTGTATCGTTCTTCAAATTCAAATTCACGCAAACAACGGGCCAAAATATGCTCAAAGATGGTTTCCTTTCGACAATCGATGTCGAAATTCTCTTCCAGCCATAATATGTACTCGTACCAAGGGATTAATCGGTCATTTCCCGTATAATTCTCGATTGCATTCACAAATTTACTGCATTGGAACAGAAAATTACTAAAATTATCGTATTTATGTTGCGGCTTACATGCCATCTTTTCAATAAAAATATTGGTTTAAAATATCAAAGTTCAACTTTTCAATAAAAAATACAGCCGCATGCTAAGCAGTGCGTCTTCTTTAGCAGTTCGTTTTGTTTTAACTGTACACAGCATCGCGCGCTGCCAAAAAAAGACGATTCATTCGACACATACACACACACACCAATACACAATGAAAAAAAATGACAGTTGCAATGTTTACTTGATGTTGACGTCGTACATAAATCGACAGAGAGTACTGTTTACACTCGAACTGAAAAATAAAACTAGAGTTTCACGCTTACACAGATCTATTAGTTTATTAAAGATTTTATATTAAATGTCCTTTTGTATACAAAAACGGTTAAATATGATGTGATGCTTATCTAATCTAATGCTTTATTGAATTTGACAATGGCTTCAGTCACTTTTTTCGCACCTATTGCGTTCAATTCATTGTCTAGTAACTGTCTTAATTTCGATAGCGATGGCATTTTTTGTAGACGAAATACATTATTAGGTACATTAATGAGGGTGTCAAAGATTTCATCCCACAATTTAGCATTTACATATCGCGGTAGTTTTTGTGGTTTATACGGATCGGTTGGTTTGCGACGAGATACGACCATATATTTGCCAGCCACCATTGTGTAGATAGTACTAGCCAGACAGAACAGGTCACAGTGGAATGTCCATGGATTATCTTCCATCATTTGAGTGCAAATGAAATTCTCTGTTTTGACTTTGGCCCAAAAGACATGACGCGAGAAGTAATTCATATCGATCGATTGACCAAAATCAATGAGCTGCAGCACTATATCGGGATGTTCATAGTTCATGCTTAGTCTGGTTGAAAGTAAAACAAAAACCGGATTAGAATAAGAATGTCTGTGACTTTGGCAAATCGAATACTCACTTATCCATTAGCAAAAAGTTGTCGGGTTTGATGTCGGCATGGATGAAATTCAATTTGTGAAACGTCTCCACTATGGTAAGCATTTGTTTTACTAGAATCATCACAATGCACTCTTCGATACTTTTGTTGGTCTCTTGTTTTACTTTGTTGCATACATTCAGAATGGTGCCATATTTTGAAAACTTCGATGCATATATCGTTGCATTATTGCCGATAACGGCAAAATCGATCGTCATAAATCCGTTTCGCTGAAATATTGAATGATGATGAGAAAACAGGTAAAAGAAACAAAAAAAGTAAAATACTTACAATACTCTCGTCCATAAGACGTTCATGAATTTGAAGACACACATAATATTCCCATAAATTTGGCGGCCTTTGCTGTTTGAATGCAAACATTTCTTTGGTTTTTGTGCATTCACAAAAAAATACTTTTCCAAATGCCCCGCTTCCGATCAACTTTCGTATTTGATATTTTCGCTTATTTATTTCAATGGATGATTTTGGTTTCAATGGTTTTACTATATTCATTAGTGTACAATTAAAATTGTTGGCGCCATTCAATTGGTCTAAAAAACCGATTGCGGTAAGAACGTCTTTCTGCAATTCTGGATCGAATGGATTCAATTCTTTCATATTTATCGATTGTGTGTATGTATCCAAACGATGTCGTGTTTCATCCAAATGAACTTCTTCCAGTTTATAGTCATTTGTTGCAGTAGTATCGGCCAAAAATATCGTCACCTCTTTCCAATCGGCATCTTTTTCATTAAATTCCAATTCCGGTTCTTTGATGTAAATGCTTTGACCAATACATTCATTATCGACGTCATCATCGCTGCTATCATCAACTAGTGGTGGTGCTGGAATTTCTTCCGTCGGCCGTTCCCATATCGATGGCTGTTGTGTCCAATTCAATCGTGTTCGGTCGTTAACTGATGGATTGTTAAGTATATGCAATCGCTCTGTCTCAGTAATCTGTATGCTTAAGCGATTAGAATGATTGAACTTACTCTTGTTGGCTGCTCCAATGATGACATTTTTGGCGAAACTGTGCTCCAATGGTGCCAAATCATCTGATTTTTGTATCAGATTCGGTGAGTTGGCACATTGTGCTTCAAGCTGTTCAAATTCTTCGGTTGTGTCCAATATTTCGAAGAATGTTGTCTCATTTGGCCTTTGACCCGATTCGGTTTTCTTCGGCGGAAGTTTTGGTTCTTTAAAAATCGACTGTTGACTTAGATGTGTTACATTATTATTGGTGACATTTTTCGATTCGACATCGGCTTTCGTAGCGTTCATTCTATTCGTCGTAGAAATTCCCTTTTCACTATTCGATTCCGTTTGGATATTTTCTTTATTTTGAATCGATAATTCACAATCAAATAATTTTCGTGCATTTTCAATTGCATTCAACATTGTGTCAGTTTTATCCGTATAAATATTGAATTGAAAGTCTTTCGATGGTTGAAGAGTGTCTTTCTCATTTCGTTTTTCATTCGGTTGTGCTGTTGAGTTCATCACAGTCGATTCACACTTTTTCGATTCGAATTTCGATTGATCCACATTCAACTGCTGATTTTCGGCTAAAACTATATTTTCTTTGTTTCCAATGGTTAAATCGTTCATCGTATCTTTACGCGTTGCATTTTTGATGCCATGCAATGTCATCGTTCTATCTTCATATATCGCAAAACCCGCATCATTTGGTTGATTGTTGGCTTTGTTCACTTTTTCCACTTGTTTATTCACGTCAGACACTATTTCGGACGATTGATCATTGAATAATTTCATTTTGGTTTCATCCAGCCAACTTTGGACGTCAAATTTGGGCATTTTTGTTTTTGGTGTACTTATCGCTGAGCCATGTAATAAATTGCTAAACATTTGCGTTGTACAGGTGTCATTCAATGCGTCAAATGTTGGAAAAATTGATGATTTTCGTTTTTTATATGGCTCTGTTGTATTTCGTTGTAGACTCTCTCGTCGTTTTTGTGGTCCTGCCGTCCATTCATTTCCAAAGCCGGACAGTTCCATTTCAATAATTGGCGACAATTTACTTTGATCGGTGCTGTTTGTTCGATTTAGTATGCGACTACATTTCAATATACTATTTTCTCTCTTATGTTGAACTGCTTTTATTGTTTTGGCTTTACGTTTTCGCCACATAATTTCTTCAAAAGAAAATTCTTCACTTGAATTGCTCGGATAAAGTTCAGCCAAATGACACATGAATTTATGCGGGCCACTTTCGAATTCAACCGTCGAAATACGTGGCACAATCCATTCCGATTGTGGCCAATTTTTTCGTGGAAAAACGTTTGCCCAACGAATGGGTACATCATATCCGATGCCCCAGAATTGATCTTGTTCTTTTGTAAAATCATTCACAATGCCCTGTTTTTTGAACCAATTATATGCTTTAAACTCGTCGGGTGAAAAGGCGAGGTTTGTGCGAGGAATCAAAATAATTTTATCATACGACGGTAATTCACCACGAAATTTATCGATCATATCATCGTTATAGAAAATGGGCGGTGGTTTGCTTTGTGGGAGATTCTTTGACTTGAAGTTTCGTCCCAATTGAATGCCCCGTTCATATGAATTCTCCACTTGTGTCGGTTCAAATGCGTTTTCATTGAAATCCAATCGACAAGCGGACGTGATTAGTTTGCGACTTTTTTCACGGCGTATTTTTCGTGCACTATCGATTATCTTCCGAGCACTGTCAATGATATTCTTAGCGACCGATGTGTTTTGTTGTTTTTCTGGTGTTTGAGTCGCTATTGCCCCAAAAAATGGTATGCAAATACTCATCAATTCATCTTTATCGATCATTTGTAATGCTGCTGATTTGGTAAATTTTGGTGCGGTTTTGTCGATTCGAAGTGCTGCTATTTCGTTGAATCGTATTTGCATTTGTTCTTGCAGTTCAAGTTGAAATTTTTCGTTCGCTTGATGAAGCATTCGTTGTGACATCGAATAGCCAAATTCTTTATGAGCCGCTTCCAATAGCTCCAATGGCTTGGCTCGAACTCTTAAGCCACGCTGATAAATGTCTTCGGCCTTGTGAAAATCTGAGTTCACATCAAAATGAAAGGCCCAATTTATATACAAGTCGGCCACCTCAGTGCCAAATCCGTTCGATATCATCGTTTCATAATGCAAGTTTTGTTCTTCCTGGACAATTATCTGGAAAAAAAAATTAAACATTTTATAATTCAACTGATTTGAATTGATGACAGTTCATCGCATAGTTTACTTCTCTGCACACTTACAAATTTGATAAAAAGTTTAATTAATCGTCGATCCTGCTTGTATTTCCTCTCGCTCTCATATTGGCATAAACATTTTGCCAAAATATCATGAAAAATCGTATCATTCTGGAAATCAATTACGAAATTCTCTTCCATCCATAGTAAATAGTCGTACCAAGGTGCCAATGAATCGTCTCCAGTATAATTTTGAATCGCCGTCACATATTTCTTACATTCTAATACAAAATATTTCACTTCATCATATTTACTTCGACCGGCCATTTTTTCACAAACAATTTTAATTTTCTTTTATAAAAACAAACACAAATATGTCTATAGGTCAGCTGCCATTGTGTGTATTTCATTTAATAACAAAGCCTAACTAAACCGTTGTATTTCAAAGAGTCAAACTGAAATGTCAAACATTCGTCGAAATACGTAACGGGTGCGTTCGTGTCAAGCATTTTACGCATCAATTTGACACTAGACAGAATGCACTGTTACTGACAGTTTACAGTGTGCATGAGACACATGTGGCGATTGAATTGAAAACAAAACAGCGTTCCATCACTAAATAGTTTTTCTTTTTTTTCTGGATAAGTTAGTTGAAATACTTGAAAATGAATACAAAGGAAATTTTCAAGCAATTAACCGTCGGAGCGGTTTTTAAGCCAGAGGTTTGTGCCTTTACATTGCATTTCTTTTGATTATTTTACTTAATTATACTTTTTGTACGATTTAGCGGAGAAAAGTGGCACTCGACTCAAATTTGAAGTCGGAAATTAAAGTTGAGGATGAAATAGCTGAAGAGACGACCACACCAACAAATGCTGTAAAGAAAGAGAAGATCTTTTCGGAAGAAAAACAGAAAATGCTCCACGTTGAAAAGGTACAATGAGAAACGATCTTTTGTCGGATTCAGGATAAATACTAAAACTCTGATGTTTGTCAATAGGTCAATCACATACGAAATAAATACCATATCAATGTACATGGTACGAATCCGGCTGATCCCGTTGAGACTTTTGATGAATTAATAAATGACTGTGCGATTCCACGACAAATCGTGAATAATCTAATTTCGTGTGGCTACAAGGAGCCAACACCCATTCAAATGCAAGCCATTCCGATTATGAGCAGTGTAAGTGTGTTCACAACATTAAACGGCCCGTTACAAAATTCACTAAATTTCGAATTGGTTACAGGGTAAATCATTGATGGCATGCGCTCCAACCGGCAGTGGTAAAACAGCCGCATTTCTTGTGCCAATTATTCGAGATTTGAAGAAGCCTAAAAATAAAGGATTTCGAGCTTTAATTCTCTGCCCGACGCGTGAATTGGCCAAGCAAACCCAAAGAGAATGTCAACGACTCGTCGATGGCATCGATTTAAAGGTGCACACACTCAATAAAATCAATCAGGCCGAAGCAAAATACGGGCCAAAAAGCAACAAACAATTCGATATACTGATAACAACACCAAATCGTGTATGCTTTTTGCTGGAGAAAGAAACACCGATTCTGGACTTGAGCAAGTAAGACGCTGTTTATTTATCATATTTTGTACTTGGTTAACTTTATTGTGACATTTTCAGTGTTGAATGGCTTGTATTGGACGAGGCCGATAAATTATTCGAGGAGGGCAAAAATAGTTTTCGTGATCAATTTAATAAGATCCATGCGGCTTGTAGTAGTGGAAAAGTGAAAGTTGGATTATTTTCTGCCACATGGACGATGCCAGTGTCGAAATGGGGCAAAAAGAATACAAACAATCTGTGTACGATTTCAATTGGTCAGCGAAACTCGGCCACGGACCTTGTCGATCAAGAGCTGCTATTCGTTGGTAATGAGTCGGGGAAAATGGTAGCCTTCCGTAACATGCTTCGTGAAGGTTTAAAGCCACCGGTACTTGTCTTCGTTGACAGCAAAGTAAGTTCATATTTTCATCCAATCGATATTTCAATATCCGCTGAAACCAAACATTTTATAATTTCCGATAGGATCGTGCTCAACAATTGTATTCCGAGCTCATTTACGACGCCATAAATGTGGATGTGATTCATGCAGATCGAACGCAACAACAGCGTGACGATGTGGTAAAAAATTTTCGCGAAGGAAAGGTGTGGGTGTTAATCTCAACCGAGCTCATTGGGCGTGGTATCGATTTTCTTGGGGTTAATCTGGTTATCAATTACGATTTTCCACCGTCGGCTATTTCATACATTCATCGGATTGGCCGAACAGGTCGGGCGGGACGTAAAGGAAAGGCCATTACCTATTTTACGCAAGATGACAAGCCCAAACTCAAAAGTATTGCGAACATCTTACGAAATTCGGGCTGCAAAGTACCAGAGTATATGTTAACGTTTAAGAAACAGTCGAAGAAGGTGAGACGTAAGCTGGAGAAGACCATTCCGAAACGACAAGACATCGCTGTACAAAATCCAAAGCAAATGCTGAAAAAGAAAGGAAAGTTTGGCAAGAAAACTTCTGGCAATGATCCGAAGAAGGGCAAACAAAGTAATGGGAAGTCAAAAGAAAAACAAGAAAACGATACACCCGGTAAATTCGTTAAATTGCCAAGCAAACGCAAAGCACCTGGAAGCACCGAAAATAGTTTAAAAGTAATAAAAAAGAAACAGAAAATTGTCAGTTAATTCACATTTGATTGTTAATAAAAGTGTTTATATTTTCCAATAAAAAAATATGACAACAGTTACATAGAAAACTCTAGTTTTCTCATCATATAATATATGACTTCAACTTATAGTTACTGAGAATTTGGTCATTGAAAAAAAAAACTAAACATGGCAATTTGTCTTATCACTTATCATCTATGGCACACTAGATATAAATCACGTTTCACAAAGCCAATCGCATGGCAATTTTGGCATAGCAGACGCAGGCCACGGCAAATATCCAGCTGTCTTGAATACCTTTTTGGAAAAAAGTAAAAGGATGAGCTTTGATTGTATTAAAAGTGCATGTAGGTAATCGTACCCAGTAGTCGTATGAGACTTTTGCAATTATCGCAATGAGCAGCAGCACCTCTGCGGCTATCAAATAGTAAATGTAATCCGTCCAATCGTGCGGTGACTGGCATAGTTTTGTTTCGACTAAGTCGACCACTTTTTTTGGCATATTATCGCATGTTACATTCTCGGCATCAGGTATATGATTTGTTCGAGCCAATAACCAGATCTGCAAGAAAATCGGTACAAACAATGAAATTTTCGGCAAAAAAATTGAAATGAGTCCAAATTGCTGTAATAAATTAAAAAATTACCCTCGTTGTTTTAGCAGTATTACAGTCACAGTTCAATCGATTGCCCTCCAAATATAAGATTCGTCCTTCCGGATTACGGTCCAGAGAATATGATAGCAAATAGTGTGGTATCTGTGAATAAATCGACGGAATAAATCAGATTTGATTGAAATAACACATTCATGTCATCGTATGTACCGTTTTCAAATTATTTCGCCGTAGATGAAAAATGTCAAATTTTTGTATAAACTCAGTTCCCTCCAAATCGAGCAGTGACTCAATTTTATTATCATCGGCAAATAATCGCACCAAATGTGTATAAGATGGATTTTCTGTCATTGCGGAAAGGCTCGTAATCTGGAATTTGTAAAAATCAATTTTATCTCGAATTTCCAACGTAAATGTTTGGCAACTCACCTCATTATTTGTTACATTCAGTGTAAGGGTATTTTCTGGTAGAGTTTTCGGCAAACTAGTTAAACCTTAAAAATAAAATTAAAAAAAATATAGAAATTGGCAGATAATATGTCAAGTTAAATAGTTTAATACCCAAATTCGAGCAATCGACCTTGGCTGAAAATACCGAGTGTGCACCATCTTCTCTCAATTCAATGGCCATTTGTTCTGGTATGCATGTACAATTTCCTTTACCCGGTATGGAGGGACAGTCTGCATTCATTTGCTTCATTTTCTCCAATTGCCGAATTGGCAATGAGTCGGTTGAATTAAAGAATCCATATGTCTGGTTCATCAAACAGAATGTCGAATCTGCTTCGATAAATGTCACATTGCCCCGTTCAATTGACTCCAAAACCATTTTACACAGCAAACCGTTATTACCACTGCAAAGATAAAGATTGAATTAATTTAATTGCTTTCCAACCCAACAAACGTTTAGACTAGGTTTTTTTAATGATTTTTCCTTTCTTTTAGATAGATCTTGACTCAAGCTAAATGTTCGACTGCTACTATTGAACATTAGCTGATGGATACAGCACATCTTATACTATGCACTCGTCCAGTTAGCTCGATTCGAGGTCTTGCTTTAAATATAATGTCACTTACTGTGCATCCAATGCTAGATTTAAATTATTCAAATTGGGTATACTCGTGAGATTATTATGCGATAAATCCAAAACTTGAAGTCTCGTCAAATCCTTCAGTGCTCTCATTGGAATGCTTTGCAAACTGTTGTTCGACATATTCAAACATTTTGGTTGCGAAAACTTTGTCAATTCTTTAACAATTCGATTAATTTTCCCGTCCGTAATTGCGAGCGAATCTCGTAGCTTCCATAATTTCGTCGAAATATCTAATTCGTCGAGCGTTGCATTGCGAATGTGTATATTTGTCCAAACGGTTTTATTGTCATTATTTAAATTTTCAACGCATGAAATTGCCTTTTCGAGATCGGTCACATTGCAACACACCAATGAATTGCTATAGACTGGATGTGGCATGCACTCTTTGCATGGTTCACTCTCATTAAATTGCTGGCACAATTCTGGTTCGGCATAAAAACACGTACTATTCAATTGTTGCTGATGTTGTAGTGGTTGCTGTTGCGGTGGTGCTTCCACATTCTTATCGAACGCTTGTGTCGTAGTGGTAACTACATTCTCTTCAAACATTCTAGCTGTCGCCAATGTCACAGAACCAATCACCAATATTCCAATCAGGTATATTGCTCTGTGTGCCTATTTAATGATAAAACACATAGATATTGATAATAATTTATGGATACTTCGTTCATTGCACTCGGATAATATCGTTATGTCGATAACAAAGGTGTGTTCATACGATTACATTTAGAATATATATATGCATTATAGCTAGAATTTGCTTTGTTCGTTGACATTAATTAAACTGAAACAAAAAAGAAAATTTATCGCACAAATACAAGGGTGGCATGGGACTGACTTGTTTGACTTTTATCGCCTACAAATATCATTTTTCTACCGGACATACCAAATCGGAATGGCAAAAAAAAAATCACTCAATAAGAATAAGACGTAAAAAAGTGGTAAATTTTTGGTATTGATTGAAATAATATGATAATTATTAGCTCATATTTAAGCTTGAATGTGACAAATATATATAGGAATGAAAAAAAATTCAGAACGAAATCAAAAGAAGAAGAGAGAAAAACGTGTCAACAACAAGAAGATTTAAAAACGAAATGTCATAATTGTGAAATCAAACATTGTCCCGCTAAATAACTTTTATGCATGCCGTATTTATGGTTGATTGATCATGTTGCTAAACAAAAGCAAAGGAATGTCAAGAACACATGGACATCGGGAATGTGTGTGAGATATTTCATCGAAGTAATCGCACATATCTGTGAACGCAATTCAGTTAGATTGTAGCAGACATTCGGTGAATGCGTTGCAGTGACGTACATGAATTGCGGAAATGAATTGTCAACGTGTTTATTCTTTAATGTAAATCGTTACAGAAAAAAAAACTAAAAGAACTGTTTGTGCAACGAAGAAAGCAACCGAATTAAAAACACCAAAATAAATCAAAATTTATTTAACGAAATTGACATTTGAACTTACCATGATTAGGATCAATTTGAAGTTGGTTTTTGTTTATGTTTGTGCTGTACGCTGTGAAAGTAGTTTGTCGGTGGCTAGAGACTAATTTAGAATAATTCACTTGCAATGACATGAAATTGAGTCACTCAAATTAAATCAAATCAAATGACCATTTCGTGCAACAAAGCACACGCTAAGCCACATCATTGTGTCCACACAAGTAAATACCGTATTTAATCACGTTTGAGTAGCCACTAATACACATTCCATTAGATCGACGTATATGTGTGGGATTTTGACAGTTTGTAAATTATGTTGTTGTTTTTTATATATATATTCGTCAGTCACACTATTGGCTTTATTTGATTTACGACATCAATTCACATTCAAATTGATTATTGTTTAATAGAATTATTGAATGGCACATCAATTCACAGCAATTAGCTTTTGGCGTTGCTACTGCTACAGATGATCGATTGATCGGAATCGATTTGCTTTTTTACTTTTTCTTTCACTTGTCGTGAACTGTACACAACACAGCACAACAATTTGAATAACAATGAGTTTGTTTGTTTTTTTTTGTTGACAAAAAGCAGAAGTCATGTGTGTTTGTTTTTTGCACGAAGAAATATTCAACTGTCAGTAGAACACTTGTAATGTGTACACATTTGTTGGAGATTTACATCGATTGAATACCATTTACGTTTTCTTTCATCGATCAGATAAAATCAATTGCGAGTGTTTGAGTGTGTTGTAGATAAATAAGTTCGAAAAGACGGGGACGATCGTGTGTATGGCTGTATGGTGTGTGACTTCATTTAATCTGGCAATTGGTTATTTTTAGACAACGTCTTTATGCCAATTGTTTTTTGTACGGCCCACAATTCAGATAAATTTCTTTGTAAATCGCATTCAACAACGAATTTATCACTTGAAAACCATTTTGTACTTGTTTACTCTTTTTTTATATTGTCATTGTTTCTAATGTCGGTGTATGGCGCGTGTGTGTCTTGGTCAAATGGATTGCAATTATCCGATTGAACTTCTACTAATCTCGACTATCACTTTTTAAACCAATAAAAAGCAAATCGCTTTATCAGCATTCCAAACACGCAACCAACTCGCTATTTTATTGATCATAATACACACGCAATAGTTTGATGATAACTTGATCAAACACAAATTTTAAAACGACGATTCAATATCCAAACGATTTTTGTTTTTAGTTAAATGCTTCGCTATGAAAATGAAGAATTTTTTCTGTAGATCGTTCCGAATTCCAACGCAAAAAAAAAAACTAACCACAAAATAACAACAACATCTGTGTGTAGTCGACGAGCCGACAAAATTCATGCGTCCGCACGATTTGAACTGCCTCATGCAACTGATAATATGTAAGAGAAGCGTTAGTATAGCCCCTCATGTATGTATGCTCTGTACGACAAAGAAAACCAGTCTCACTCTCTGCATAGAAATAGCACATAATAGTTGCGTATTTATACACATATTCTATACATACATTCGATCGGTATGGAGAGGCAGAGAGAGAGAGAGAGAGAGAGAGAGAGAGAGAGAGTGAGTGCTATGCGGACGCTCCAAGCGTAAAATGATCATAAATACACTCGGCTGCACAAACTCAATAGACATTTAAAGAAATTGTCAGTATGTAAACATACATCGACATCGCGAGCCACCACCTCTGTATCTCTGTCTCTTCGTGTGGCTAATGCGAATTATTCAATTGAAAATGATTAAAATACGACTTTGCTGTTTATCAGCGATAATAACAAAAATAAGGACATATCACTCTCGTTTATGATTTTCTTTATTGTGATTTTTTTTTGTTCGAAAGAGAAGAGTTTAAATGCATGAAAGCTATTATCAAATAAATGATTGTTTATGACATGAATTATTCACTATATTCCTTGCGAATGGCTTTGGCAATTGTGCTCAGTTGCATATTTGTTGTGCCCTCGTAAATTGAACCGATCTTGCAATCACGATAAAATTTCTCCTGTGGGAAATCTTTGGTGAAACCAACACCGCCCATCCAATCGATGCATTTGATTGTTGTCGTTTGGGCTACTTCGGATGCATAGTATTTGGCCATTGCAGCCTCCTTCATGAACGGTACACCGGCTTCGACCAAACGAGCTGCATTATAGGTGAGCAAACGAGCGGCTTCGATTTGTGTTGCGATTGTGGCCACTTGATGTTGCATCGATTGAAAATCAAAAATTTCTTTGCCAAACTGTTTACGCTCGAGAAGGTACGGAATGGTAGCATCAAAACAACCTTGAGCAATGCCAAGCATCTGTGCACCAATGCCCACACGCCCCTCATTTAAATAGGCAGCCGCATATTTATAACCATGACCAATTTGACCAAGAATGTTATCTTTGTGAACACGGACATTATCGAAATGAAGCATACACGTGCCCGATGCACGAATACCCAATTTATTCTCCTTTTTACCGACAGTAAAACCGGGTGTGTCGCGCTCAACGATAAATGTCGAGATTCCTTTGTAACCCTGCATCGAGAAAAAAAGAAGGCAATTTTGAATGAAACGTTCCGAATGAAACGAATTGATTTCAATTGGTATACCTTTGATGGATCGACATTGGCCATAACTAAAAACACTTGCGAAACATCTGAAATAAAACAAAATGTTTAGAAACGATTCCAACTTTTTTGAACGAATCGAAAAAAAAATATATTACCGGAATTGGAAATCCACATTTTGGTACCGTTGATCACATAATAATCTCCATCTTGTTTGGCTGTTGTCTTCAAACCAAATGCATCCGAACCCGACGTAGGTTCTGCAAGTTGATTAAAACCGAAAAATAACTTTGGCTCATTAAAACAACACCAAATGGTACTCACCAGTCAATGCAAAACTGCCCGAAGCTTGTTGCGCCAAAATCGGTAGATATTTTGCTTTTTGTGCTTTGTTACCAACTTTCAGCATTAAATTATTTACAAGTGTATTATGAATATCCACATAGGCTCCAACGGATGCATCTACCTTTGATAACTCTTCAACGACCAACATCGATGTCATAAAGTTACATCCACTGCCACCAAATTCAACTGGTGTTTCAATGCCCATCAGTCCGTTATCAAACAAAGTCTTTATCACAGATGGGTCCAATTGATTATCTTCATCCATTTTCGAGACCAACGGCCAAATTTGCTCTTTGGCCAATTTCGCCACTGAAATTCAGAAAAAAAGCATACATTTTTAATATCTTTCCTCAAACTGTGTCCTGTTGTTTACATATATCTAAACTAAATATTGATTCATTTTTGTTTATCATTTCTTCGTACAAATGATACAGCAAAAATCCATTTGTAAACATGTTTTCATTATCATCGAACTCGCTGTGTTTTAAAAATAGTAACGTTCAACGTTTAACGTTTTTTCATTTGTTGTTGTTTTTCCCTCTAATGCAATGTGTTTTGTGCACGAATGCGTAATAGATATGGGTGTTTTGAGTAAATATTTGAACATTTTTTTTGTGTGATTGTTTGTTGACGGTAAACACAAAAAGACGCTTATTGCATTGTATTTAACTGAACGATCAAACCATCCTTGATAAACTTAATGATTTCAAGCAAACGTATTTATACTCGGCAAACAATAGAATCGGATTGAATGAATAAAGTGGATGTTAATAAAAAAAATTAGTGTCTGGCATTCGGTATGCGAAAAACGTGTGGGGAGAATGAGAATTTTTATAATTGTGTCAAATGGAGGATCGCCACAATATATACACACACTAAACTCAGCCATTCACACACATCATACAAACAAATCATTTAAACAGTTTCAGATTCAAAATACACGTGGCCATTTTTAGCATATCTCACATATGAAAATACGTTAAAATTGCTTTGCAAAGAGATGAGCCTCCGTTTTCGACCAAACGACGCCCGGGATACACTTTACGGTGAAAAGTAATAAAAAAACCAAGTTGACGAGGTATCAACATCACGTTCATCTTATGCATTATGCAAATGATCCAGATAACCGGTTTTTAGCCATATTTCGGTGCAAATCGTCTGATCTTAATTACCATTATAAAGCGTTAAAGATGGAAATTAACACAATAACACATATATTTGCTTTGTAGAAATAATCATGAACTTTTTTAATCTGTATAAGCGATGAGCGAGCAAAAAAAATGCGTTTGTTTTTCAGTTCATTATCAGTTTTCACTTGTTTACCAATTGCGATTATGACATAGATAGACAATATGGAACATTTGTGAATTTCGTTGTTTTTGCTGTTATAGAATACTTTTCAAGCCCATAGTAACGACATTTTTTGAGCCAGTTGAAATCAATTTCTGAACATCTGAATTTGGCTGCTATTTGTATGAGATTGAAAGAGACGAGCTAGAAGAAAACAAACGTTTCTAATCACTTTCGAGCCCGTCTCTTTCACTCTCACTTAACGCAATATACAAATAATAGACGATAGCAGTCAGATTAGATATTTCAGCTGGCTGAAAGTATCTCAGAATAACGTCTGCAACACATATGAATCAGTCGTATATAGTATTTATAGTCCTTGAGTATAATCATTAATCATATTTTTCTCAATTTGCAATATTTTGCATCGTCAGTGGCATTCAATTTAAATGAAAAATGAATGAAAATGTTGTTTACGAACCCGTTTCTTTCATCATTTTTTCGTCATCGGTGAGAAACGTTAGTGGAGAAGCCTTTTCCGTGATGCCTGTGCTGTACATCATTTGAGACCGCTTCAAAGCATTACACATATGCTATTAAAAATAATTTCCATAAATAATCTTTGCTCTTTCAAAATCTCTCTCAATAAATACCTTTGATAAATTGGCTACATTTCGAACGGCAAACATTTTGAACACAACTCTTTTAAATGATAACTTAAATGAAGTAAAAAAACTAACAACAAAGTAAAACTCAGACAACTTATGAATTAATTTTTTGTTTTTGAAAATGATCCAGATCAACTGAACTCGATGAATTTTCTTGAGTTTCTGCGTTATGTGTACGTCAGTCGGGTAAAATTTGCCTCTAAATATTGTCGTACGCTGTGAAAATACATACGCAATGATCAATACGACAGATGATACACACATATACAGGATCTCTCATTTCGTTTTGACATACGAGATCTCGTTTGAATGTTTTTTGTGTGTCTTGTTTTCATGCGTGTTATCAACAACATCTAAATGCGGTCCGCATTGATTTATTACTTGTCAACATCACTGAGTGCTCTATCTCTCTCTATGTGTGCGTGTTTATTGAACACAAACACATACCGATAGACTGTGCTTAAAGGCACAAGTGCGAGTGTGCGATTAGATTTACTATCTGTTTACATTTAATCACACTATTACTAAAGAAAGGCAATCTTGTAAGCATTCGTATAAAATAAAGAGACAATATTTTCGGTTGGCAATCATTTTAATTTGTTCGTTTATTCATATTGGTGTATCCCACACCAATACATGTTAACAAAACTTTTTTTGCTCCAGGCAACATATCGTCTTCATCAACACCACCGAAATCTTCTGGTTTTGGATTCTCCAGTTTAAATGTGATGGCAAAAAATTCATGTAAATGTTGTAGAAAATGAATTGTATAGTCTGATAGTGGTCCGGTCACGAATTTGGAAATATTTTTTTGTCCTAAAGCCATGTACAGCACGGTCAACCATTGAAACGTTGAATCGACACAACCACCACGATAAATTTCTTCCAATAATTTACAGGCTGCCATTAGTCCAAGGTCTTCGGGTATCGTCACCGTTTCACCCTGTTTGGAATAAAAAGATTAAGTTCATTTATTGAAAAAAATTGCAAAATTCCCCAAAAATTTTCTTTTTTTTTTCTTGACTGAACTCACCATTGAAACATCATTCGATACATTTTCAGCACTGTAGAAAACGCCTTCTGTTGTCTCTGCGACTAGATTAATTCCAAACCCTGGACTATTACCGGCTGCTTTGCCTTTACTTTGGTCGGCATAAATGTAAATGTCGGGTATATACTCCAATAGTTTTCCTTTTGCCTTTTCAATGGCTCGATTGCCTAATGCTGGTGACACTTTTGATGTGTACGCAATACCACGAATTCTTTTAATCATTCCTGGCTTTGCAAGTTGTAATGATCGCAATGTTTTTCGTACGGGACATTTGAATTGAATTTCACCGCCACCCAATGGTCGCATGCCACGTTGTTTTATTTTAAGCTCAAGGCCTTCGTCAACAACTAGGAATTTCAATAGATTTGGCAACGCTGAACTTTTAATGTGATCCACAGACGGACAGTCTTTGCTATTTGTGATTCCGCGAAGTGTGGCATTGATTGGAATTTTGCAGAATGGACCGAGAGCAAGAAGAACATCCAAATAGTAACCTGAAATAAAAAAGAAAATTAAGTCAATCAAAAGTGATTAATTGAAATGGGCGAAGTTGTTGATGCTTACCAATTCCCCGTTCCAAGTTGCACTCATGATGAATGACACCACCGTTCAAAATTCCAGGCTTAAATAGAATCGAAGTGCCGCTTTTGTTTATATCAATTTCAGAACCATTCGAAATTTTATCGAACAATCGAATCAAACTGACTTCATATCCACGCAAACCGGGTGCATCGTCTTGGCTACGAATATTTACAATGTTCACCGATTTTCCACTCAGAATTGACAAAATTAATCTTTGCTTCAGAAAATTACTGCCATGAAATATCAATAAATTTCCCTCATGCGATACCGTTTTCATTTTCGCCCAATTTTTCTAGATCTATCTCACTTATGAAAGTACACGCGATTAATAATAGTGGCTAAATTTTGAGGTTACGTTCAACACATGCTATTATTTAGGTGTAAATGTCATAACAACATTGGTTTTGTCAATTGTTTCGAAGCAACTTCATGGCATTACGTATAGTGATTCGTTCACATTATTCGGCGTACTGTGTGACTGTAAACAAAACAATTCCCAACTGATGTGTGTATTGAGTGAAAATTGAGAGCATTCAGAAGAACTAAATATACTGCGTCGTACTGCACTGCTTGCAAATATATATATGCACAATGCCAATTTCATGAAAACCAATTGCGATTGCATCATGAAAGCAAAATACTCTAGAAATTTCTTAACTATACAGTGAATACATTGAGTGAGTGAAAGAATTCGCGACATCGAATCATCATTGAGTTTTATTATTACGACAACTTTATACTGAGACAGAAGTGCTATTGGAAAATAACAATTTTTTGAAAATCAAACTCTGAAATTTTTGTAAAAATGAACGTGAAAATCTTATTGTTGGTGTGCGCATTGATTACTGTGGCCACAGGCGGTCCAATTGGTGCTGGCATTTGTTATGCAGGTAAATTGGAATTAATTTAATTGTGAGTTTTTTGTGGTTTAATTGTGTCTGACTCTTTTTTTTCGTGTTTGTGGCTCATATAGGATGTGCAGCAGTTGTTGTTGCATGCTTCTCGGCCGCTGGTGCCGTATTCGGAGCAACTGGAGGTGATTTTTTTCAATTTCTTTTTCAACTTTTTTTTTCAAATATTCAACGAGTATTAACCAACCTATTCGATTTATATAGGTGCTGCAATCGCAGCAAGTCCAGCGTTGGTAGGTTGTAACTCGGCCTTTGGCGTATGCGAAGCAGCCTGTGTTGCAGCACTCGTTGCACCAACTCCATAAGAAATTACAAACTCAACATTTGAAGAGATCACAGAAAGTACTACATTTTTCATAATTCATATAATCATAATATACATGCAACTGCAGTTTAAAATCATTACAAAGAAAAATATCACGTACCCTCTTCATAACATAACACGACCTTTTTATAGTGTTTCTGAACACATTCTTAACTGAGCAATGAATTTCATTTCATTTTTTAAAGAATTTTTTACTTTTCAAAATTGAAAAGAAAAATCCATTAAATATTTTTCGTCCGAGATTATAGACTAAAAGACTAAATACATTTTTTATGTGATCGAAAAATTGTATTGATTTTTTGACCATTTTCTTAGCCTGAAATTGATTTAAAAGGTAATAATAACAATAAGATTACATCGTGCAATCATATCAACTGTTTATGATTGCGAGATGAAATTCTGAGCTGAAATTTTACATAGAGAAAGAAAGACATATTAAATTCTGTTGGCCGCAAATACATAGAATGGTGTAATGCTGTACGGCTATGAGATCAATACAGATTAATTGCTTGCAATTGTTGCGGTTTTGGCAATCCAAAATGTACAATGCAGTCGTAAGTATAAGAGGTGAAGAAACTTTAACTTTCGCTGACATTGTCAACAAGCTCTTCAAGCAATCTGATAAGTTTGCATGTAAGGTTTAAGTGTTTTTGTTCCTTATTTTTCTCGTTTTCAACAAATCACTTGAAGAAATCATTAAAATGATTGAGTGTTCGTGGAATCAGTTTGAAATTTCAAAACAAAAAATTCAGAAGAAATATTTTTTTTAATTTGATATTTGAATGCTCAATTCAATTATAAAAATGACTTTGGTAAATTCTTGTTGGAATTGTTTATAAAATGACATCGATATCATTAAAGAATATTAATTGTTTATTGGAATACAGAAAATAATCAAGACAGAAAAAAACATATTACACTGCATTTAAATTCTCAGATTTATTATAATACTTTACAATAATTTATTTTGCAATCGACGATCACCGAAAATGGATCCATTGTTCAAAAGCCATAAAACAAGCTAGCAAGAGCAAATTGACTTGGGATTCGATTTTTTTTTTGTAAAATTAACGAGAGGAACTAATTTATGATGGCGAAAAGAGCACAATTTAGAATAATTAATAATCATTCAAAATATCAAAATTGCGTACACTCTACATTCTTGCAGTGACAAGTATTTTTTATATATATTTTTCTCGACTTTTTGTAATTTTACTCAAAATCCAAGTGAATCAAATACGATACAATATTCTTCAGGTCGGCTCACATATAAACACATATATATCTCGTGCATGTAAATCATTCGATCAAGTTATACTTTTTTCGCTCCATTTTTTAGACGAAATGAAAATATACATATCTATAGAGGATGAAAAATAACAGCAAATATATTTTACCGTTATATGTTTGGCATTTTTTTTGAACATTTTAATAATGATAATAAAAAACTAAACAGAAAAATGAAAACGCTTTTACGTACACCTAATCATTTATAAGGCAATATTTGGGTGTTTTTTAAAATTAAATGTTTGTGCCTTTTATACGAGACAGATACTTTCCGATTCTCTCTCTCTCTAACTCTTTTTTATCGTTCGAATAATTTTGTTGTATCAATTTAGTATGTGATCATAATCTGATCGAGTGGTTTTCGTTGAAGGTCTGGCACAAGGCAATCATCAGCAGAATAACCGACTGGTAAGAGAACAAGCAGCTTTTCATTTTGAGGACGATTCAGTAAGTTTTTAATGGCTGGACCGCAATTCAGTGGTGTAGTCACCTAGAGAATTTAACATGGAATATGATATGAATATTTTCTTCGTGGAGATGAGCAATTTTCCTCACCAATGAATTCAATCCGGCGGCATTTAGTGCACATAACAATATGCCAGTTGCAATCGATACGGAGATTTCATTGTAATAATGTCGTTGTTTCGTTGCATCTGAACGAATTCCTAATAGATACAAATAGATTGTATGCTTAATGAAAAAGATATGAACGTGATGTGTGTTTACCATAAACTTGTTTGAATACGCATATTATGAATGGTGCATCAGTTAGATATTCCTTTATAAAGTCGGTTTTGAGTGGCCGTAAATCAGCTGTCCATTGTCTTGACATACGTTGTTTGTAGTTCAAGTATTCTTCGGTTTCGATAATTTCACGAATTTTGCGCTTAATTTGTGCATCTTGAATCACACAAAACGTCCATGGTTCGGTATGAGCCCCGCTGGGCGAAGTACCTTTAATAAATTAATAGAAATGTTTTAATTCATGTTTGGTTGATTTTCGTTCTTAAATTTCAACGTATTTTTTTATTAGCGTCTTGAGTTTAAGCTTTATTTTGAACACAATCTATTTATTGACTTGATCGAATCCTAAAAATAAATCACCTGCTGTCAAGATGCACTTTTTAATGACTCCAATGTCGACTGGTTTATTTTTATTAAATTTACGAATACTTCTACGATCATTGGTTAATTTGTAAAATAATTCACCACTTCTGTCCAAGCACTCGGTTAATCCGCCATAGGGAATATGCTCACGTTCTGGTAAGTGAGGTTTATAGTCATCGACATAGTTTGTATTATAGTCATTGTCGTCGTCGTCGGCGCCATCGTTAGTTGAATCAATCGAAATGCTCTGTCCAATATCAATGACCTTCTTTTCAATTTGGCTCTTTTCGTTTCCACTACATGCAAATTGTCGCGACCAAACTTGTTTTATGATTATGAAAATTAAAAGTGCTAGGCTGTACTTTAGAAATATTGATTCTGCACACAAAATCTGTAGTTCGGTGAAAGTGAACATTATATACATTTATTACAAATACCTAAGGGGAGAATCACAAAAGAAAAGAATACAATTAATTTAAAATATTCAAAAAATAATTGTAAAATAATCGAATAATAATATTACAAATACCAGTTTGTTTCGGTGCTTATTTCTTTGTTTTTTCGATTTGCAATTTCTTATCTAAACGAGTAGCCAACTGAAATGAGCGTAATACAAAAATAGTGTCGCTTTGGATGTATGCGCCGCCTGGGAGTCAAAATATTTGCAAAATATATACATAATCAAATCAATTTAAACAAATAAAAAATCATCCATTGATGGCATTTTATCAATATTTATTTCAAGTATCTCTTTTTAAAAAGTTGATAAGAATTTAATGGATAATGAATAAAAGACGTGCAACTAACGTCTTTTTTCAAATCCATGTACCGATACTGTGAACGGTTGAAGAAATGTGAGGTTCGAAGCAAATGTCAAAAACAGCTGATTGCATTAACCTTTTTTTTATTCGTGTTTTGTGAGAAGCACTCACTTCCATTGAACGTAACTTTCAAGATTTTCAAATGAATACAGTTAAAGTTGACATCGAATATTGGTAAAAACATTTCATTTATTTAATTTATCATCTTATTGAATTAAATGTTGTATTTCATAGCGAGATTTGTAATTCAAAGCCACAATGTGAGGAATTGGGCAAAATCATTCGAGAAATGTGCCCAAAAGCAGATGTTGTGTGTCACACAGGCCGACGAGGTTTGAATACATTCATACAAATATATATGCTTTCTGTGAAGAAAAAAATTACCAACATTCATCTCAATTCAGGTTCGTTTGAGGTAAAAATTAATAGTGAATTGGTGCATTCAAAACTGGCTGGTTTGGCATTTCCAGATTATGGCGATGTTGTGAAAAATGTGAAATTAGCGGCCGAAGGTAAATCATTACTTATTGATTAATATCCATTTTTTTAATTTTTTTCTTGTGATCATCCCTAGGTAAACCAGTAACAAAAGTGAAAGAACAACCAATTACCGATTGTGTTATTCAATAAATTAAAAATAACAAACGAATTATATTGAGACTGATTAGAAAAAAAACATTTATGCATTAAAAAAATATGCCACACCTGAAATTTTGTTTATTTGTTTATTTCTATATAATCATCACATGAAATAACTCTCTCATCGTCATCACTCAATTGTTCGCCACACAAATAAATTCCGAAACGCATTTTGCCGTTGAATTCTCGTGCGATAGTTTGCAGTGGTTCCGTTGTTTTTTCTCCGGTACTTTGATCGATGCAAATCATTTGACAGCGCATACATGGACCAGTCGTCGTTAATTTTATACTGCCAATTCTTATGGATTTCCATTCGAACTCTTCCAATGGCAATGGTGATTCGATTATCAGATTCGCCCTGAAACGGTCAACTGTATTTTGAAGCAATTTTTCAGGCACATTGTCTAATTCAATCCAATCGTCGACTTTTTTCGTCAACCAGTCAACCGAAGCAACGTTTATCAATAGGAATTGTGCTTGATTTGACAGCGATATGGCTTGTTCAGTTGATACACTATTTTTAGCCATGCGTTTATCGTTCAGGTTTTGTTGAATCAATCTCAGCCCAGAAATACATAGAACATCGTCTAACCATTTGGCTACTTCTTCGCCGCAATCGATACCATCTATTCGATCAGCACACACTTTACTTTGGCAAAATGATGATATAACTCGATTGTCATTCACATCTCGGCGCAATGGAATTTCAACTGTTTTGGCATATGGAAAACTTAATGAAAGCGTATTTTTAGATTCATTAATTGTCGGTTGAATCAAGCACAATTTTGTATCTGATTTTTGTGTCAGTGCGATACCGGTTGAGCGCACAATCATCCATTCTCGATCATATTTTAAGCCACGTCGATTTATCATCCACGTACTATCAACACGAATCGGCGCACATGATTTTATTGGATAAACACAGATCTCATGCAATTTTATCGCATTCGTTAAACTCTTTCGTTTCTGTATTTTCGGCTTGATATTATTATTGTTTGTTAACTTGAATTGATTTTTACTCGTTTCATTGGACATGATTTGTTTGAGTTGTAAATCGAAATTTTGAAAAGAAATTGATTTTGAAACGGATTCCAAATTTTTTCCACGCTCTTTGTTGCAGAAACAATCTTTAATGAGGCTGACAATGGCATCAATATTTTTGACCGTTGTCATATATCCCGTCGAAATTCGAACTGAACCAGTCGGGATACCATCGATCAAGTCATTGTTATCACCACAAATATGACCAGCCTAAGAGACAAGAAATCAGAAATAAAAGAAAGTGAAAATTTTGTGATCGGAATGAATAAAACTAAACTCACTGCAGTGAGTTCAATGTAAAATTATTAATCACCTCAAAATGAGCTTTCAAACTTTCGTCAGACAATCTAAGTTTACGTTGACATGCACCTGGATTACAAAAACAGCCCGTTCTCAAGTATATGTTGTGCAACTGTGCCATGTACGCCACCTACGACAAATCAAAATTATACATTTTATTGATTGACTTCAATTTTCTATTCCCGTTGATTTACTGTCAAGAATTAAATATCAAAAATGTTATAAAATTGAAAATCGTTTGTAATAAATCCAAATATTACCTGTGAGAATCCAACAAATCGCCCATCCTCATGTAAAACATTAAAATTAACGATACCACCTTGATTGTCGATAGACTTAAAATCGGTATCGTGGTAAAAATGAATGACATTCCGCCCATTGGAATATCTTAATTCGTTTAGACATTCGTAAAGATATTTAGCCAAATTAAAGCTGTGCTGTGAGATTCGTTTCATTGATTGTCCGGGTATTAATTTTTCAATTGTTTCGAATCCAAACAGAAGCGAAACAATCGATAAATATGGTAGAGTTCCATCTTCAAACCTAATGAAACAAATCACGCAAAGAATTTAAAAACTCTGTATTTTCTATCCAATTAATTCCAAGATGAATGTCGAAATTCAACGAAAAATCAGTTACATACTTCAATGAATATCGATTTGCTAGGGATTTTCGCCAAAAAAGTGAAGAGCAAAAAAAATAAACAAAATTTGTTGTTCAAATGAGAGAATTTTTAGTTTTTGAAAAATAAATCCCCCCCCTGTAAAATGTAGCTCGCAAATTACTACATCTACATACATTACGGTCAACATACATATTAAACAACTTATTCAACAGCATTTTTGTTGCTCGTTAAATTTCTTCTCGAATGGACCTTGACGAATTTGGTGTGTCTTTGTTGGTGTATTTAGTGTGTTTACATTTTTCAATGGAAGAAAACGGCATACAGCCGGTGAGGAGTGTGCACAAGCGCGGTCGCAAAAATCGAGTGGGTTTTAAATAATGACGATATCGAAAACACACATTCACATCACAGCAGTTCAAATTGTGTTGGCCGAGTGAATGAGCTGAAAAATGACACACTCACTATAAGATCACAGTCACGTAAATAGACGCAAAAACATTGCGTGTCGATCCGATTTTGTCGTTCAAATAAACAACAAAACAAATGTGTATATTAAAAAAATTGTGAATTGAGATCGAAAGCAATTTTTGACAAGTGAATTTAATTGTTTCGATAAAAATTTACGGAACTTAATTGAATTTATATACATTATTTTAAATTTCATAGTTGTATTTTGCATTTAAAGTGCTCGAAGATGAGTTTGGAAACGCAAGATATTGTCATTATTGTTGCAGCTGTAGTTATATCGCTGTTGCTGGTGCTTTGTTTAATCAACATCTGTTACTTTCTTTGGATTCGACGTGACAGTCGCTTTTCGGGTGAATATGCAATTTTAATAATTTTATTAAAATGAACATGAATCATCAATTACAAGGTAATACGAATTCATCTCTATAATTGATTTTATAGATTTTCGCAACGATGGCAAAGACGGTGGACATCATCATTATGAGTAAGCTACTATTTTTACCTAGGGGAAAATGACTCGTTGTAAGTTCATAAGTATCTGTAAGTTTCACAAGTTCGCGCGTTTCTACATACATTTTTGTAAGTTCGTCTAAGTTTTACGTAAGTTCCTATAGATTACTAGTAACTTTTTCAACGTCAGTAATTAATTTCAATGGTAATAAATGTTAGTCATGTCGAATCAGATAGAAAATAATTTGTATAAATAAGTCGAGATAGTTTTCGGTGAAAAAATACCAAGAAATATAAATTCGTCTAATTAGACGTCATTTTTGGAAGAGTCGGTTTTGATAGTGAATAATCAGTAATGTATCTCAAAGATCCACAAAGAATTATTGCTTATGAGTCTATGAGCGATGCTTCAATATCAAAATCAGGTCTTTTAAGGATGATATCCAATTTACTAGGTAATTTTTATTTTAAAATGCATTCTACTCTTTTGTACAAATTATTTGCCTGAGATGTAATTAAAAAAAATTGACCAGCGTTGTGTCATTTGACTACTATATGTGCGACTGTTTCGGCATTTTAACGCATATCGAACTTACAGCAGTGTGTTGATGTATATGGACAAAGCGTAAGTTCGTATAAATTCTCATAAGAAGCGTGCGATTTCATAAGTTCGTGTAAGTTTTTGTAAGTTTTTCGTACAATTCTATAGCTTTCATCGAACTTATAAGTAGTCATTTTCCCATAGATTTTTAATATTTCAAAATGTAAATGCAAAATTTTACTTTTTTACGTGTTTTTTTTTAATTTTCAGACAGAGATCGGGTGCATATCAATATAACTTGACACCAGACAATCGTAAGTAATCGTATTTACATATTTTTTGTTTAAATTTTTTTAACATAGTATTTTTTACTCTTGTAAAACTTTGAATTTTTTAGAGTTTCACAATTCGAATAAAAAATAAACTAATAAAAATGAAACCCCATTGTATTTGTTACAGAGTTTGAGTCAACAGTGGAATATTCGAGTGAAGGACCCGCCACAAGATACCATCGAGTTCAATCGAGTTAAAACTTGGACTTTTATTTTATATTTTAAAGATCTATGTGCCATGGATTAATTGGAATTTTAATAAATAATGATTTTTTTTAACGATTAATGACATTTTCACCCACAAAAAACTCTGTTTCAATTTTATATCGAAAAGAAATAAGAATAAATTTCATACCTCTCATGAATCATATCCCGCTTACGATGCCATCCCGATCCGTTACTCAAGCTAATTTTAACTGTTCCACCACCGTAATATTGTTTATTCAGCATTTGTTCACCTCTTTTGCTGACAATCAATGCCTAGGGATAATCAGAAGAAAAAATGGAATTAATGGAAATTGATCAACATGTAATGGAATGTTATGGAAAATGAAATTGAAATAATCTAATCACAGTGTAATTTACACACGGTGTGTACTTTTTACTTTCAGTATGGCGAACATATTAAATTTCACAACTTAATGGCTAAATGCGCTTATGCAAACAGATTGCTTAAAATTAAGATTTGGTAGTGGTTATTTGGTAAATTGGATCTGTGAAATGAAAAAACTTAATTTAACCTGTATGTGTGTGATCAAACCTTTACTACTTTCTTAGTACATTCTATAAATATCTAGTTGATATTGTGATTATTTCAATTGCATATAACTCTAGGTAATGGAATAGAATGGAAAAATTATCTGAGGAATGGACCAGGAATTGTGGAGTAATGGAATAGTAATTTTTAAGTAAGAATGCCTTGGTACTTACGCCCAAACCTGGAATATAATTAATTAAAAAAATTCATAAGATTTCCTCATATAAATTTAAAAAAGAGAGTCAATAATACAACATTTAAAACAAAATACAAATCATAATAAAATAACACGATCATAAAAACACACATAGTCAGTAAATGTTTTCTTGCTTCTTACCGGTTGGATACCCGAAAATTTTATAAAAAGAAATGCAAACAAAATCCGGTTGCCATTTGTTCAAATCTAAATAGTTGGTTGAAACAAAAGCAGCTGCATCCAAGCAAACATATCGATTTGATTCTTCGATTGATGTGCTTCCACTGTTTGTTTGGAAGCGATGAATTGCATCCAATGGATATTTAAAGCCATTGAAATTACACTGTGCCGGAAAAACAAACAAAGAATTGCCGTTGTGTTGTGATGAATTGTGGAATTTTCCACACAAAAAATCATCTCGTTCAATATAGCAGATATTTTTTGTTTTTACAATTTCACGCATTCCCAGTACCGATGTATGATTATCACGTAAATATAAAAACGAACTAGTAGATGCATTATCAAACCAAAATGTTTCGGCTACTAATTTCAATGAAGCTGTCGCTCCACTTGTGAAAATGATCGAATATTCATCGGAAGTTGTATTAAATGATTTTAAAATTTTATATCGCACTTGATCGATCAGATCTCCAGTGAATTTACTGGTATGGGGATTGCAGTGAATGTTTGAGATCAAGTTTGAATAAATTTGATGCATTTGCTGGTCAGCATATTGAGCAGCTCCTGCATGATCGAGATAGTGAATGTCTAAAATGTTGGCAAAGAAAAAAATGTTAAAATAAAGGATTGCAATTTACAATAATAATAAGACGCTTCAATATTCAGAAAAAAAAGTTGATATGTATTCTATTACTTGATTATATAAAAAAAAATAAACACTAACTCAAAAAATTACCTTTCAATCGTTGAAAATTGTGTTCAATGCAATTTTGTTCGTCGGTCGAATATTCACTTCGATAATTTTTTTGTCGGACATTCATGTTACTTCACTCTATACATGGAATCTGTTTCTTTAAAATAAACGAAAATTTCTGTGTTTTTGGAGAATGTTTGATAGGCTCGGTATATTTGCGATTACTAGTGTTGAGTTAGTTCTGAAAAAAGTCGAATACGATTTAAACATTCATGTGGGGCAAAGTAGGGTAATGTGCTTTATACTACTACTACTTGCGTGAAGTAACAAATGCGAAAAATAAACATCTATTGAATGACAGCAACAACAATTTACAGTTGACGTAAGTTGATGATCGAATACTCGATTGCTGCACATGTACAACCAAAAATATTTTCTACGTATATGCTTATCGCATTTCTTCACCCATAATAATAATTGATAAGCATGAGTGAGCACAGCATTGAATTTTTAATGCTGATTGGCGCATAATGTGGCAGAGATCGTATAAAATTCATTCATGTCGATATGTTTGTGTGTCAATTTATCAAAATATTTTTGCGCATGAATCACAATTGGTGAATCGAAACAATAGAATACCGTGACTTGTGTTATTTACACAA
Source organism: Contarinia nasturtii (assembly GCF_009176525.2). Classification (NCBI taxonomy): domain Eukaryota; kingdom Metazoa; phylum Arthropoda; class Insecta; order Diptera; family Cecidomyiidae; genus Contarinia; species Contarinia nasturtii. The sequence goes on along the minus strand of NW_022198383.1, from coordinate 3,970,320 downwards.
AATACACATCAATTTAAATTAAATGAGCGATACCCACATATCTTTCTTTCGTAAAATTAAACATTTCACATTGAAATGAAATTGGAAAGAAAATTGCATTTGTTCGTATTGTTGAAATATAGAATTCTACATCAAGATAACCGATATCGTCATGACGTATTTGCGTTTTTGAATGCATTTTCCGTTGGATTTGTTTTGCTACTTGTTTTGGTGTCGTTTATCGGCTCCTTTTGATGGCGATGACTTGCATTCGCTGATGTTGGCAGGTGCATTCGATTGACTTATATTTTGGCTCTAAAGAAAACATTGATCGAATATTATATTTTTTTGTCGTTCAGATGGAACGCGCGTTCAGATGAATCGCGCGATATGATGGAGCCTTTTTAAACGGCCTTTGCAATGGATTAAGTGTTATGACTTTTTCGGACGGTGCAAAGTCAGTTTAAAATCTAGTTTTATTCATTTTTCTTTGATTATTTCTCAGTGCTATTGGAAATATCGAGAGGAGAGTATGTTTTTATCAGACTTTCATTTTTTACTAATTATATTGCAATAAATATTTCTATAGAATAAAAATACTCGATAGCTTTGAATGTATGCGTGAGCCGAGATACGTGTGCTACACACTTCATTTCCCCTTCGGAACGCTGTGTGTCTGGTTTTTATTCAAACATTACTCAGCTATAAGCGCTGAATAACATACTCTCTTCTCGATATATTCAATAGAGTGATGGTTTGATATTTGCAGCGTCTGTACAGCATTGCTGCCTACATGCTGATTCGATGCGTTCACCGCATACCGCATGCGCAACACACTTAGTCACAACTTGGTATTGCATGTACGTTTTAAGTACTGATTCCATCAAATTATACGAGATAATCAATACCATTTTTTATTATTTCAAATGACTCATTAAATCACCCACCTTGCAAGACGATACAAATCAAAAGTGACGTAAAGAATAGAAAAATGGCAACGAGCAAAGAAGGTATTTATCTGAATTTATTCTTTCACAATTTCTGCATGTTCATTTTTTGTTCAGGAAAAACCTGTGAAAAACAGTGCGATGCCACCCGTATATCCGCCGAATCTAGTTTCTCGAAAGCGAACACAAGCAATGATCAATATTTGTTGAGTGTGGCTGATGCGTTGGAAAAAGAACAGAGCTGCGCTGGTTTTTCACAGACTGAGACAAGTGACAATGACCGATACATATACCGCGTTGTTGAAGAATGGGAAAAACAGCATCAATCAATTGGTTTTTCGCAAGCTGAAAACAGTAAAAATGATCGTTATTTGTATCACGTAGCAGAGAGTTGGGAGCGCCATCAAAATTGACATATAGACAATAGTTAACTTCATTACCAAAAAAAATATACGAAAAGGTTAAGGTGAAGGTAATCTGAAAATGTAAGGCACATTATAATGAAAACGAGCTACAAAACTATATTCAAATCGATCTGTGTGATGTAAATACTAGTGTAAATACGCAACAGTATAGACTAGACCATAGCTCATTATTTTATTTTATTTATAAAAATGTAGGCAAACACGGTGATATTTGAGGTCTTATTACAAGAAAATCGAATTGTGGTTATTTGGTAATGACGTCGCATAATTTAATTCCGTTCGATATTCTCTTTGCAACGGCCTTCACCGGTTTTGCTTTTTTTATGGATGCTCTTCCGTACAAAAAAGTTGTTATGTAATTTGAGCGGCAATTATTCAAAGCAATAGGTGATGGAGAGGAGAGCAATGCCATCCGATATGAAATGCCATTCAACATACAGCTACTAGCTATTAGCTAGAAGCGTAAAGATTCGCTTATTACTTTGGATTTATGCTTAATGAATAGAGAACGCAAATTATTTGCAAAAAAAAAAAAAAACAGATTACCTCCACTTAATTTTGCATTAAAAGTGGTGCTTGAAAAACTACCAAACATGTCAAAACTCGTTTATATCAAATTCTTCCAATTCGAGAATTTTCAAACGCTAAGTGCTCACTCACCTAATTTTGTAGTAGAAAAAGTTCAAGAAACGTTAAAGCAATAAACCTTCAAACACCTAAAAAATGAAACACAAAAAAATGTGTTTAGAACGAAAATGTAAACATGTTATAATTTTGCAATAAATAATGAACGATGTCAACTATATCAAGTACTAACATTTATTACTGCATCATAAAGTTATGTTTTCATTAACTATTTATGTGGTTAAAGCAATTGAATATAATAATCAAAAGAGGTAAATAAAACCATCGTAAAATTGCATCGGTACTTTTTTCTTCACTGATGTGTTATGGAAACATGTTTGCTACGATGACGTCATCAGGAATATGTAAATACCCAAAGGAGTCACAGTCAAATCAGGAATTATTGGGAAATGCAAAGTGCATCACCCAATGGCACGAAGTAAAATTCAAGATAATGAAGATGGAGAGAATAAAACTATGCACGACTTTGACCATTATCTGCGATTAACACGTAATTAAAAGTCAAATATGATTTTTTTAATAAAAATTCAAATATCGTGAACAACATTTTGAAGAAAAAAGCAGTAATTCTTGCAATAATCATTTATAACTACATTTCAGTAGCGACATGATCAATTATTCAGAAATTCAAAAAAAACACAATTAATGATTGTGGCTTCGTCCATTAAAAACTAATCATTCAATTAGCATGGAAATAAAAATGCGATTTTTTTCTAATCGCATAGCTGCTGTAGGAATTTATGAATGATAAAAAAACTGTGAATAAAAAGTGTTCCAATGTGTCAATTGCTCATTAGAGTAGAAAAAAGTGAAACCAATTTTAATGAAGTAATTTATATCTTAAACTAGATATATGAACAAGATTCGATTTATGTGAATGACTTTTTGTTTACAAGCAAACTAGTAAGGTTTTACATCGCGTTATTTGATGATTTTGTGTACAAATTATAATAATTAAAATGCAAAGTCATATTATTACACAAGGCAAATAACCAGATGCCACTAATGCTCGCAAGGTAAAACACACCGTGAAATATTCGCTAGACGGTGATAGAAGGTAACGCAAAACTCTTCAAGTTCCGAAAAAGAGGGAATGTTATGGCCTTACTATAATGTCATCTCGATGCCAACATAAATCAAAACAAATTCTATACTTACATCAAAAGCGTGTTGTTCCAAAGAAAAAAAAACCGCCTTTTAAGCTTTCTCTTGAAATATCGGTGAATAAACGTAAACATTCAAATTGCGTCTTTTTGCGAATGCTTAAACTTGTTTTGCTCTACCGTTTGCATAAGAAAACTTATTTTTAAAACACACGTGAGGGTTCCCCACCAATTTCATTATAATCAACAAATATCGAATCTCCAAATGTTGTTGCAGTCTGTGTTATTTTATCATTAGGTCTTGTGTCGGTTGGTCGCACTTTTTAATAGCGTCCAAGTCCATTCTCTATGGACGTTTTTGTACATTTTTACGTCTAACATTATATTTTATTATTGTGTATTTATTACAACATAAAATACCATAGTACAACATAGAAATTAGCGAAACCAAATTGCTAGAGTTAAAATATATGAAAACTATTTAATTTTAACGTAATTCAAGTTTTAAAAGTGACCCAAAGATGAATGTACGATTGTCGGTTTGGTTTGTGTGTTTTATTGTGATTTTTAGTATTATTAGTTCAATATCCGCTCGTACATCGAATGAATTACGAATCACGTTGCCAAATGGTAGTAAATTAGTTGGAAGACAATTACGATCGCATGAAGGAAGACCGATAAAAGCATTCTTGGGAATTCCCTATGCTAAGCCACCAGTTGGTCATCTTCGTTTCAAAGTAAATTATGTTCTCTTTTATAAATTTCGCAAAATTTCCGGTTTAGCCATTTATATCGTGATTATTGTGACGTTAATCGTTTTTTAATCACAACAAAATTTGGAACTTTTTCACAGAATTATCGTGCCATTAAAGATTTGATGTATTATAATGGTTTTTTTAAATTTTTGTTATTAGTGTTCTCAGAACTCATGACTACATTTGAATAAAAAAGACAAAGAAAGTCAAAATAAAAAATCAACGTGAAAACATTTAAATGATATAAAATGGACTTAAAGACATAAATATTCAAAATAAATTGAAGCAACTTTAAAAATTTGAATTCTCTTCAGAATTTATTTAAAAGAAATGTAATTAGGCACTTGTGTAATTTATTATTAATTTTCTTTTTTTTATTTTATTAATTCTTCAGAACATTTTATGTCACACTTTGGCAACAAAATATGTTGCAGAAAAAATGAAATAATAATGAAACATTAATTGATGAAAAAATGAAAGTTTTCATAATAGTGACGCTAAATTTTAAAAAAGTCTAAAAATTAAAACGATTTTCTACAAATAGGCGCCAGAACCAGCCGAGAAGTGGGAAGGTGAATTTTTTGCCGTCAAAGATGGTCCAATTTGTGTGCAAAGAGATCCATTCCGCCGCAATCATGAAATAGAAGGAAGCGAAAATTGCCTAGCGTTAAACGTTTATACACCACATTCGGTTAGCATATAGTTTGTTTGCAAATTTCATCAATTTTCTTCAAAACTAAGTGCCAATTCTTCAAAATTCCTTCCTTTCACAGTACGATCGAAATAAAACTAGTAATCTACCTGTGATGGTATTCTTTCACGGTGGTGGCTTTCAATGTGGTTCGGGAATCCGACCATTCTACGGACCCGATTATTTGCTGGATTATGATGTTATTTATATTGGAGCCAATTTCCGTCTCGGACCACTCGGATTTTTGAGCTCAGAACAAGAGGATTGCCCGGGCAATTTCGGTTTGAAAGATCAAGTTTTGGTGTTGAAGTGGATTCAAAACAATATCAAAGCATTTGGTGGTGATCCTGCAAGGTAAACATTATACTCCAAATATTCGATCAATTGAAAAATTTAAAAAATATAATTTTAGTGTAACAGTTTTCGGGGAGAGTGCTGGTGGGGCGAGTGCAACGTATTTGATGATGTCACCATTAGCAAAAGGTAAACAAAATACACATTAAAATCGTAAATGTATCATAGTGCGGGTCATAATTAAAATTTTACGTTCTTCGAATCTTTATATCATATACAAATTTCTTTGAGTGTTGTTTAATAGTGACAAATCACAAAATGTGTAGAATTTGTTTTTCGGCGTAGAAACTGTGTCAGAAATAGTGAAATATTTTTGTGGTTTGTCTTATTTTAATGAACATTAACCGCATATGTCACCGTGTTTATGTCATCATTGTTTGTGGTTTTTTTCCATATTGAGTTTAGTTTTTAATTATTCTAAAATTCTACGTTGTTTTAAAGGCTTATTCTCCAAAGCGATTGCACAATCCGGAACAAATTTAGCAGCTTGGTCACAACCAGCTCATAAAGGTGTTGCCAGGAGTCGCGCAATTAAATTGGCTGAGTCATTCAAATGCTATACACCACAAAGTTGGCCAAAGACATTAGACTGCCTCCGATCAGTTTCGGCTGAAAATGTTACAGCAGCATTCTATGATTTCTTCGTAGGTTTTATCAAGAGTCGCTTCTCCAAAAGAAGTTTTTGTATTAAAAAATGTTATTTAGGAGATATTTTGACATGTATTTTCCCGATTTTTTCTTTATTGGTAGATGTGGGACACTGACCCGATGATACCTTTTCCACCCGTGGTTGAACCAGATATACCTGGAGCATTTATTACAAAACATCCTCGTGATGATGGTCACAATGAAAATTCATTGAAAATTCCATTTATGACGGGTTTAACCTTTGACGAAGGCGCCATGAAATCAGCTCGTAAGACGAAAATATTTCAAATTTTCTTTTCAAATAATTTATTTAATTGAAATTCTTCTTCATTTGTTTTCAGCTCTGTTTAATTTACCTGGATTATTCGATGACTTCAGTACAAATCTCAGTTCAGTATTACCAATTGCATTAAATTATGATCACCACGAAACACTCGTTCAAGAATGGATAACGAGGAAAATCAATGAATATTATTTCGCAAATGATTTATCGAGAGAAAAGCAGAAAAATGTCACAAATGTAAATGCCCTCATTTGATAGTCGAATCTTTGTAGATTTTTATATGGTCTAATTTTTTTTAAATTGCAGTTGTTCACAGATGGCTGGTTTTTAGAAGCGATGGATCAATATTTGGAATTACGACTTTCACATGAAAATATTGCGCCAACATATGTGTATTTATTCACACACAAAGGATCAGCCAGTTTCACCGAAATATTTAAAGGTGGACAAGAGAATTATTGGGGTAAGTTGAATTCAGCAATAAATTCCAATAGATTTTAAATTGTGTTTATTAATTATTTAGGAGTTAGTCATGCTGAAGAGCTGCAATATCTATTCCCAATTGCTGATGGACTGTTCATCAGTGCACTTCCGACGAAAGAGGATGAGGAAATTCGAAAAGCAATCACTCAACTATGGGTTAATTTTGCCAGTACTGGGTAAGAGAGAATAATGAAAACATCTTTAAATGAATGAAAAAAAATCCGTAAAATTATTTTGTAATCATTTGTAGAAATCCAACACCTGACTCAAGCGATTTACCGAAATGGGAAGAAGCTAATGGATTCCCATTAAAATATTACCGCATTGGAAACTCAAACCACAATGGAAAATCATTGATTGGCATGGAGATTGACGGAATTTTCCACGATCGTGCTAACTTCTGGAGACAGATCGGTGCACACTTACCAACACGAATTTTTGAAAAAGATGAATTGTGAACGAATTAGAATATTTGTACCGTTTAGTTTGAAATAATTGATTGTGTTGTTGAATAAAAAATTGGGAATTTTGCCTTGTGAGACTTGAAAATATATTTTTGTTGTGGAGTTGATTGAATTTCAGTGCGTCACATACCCGATCTTTAAAAAAATGTTTGAACAAGTAAGTTTATAGTTTAAAGAGGTTTGTACTTATTCATATTTGATTATCCGAGAAAAAAAAGTAAGGGTTTTTCCGAGATTTCATTAAAGTTACATCACCATACAAAAAAATCTATCAATATTACCTTTTGCGATTGAAGAGAAATTCAAGATTAAAATGCACAATACAAGAACATCTCGTTGTATTAGCACACATTGTAATTAATAACTAAAGACATTTTTTCTTACACACAATTGGAAACTGTAAACTACAAGATTATTCAATGAAAACACAGTTCTTTTTTTATTTTTGGTTGTCGTTCTTTATTGCAAAAGTATAATTCGAATGAAAATCATACATGTCTACGGATCACATTTAAAATTCAAATGAAATTAATTTGCAAACTTCATTTTTTTAATTTTAGTCCGCATTGAAGAGATTGGGAGACGTTTGGATGTTATGTTCCCGGTTGTTGTTGTTTGAACATTGTTCCGTTCTTGACCTATGAGCTATAACTACCTAGAGTTGATCAGAAGAAAAGAATGGGAAAAAATGGAAATTAATCAATAATTAATGGAACAGAATGGAAAATGAATTGAAGGAATGGATCAGAAATTGTAGAGTAATGAAATAGTAATTTTTAAGTAAGTATGTCTTGATAACTACCTTCCGATAAGGTATATTACTAGGTATATTATTGCCTATTACAAGGAAATTTATGCGACTTTTTTCTTTATGATTCGCTGTTGGTTCGTCATCTTTATGGTTGGATGTGTTGTGACCTATACCAAAATTAGAAAAAATAGTTGAAAACAAAGTCTATAAGATCAACACGTGCACAATGTAAATTATTCGGGTGTTTTCTAAACAAAAAATTAAATGAAAGAAAATGAAAAATTATACAAAGAAAAAATCACTAACGTGAATCCATTTTATCCGTGTTGTTTCTTATTAGCTTTTCAAAAGGAGTATGAATCAGAACTTAACGTGACTTTCTCTTTTATATCGGCAAATATATTTTAGTCAACTGATTTATTCTTCAAAATAAGATAGTAAAAAAAAGTGCGATTAAAAAAGTCTTATATTTCCTTATTTATCATTTATAAATAAATATAGACTGTCGACCATAAATAAATATTGACGATATTTGAATTCTTAATTCGAGCGATTTTAATTGTCAGCACTTTTTGTCAATAAAATATTATATAAATGAAATATTGGATATTTTCAAAAGCATTTCAACACAGTTTTACTCTCAACGATTTATCAAGTATGCATAATAATGCTCAAAGACATTTAAACCGCAATCAAATGATAAATGATAGAAACAGCAACGCATGGAGTTTTATAAGAATTATCAATAGCATTTTAATTAAGCCGCAAAATCAAATATATTTCAAACGTTTCATTTCAACAATGTCATATTTGTTCACACAATTGGCGATCAATCTCATGAAACAAATCTAAATCTAAAAGCTAAAACAATGATCATATTTTCAGTGTTGCGTACTAAAAAAAAGATTGTAGAGCGTTGAACACATACTTACATCACATATTTCTAATTAACCTTTTTTTTGCTTTCATTTTTTGTTTGTTTTCTATTTCATTGCTATTTTTTCAACAATTTCTTCTTTGGACAATTTTTGTCATTTTGTAAAGTAGTACGAAACTTTTTCAAATTCACTGAGAGAGAAATAAGTACTTACTTTAAAATAAATTTGTAATATCTGCACGACTTCTCACACTTCAAAACTGAAAAATAACACACACAAAATTTCACCAAGTTTCCATGTCTTTTGAATTTCACCAAGTGATTTTATTTATCCAACAGTTAATTAATAAAGACACAATGTGTGATTTTATTTGATGTTTGGATTATTTTGAGACGCAGCATTTGCTGATTCATTTTTTTCCTTGGTATGATGGGTTGTTTGGATTGGATTGATTTGAATGATTAGACAAATCAGAACGCGTGCCGGTTCCTGTGTATCCGGCATTACGGCCTGGTCCACTTGGGGTGTGCGTCGGGTTGCACTGGTTTGTGCGGTTTCCCTCTGAAAGATAGATAAAATTTCACAATCAATTAATCAATTTGTATTAAAAAAATGGGAAGACAATTTTAAAATCACAGAAAATATCAAACAAATAATCAACGAAATAAAAAGTCTTAAACTTACGTTGTCCACGATCCATTATTTCGTCGTTCTGGTCTTTATTTGCTTTCTGATGATAACTTTGCTTTCAAACTAGCTCTTTGCTTTCTTCGAAGGCTCTGATGGCTTACACTTGCGATACACTGGCTCTTATACTCTCCAAATGATGACATACGTTGGATCGGTTGTGAAATTCAAATATGTTATGTAGAACTATATTTATCATTCTATGTGTGCACTTGTCGAGAAGGACAAACTCGTCGCACTTATTTAGTGTGTACTCACTTCCTGCTCTTCCTGACGTAAGCGTCCATAAGTAAGAACTGGAGACGCAATTCACTCTCAGCAACACGCTTATATTGTATATACTAAATAATACGTAGTATATGTATGTGGTATTGTTATAAACACTTTCTAGACATTTCGATTTAAAAATAACCACATTCAAAAAGTATACAAAGCCGATTCTTATTTATTTCTCAATGTATCTTTCTTAGATTGCATGAATCGTATAAAGTGATTATTGCGCAAAAATGAATGTTGTAGCCATCAAAGGACTTGAAAAAAGTTCTTGAAATATTCTGGCACGTCTGCGTATTTATCGATCATTCAATTATACTATGCAATTTTATTGCTTTGACTTTGAGAAACAAACGTAATAAAAATAATTCGCACAGTATTTGAAACTTATATGGTTCGTGCTGCTCTTGTCCTCTCATCTCTCTTGGTCCTTGACGGCCAAACAGCTTTAATGCAAATGAATTGTATACATTTGTCAAACATATTAAGAACATCATACCTTTCACTCACAAATTAAATTTAATTTTTGCGTGCTTGAAATATATTCATCATTATCAGCACCCATTATCACAAGCTTATCCATTGAAAGATAAGAGACCAACCGACAGAAAATTTGATAAACTAGTACAAGTTCATAAACCAATGTCACAATATTTTTGTTGAGTTTTGGAAGTTTGAAGCAGTTATATCGAAATGGCCATAGATTCAGTTGTCAGTTCGATCGTTTTTCAGATAAACGAAGTTGCTTTTTGCGTTTTGAAGCTAAAATCACCAAACCAATGAAGAAATCTTAATTTAATAATTAAGTTTACGAAATTGTATTGATAAAGTATTGATTCTCTATAACGATACGATTTTAATTCTCTATAAAGACTTTTTAAAAAGCACTCGAAAAAATACCTTTGTTTTTGAAACATTGAATGCTCAATTTCATTGATCTGAAAATCTATAAAACTTAAAGAAAAAACAAAAACTTTCAGAAATAAAGAGAGAAACCCATTTTGCGTTTCACAATAGTTTAAATAAAAACACTCCATTTATAGATTTCGCCGATTTTCATTTATTCGAAGAAATAAAAATCTGATGAAAATGACACAACAATGTCATGCATTTTCGTTGTTTTACATTTTTTGGATGTACATGAAATTTTAATTTCATTTTTTTTTACTTCTTTCCCTTGTATTCGGGATTGTTTGGATTCAACTGGTTGTCGTGGTTGACCAAATCTTCTTTCGTGCCGGTTCCAGAGTAGCCGGAGTTTTTTCCTGGTCCCGATGACTTGTGGTTCGGGTTTAGTTGATTTTGTTTATTGGCTTTCACGTCTAAGAAAAAATAAATGATACGAGGGTTGCTCCATAATTTTTTTTAAAAACATATATAACACAGTTGTTTTTTGTCGAAAATGGTTTTATTGTTTTTCAAAATATTCCCCGAGATGATCGATACACTTTTGCATTCGATGAAACCATTTGTCATAGCATTCGTGCCACTCCGAAACTGATATCTCCAAAACGTGTGTTTTGAACGCTTCAACTGCTTCTTCTGGTGTCGAAAATCGTTGACCACGTAGTTTTTTCTTCACGCTTGGGAACAAAAAAAAGTCATTGGGTGCCAGGTCAGGACTGTACGGTGGATGACCCATCAGTTCGATGTTTTGACCGGTCAAAAATCGAGTAGTTTGAAAAGATGTGTGAGAGCTCGCATTATCGTGATGAAGAATTATTTTGCGACGGTGGTTGTTTTTTCTTATTTCACCAAACACTTCGGGCAAACAAATGGTGGTATACCAATCAGAATTGACGGTCTTACGATCCTCTAGTGGAACGGTTGCCACATGACCACTTCTCCCGAAAAAACAGGCGACCATTCGCTTCGAAGTGCTTCTTGCTCGAACAACTTTCGTTGGGTTATCTTCATTTTGGAAGACCCATACAGTCAGACTGCTGTTTCGTTTCGGGCTCATAGGCATATATCCACGATTCGTCACCAGTGACGATTTTATTAACGTCTTTTGAAGCACCACGATTGAATTTCTTGAGCATTTCTTTACACCAACTCACACGAGCCATTTTTTGTTCATCGGTCAATTTATGTGGGATCCAACGAGAGCAAATCTTTTTTACGGCTAAATGTTCATGCAAAATTGTATGTATGCTGTGGGATGAAATGCCCAAAGATGCCTCAATCTCACGGTAGGTCACATGACGATCTTCCATAATCAGTTTTCTGACAGCATCGATGTTTTGTGGCACAACAGCCGATTTTGGACGACCTGTATGAAACTCGTCTTTGAGCGAACTACGACCGCAACGGAATTCTCGGTACCAGTTATAAATTGTCTGAAGGGTTGGTGCTTCATTGCCAAAGGCCAAATGAAGTCGATCGAAACACTGTTGTTGAGATAATTTACTTCGAAAATCGTAGTAAATCATTTTACGAAAATCTTCACGTGTAAAATTCATTTTTTTGTTGAGTCGCAGTTTACCAGTCACTGTAAACAATACAAATAGCGTTCGTACGACAAAAGGTTCAGGGCACGAATACATACCAAAACATCAAACTTTACGAATATGACAATGGTTTACATCGGGCAACACTATAAGTACCATTTTAAAAAAAATTATGGAGCAACCTACGTATTATTATAAAAGGGTCAATCAATTTTAAATTGTTCGACGCTGAAACAACGGAAATTACCAAAAGCCTTTAAAAAAATATATACTTACGATCGGCCATTTTGGCGTCCTTGTTTTGTTGTGATTCCATCGTTTATGGTTTCGATGAGAGATCTCGTGATGAATTCAATTTGCGCACTCCCTTTTATACGGTCGAAAATGATTCTCTTTTTTTCTTGAAAAATGTATTTTTTCACGTAAAATTTTGTCTTTAGTTTTCTGTAAATTCAGTATTTCGGATTATGTTACATATTTTCTTTGCACTCTCAATTTCATTAACATTCGGTGTCAATTTTCATTAATACCCATTTTATAAAGTCAGCATTCTTGTTTTTATCAAAAAATCGAATTTGTGTACATCGATTGAGTCATGAACATTTAAAATGACACTTATTCTATCAATTGTGCTTGACATGCGTTTATCAATTATTTTAAATCGAATTATATACAAATGGCAGACAAATCGTTCAATAATCAAAAGGAAATCAAAGAAGAAAGCCAAACACGGTTATTTATTTGATAAATTCACGTAAATCAATGACAATTTTCCGATGCGAACATGAGCCATAATGAAATGACTTTTTTGTTTACCTTATTGCTAACGACATTCGATACGTGACTTCCGAATAAGAAACAGAAAAAAAAGAAACAAAAACCAAAAAAGTATAACGATAAACTTGACTATCTGACGAACAGTCGACATTTTTTTCATATGTTACCTTTTACAATGCTTCAAACTATTTCACTTTTTTTTTGAAAATATTAATTTTGAGTTTTAGAATTCCGCTTGAATGGTCAATTTACTTACAATGCACCTCCACATATGTACACACTTTGCAGGCAACTGTGAAATCTACACGAGAAAATTGTTTTGAATTGAAAATGCCATTGATACTGAGCTTGAACTGAATTCTGATCAAGAATCTTTTTATTTATGCAAGTATTTTAATGACACACTTTTCGAGTTTCCCTTTCGAGTTGAGTTTTAATACTTTCTCGTCATTGCCATCAAGTTGTTGTAGCGCGAAATCACTATAAAGACACAAAACAAACGATCACAATGAAATTGGATGTGAAATGCAATGGACCGTTTCGAAAATGTATGCAATAAGAAACTTACGGTTTTGGGTATCAATTCAATGTGTACTCTGTTAAGCAACGCATTGTACGACGAGTTGCCCGATCGACCTTGGTTTGCGTATGATCGAAGTTCTTCTTTTTCTTCTTCGGCAAAGGGATGCGATCATCTCGCTGGCGTTGAGATCCATTTTGGTGTCCATTTGTCATGTTTTCCGTGATGTAATTGCAACGAATCAAAATAGTTTGGGTAGCACCATTTTCTTCGGCTTTGTCGTTTCGATAGATGTCCATTGCTTCTTTGCGCAAATCGTGCCAGTATTTTGGGCTGAGAATTGAAGTTCGATGGGATGTAATCATCATGAATACTTTATACTTCTAACGAAAACAAAAATTTATCTTAAGTTGAGAAGGTGTTTTTCCCAGCTGATATCAAGCAAGAATGATCGATTCTCTCATTAGAAGGAATGCATTTCGACAGCAAATGACACACTAATACATTTTTCAATGGCAGAACATAACGGTGAAGAATTTCAACAAGATTCTCGGCAGAAGAAAGGATGACAATAGCATTTTTTGATGAAATATAAACAACATCATTCTTGAATCAATGCTCTTTTCAGTCAGTCCTTCAATGCTGTTGCAGTGGAACAACATCACACATCACATCTTCATATGAACTCTTTTAGAATGTTTTAGAATGATGACCATAGCAGCATTTGAAACAATACGAATTTTTACATATAAACAAATGACATGGCATCAAAGTATCTGGACAAAACCAGAAGAGAAAATTAAATCGCAGCATTTATTTTACAATGGATTCGTTCAGCAAAGAAAAATAAAAGGGAAAAAGAAATAGAAAAAGGCAACAGTAAGATGTTCATTACGATTAAATGATGACTCATAAAACATCCGTTTGACGATTGTTCGGAGCTGAAATCATTTAAACACCAAAACAGTGGTTCGCAAAATTCAAATCGGCAAAAACGAAAATAAACAACGTAAGAGCATTCAATATATAAGGGGTTTGATTTGAGCACTTTTTTGTACATTCGCAGTTTTTTTCGATGAGCCCATTTATTACCAAATACAACACAGAATTACTTCTGTAAATATGTGACGACTTTATTCAAACAAATATGGAATGAGATCATGTTATATGCAACGAGTTTCAGCATTTCAAAAAGAAATGAACGCCTTTCATCGCATCATAATATTTAATGCGACACATTTCTTTGCTTAAATCAATAAATTCACTTATTACGCCTTTTTCAACAGAGCATAAACAAAAAGTCATTTGATTGAAACCGTATCAGAATGTTGGTTGATATAAACAATGGTTTTATTTTTCACTGTAAACGAACATTTTGAAAGGTATTTTTGCATGTTGTTTGTTTATGTTCATCTCATGCTATTTTTAGGATTCAAATGAAATAAAATGACATGTATACTAATGTATGTCTCGAAAAAAAGTTCTTGGGTAATAAATATGCAACAAAACACATGAAATTACAGATTTTTTGCTTCTTTGATGGTGTCTGGCAATTTTTTGCCATATGTTTCTG